>NW_006780388.1:1028456-1063050 GCF_000442215.2 Lipotes vexillifer
AGCGGCTGGGCCCGTGAGCCATGGCCGCTGAGCCTGCGCGTCCGGAGCCTGTGCTCCGCAACGGGAGAGACCACAACAGTGAGAGCCCCACGTACTGAAAAAAAAAAAAAAAAATTGTGAAAAATGACACCCACATAGAAAAGTGCACAAAACAAAAAAATGTACTACCCAATGGCTAATCATAAGGCAAATACTTGTACAACCACTATCCAAGTCAAGAAACAGAATGCTGGCAGCACTCCAGAACACACTGTATGCTATTTCTTTCTCAAATCTCCACTCCCATCCTAATTTTTGTTTAATCTCTTCTTTGTGTTTACCTATAATTTCCCACCAAAACAAGCATTCCTAAATCCTATGGCTGAGCGTGAGTGTGTGTGTATATGTGTGTGTATGTGTGTGTGTGTGTGTGTGTGTGTGTGTGTGTGTGTGTGGTTTCTTCCTGAGAGTCATTCATGTTTTGTACATTGTTAATTCATTTTCATTTCCATCCTTTGGATATACCACAGGTTATTTATCCATTCTACTGTTGGTAGACTTTTGAATCATTTCCATTTTTTGGAATCAGTTTGTCAAGCTCTGTTTTTAAAAAACCTTGGAGATTTTGATTAGGATTGCATTGGATCTACAGATCAGTTTGAGAATTGATGTACTTATTATTGAGTCCTCTTATCCATAAATGTATTTATTTAGATCTTTTAAAATTTCTTGCAGTACTCTTTTTTTTAGTTTTATATTTAGAGGTCTTTTTTTAGGTTTTGGGAGTTTGGAAGACAAATATTTATTGGTATCAACTCATACTGCTTTTTTTTTTTTTTACTGTGTATAAAACACACATCTAAGGACATTTTATTTCAGTAAATATACTTCAGCATAGACTTTTTTTTAATAGTTGATTTACATCATGTTAATTTCAGGTGTACAGCACAAAGATTCAGTTATATATATATATATTCTTTTTCAGATTCTTTTCCCTTATAGGTTATTACACAATATTGAGTATGTTTCCCTGCACTGTACAGTAGGTCCTTGTTGATTACCTATTTTATATATAGTAGTGTATATGTGTCAATCCCAACCTCCTGATTTATCCCTCCCTATTTAGAAGTCTTTGCATATCTTTTTTCTTAGTTTTATTTTTAGGCATGGATATTTTTATGCTATTGTAGATGGTATCTTTTAAATTTATTTTTATGTTTACTACTGAAACACTCTTCATTTTTGTACATTGACTCTATATCCAGTAACCTTACTAAAATCCTTTATTAATTCTAATATTTACAGTAGAGTCTTTTGGATTTTCTTCATATAGAATCCTTAGCTGAGAATAATGACTGTCTTGGGTTTTTTTTTTTTTTCCCTTTCCAACCATTATAACTTTTATCTCTTTTTCTTGCCTGCTGCACTGGCCAAAGCCTCCAGCAAATCTGAATAGAAATGATGGTCATAGGGATTTCCCTGGTGGTCCAGTGGCTGAGACTCTGCACTCCCCATACAGGGGGCCCAGGTTTGATCCCTGGTCAGGCAACAAAGATCCTGATGCCGCAACTAAGACCTGATGTAGCTGAATAAATAAATAAATAAATAAATATTAAAAAAAAAAAAAAAAAGAAATGATGGTCATAAAAAAAAAGAAAGAAGAAAGAAATGATGGTCATGAGCTTTCTTATACACAATCTCAAGGAGAAAGCTTTCAACTTTTTACCAAGTATGATAGGTTTTTAAATTGATGTCCTTCATCAGATTCAGGAAGTTTCATTCTTTCCTATGAGTTTTTATTGTATATGAATGTCAAGTTTTATCACTTTTCCTGCAAACTTGATATGATGCATTTCCTCTTTTAATCTATTAATATGATGAACTCTATTAATTGATTTCCTAATGTTAAATCAACATGCATTCCTAGGATAAATCCAATTTGATCATGGTGTATTATCATTCTATATATTGCTTGATTTGCTTTGTTTTATTTTGTTTAGGATTTTAGAACCTATACTCATGAGTGAAATTGACCTGTATCTTCTCTTTCTGGTACAGTAGTCTGCCCATATTTGCAGTTTCACTTTCCAATGTTTCAGTTGTCCATGGTCAACCATGGTCCAAAAATATTAGGTGGAAAACTCCAGAAATAAACAATTAATAAGTTTTACATTGCAGGCCATTCTGAGCAGCGTGATGAAATCCCATGATGTCTTGTTTTGTACCACCTGGGACATGAATCATCCCTTTGTCCAGTGGATCCTGCCCACTAGTCACTTAGTAGCAACTCAGTTATCAGACCCACTATCACCGTATCCCAGCACTTGTGTTCAAGTGACCCTTATTTTACTTAAAAGTGGACCCAAAGTATAAGAGGAGTGGTGCTGGCAATTCAGATATGCCGAAGAGAAGCCAAAAAATGCTTCCTTTAAGGGAAAAGGCAAAAGTTCTCGACTAAATAAGGAAAAAAATTGTACGCTGAGGCTGGTAAGATCTATGGTAAGAATGAATCTTCTATCCATGAAATTGTGAACAAGGAAAAGTAAATTCATGCTATTTTGCTGTTGTACCTCAAACTGTAAAAGCCATTGTGCATGATAAGTGCTGAGTTAAGATGGAAGAGGCATTAAATTTGTAAAATAAGATGTTTTGAGAGAGACCACATTCACATAACTTTTATTACAGTATATTGTTATAATTGTTCTATTTTATTATTAGTTATTGTTGTTAATCCCTTACTGTACCTAATTCCTAAATCAAACTTTATCATAGGTGTGTATAAATAGGAAAAACAAAGTATATATAGGGTTTGGTACTATCCATGGTTTCAACATCCACTGGGGTACTTGGAACAGATCCCCGCAGATAAGGGAAGACTACTGTTCTTGTTGGTTCTTAGTATAAAATGTATACAAGCCTCCAAAACTTAGTTGTTGAATCTTTTTCTTCTTTCTGGAAGAGGTACATAAGTAAGCATATTTTCTTTCTTCAATGTTTGGTAGGATTCCCCAGTGAAGACATTTGGGTCTTGAACATCATCAGATGTTTAAAAATTACAGACTTAGTTTCTTTAATCATAAGACTAAGATCTTCTATTTCTTCTTGTGTCATTTAGGTTGTATTTTTCTGTGAATCTGTCCATTTCACCTAAATTTTCAAGTCTTTGGCACAGAGTTGTTCATAATATCCTCTTATTTTTTCAGCAAAGCCTCTTTTTCATTTCTTATACTTGCTATGTGTCCCTTCTCTTTTCTTTTTAATCATTCTCAATGGGAATTTATCGATTTTGTTGGTTTTTTCAATTTTGGCTTTGTCGCTTCTTTGTTGTATGTTTTCTTTTACAGTTATTTATACTTTTAAATTATTTCCTCTCATCTACTTTGATTGAGTTTATTTTGCCATTCTTTTTCTAACCTCTTGAAATGAATGCTTAATTCATTATACTTCAGCCATTTTTCTTCCCTTTATAAAATATGCAGTTAAGGCTATAAATTTCCCTCCAAGCACTGCTTTATCTTTAGTCCACAAATTTTGTTGTACTGCATTTTTTCATTATATATAATTTAGTTCAAAATAATTTCTAGAGACTCCAGGAGGGCTCATGCCAAGGAGTACTTCCCAGAACTTCTGCTGCCAGTGTCCTTATCATCACGGTGAGCCACAGCCACCCCCGCATCTACAGGAGACCTTCCAACACTAGCAGGTTTACAGGCCAGGAACATGCAAGAATCAAGAGCAAATGTATTTCCATCCGTGTGGCTGACAGGGTCTTGGTGCTCCGGCCTGGTGTCAGGCCTGAGCCTCTGAGGTGCAAGAGGCGAGTTCAGGACACTGGACCACCAGAGACCTACTGGCCCCATGTAATATCAATCTGTGAGAGCTCCCCCAGAGATCTCTATCTCAGTGCTAAGACCCAGCTCCACCCAACGGCCAGCAGACTCCAGTGCTGGATGCCCCATGGCAAACAACTAGCAAGACAGGAACACAACCTCACCCATTAGCAGAGAGGCTGCCTAAAATCTTACTAAGTTCACAGACACCCCAAAACACACCACTGGACGTGGCCCTGCCCACCAGAAAGACAAGGTCCAGCCCCACCCACCAGTCCCCTCCACCAGGAAGCCTACACAAGCCACTGAACCAACCTCACCCACTGGGGGCAGACACCAAAAACAACAGGAACTATGAATCTGCAGCCTGTGAAAAGGAGACCCCAAACACAGTAAGTTAAACAAAATGAGAAGACAGAGAAATATGCAGCAGATGAAGGAGCAAGGTAAAAACCCACCAGAAGAGGAAAAGACCTACAGAAACAAACCCAAAACAATTTAGAAAATGGTAATAGGAACATACATATCAATAATTACCTTAAAGGACTTCCCTGGTGGCACAGTGGTTAAGAATCCACCTGCCAATACGGGGGACACGGGTTCAAGCCCTGGTCCGGGAAGATCCCACATGCCATGGAGCAACTAAGCCTGTGTGCCACAACTACTGAGCCTGTGCTCTAGAGCCCATGAACCACAACTCCTGAGCCCATGTGCCACAACTACTGAAGCCCATACACCTAGAGCCCATGCTCCGCGACAAGAGAAGCCACCGCAATGAGAAGCCTGTGCACCGCAAGGAAGAGTAGCTCCTGATCGCTGCAACTAGAGAAAGCCTGTGCGCAGCAACGAAGACCCAACACAGCGAAAAATAAATAAATTTTTTAAAAATTACCTTAAATATAAATGGATTAAATGCTCCAACCAGAAGAGGAAATAGGAAGTCTACCTGAAAAAGAATTCAGAGTAATGATAGTAAAGATGATCCAAAGTCTTGGAAACAGAATGGAGAAAATACAAGAAATGCTTAACAAGGACCTGGAAGAATTAAAGAGCAAACAAACAATGATGAACAACACAATAAATGAAATTAAAAATTCTCTACAAGGAATCAATAGCAGAATAACTGAAGCAGAAGAATGGATAAGTGACCTGGAAGATAAAATAGTGGAAATAACTACCGCAGGGCAGAATAAAGAAAAAAGAATGAAAAGAATTGAGGGCAGTCTCAGAGACCTCTGGGACAACATTAAACGCACCAACATTCGAATTATAGGGGTCCCAGAAGAAGAAGAGAAAAAGAAAGGGTCTGAGAAAATATTTGAAGAGATTATAATTGAAAACTTCCCTAACATGCGAAAAGAAATCGTCAATCAAGTCCAGGAAGCTCAGAGAGTCCCATACAGGATAAATCCAAGGAGAAACATGCCAAGATACATACTAATCAAACTATCAAAAATTAAACACAAAGAAAAAATATTAAAAGCAGCAAGGGAAAAGCAACAAATAACATACAAGGGAATCCCCATAAGGTTAACAGCTGATCTTTCAGCAGAAACTCTGCAAACCAGAAGGGAGTGGCAGGACATATTTAAAGGGATGAAAGGGGAAAACCTACAACCAAGATTCCTCTACCCAGCAAGGATCTCATTCAGATTCAATGGAGAAATAAAAACCTTTACAGACAAACAAAAGTTAAGAGAGTTCAGCACCACCAAACCAACTTTACAACAAACGCTAAAGGAACTTCTCTAGGCAGGAAACACAAGAGAAGGAAAAGACCTACAAAAAGAAACAAACCCAAAACAATTTAGAAAATGGTAATAGGAACATACATATCAATAATTACCTTAAATGTAAATGGATTAAATGCTCCAACCAGAAGACCTAGATTGGCTGAATGGATACAAAAACAAGACCCGTATATATGCTGTCTACAAGAGAGCCACTTCAGACATAGGGACACATACAGACTGAAAGTGAAGGGATGGAAAAAGATATTCCATGCAAATGGAAATGAAAAGAAGGCTGGAGTAGCCATTTTCATATCAGACAAAATAGTCTTTAAAATAAAGACTATTACAAGAGATGAGGAAGGACACTATATAATGATCAAGGGATCAGTCCAAGAAGAAAATATAACAATTGTAAATATTTATGCATCCAACATAGGAGCACATCAATACATAAGGCAAATGCTAACAGCCATAAAAGGGGAAATCGACAGTAACACAATAATAGTAGGGGACTTTAACACCCCACTTTCACCAATAGACAGGTCATCCAAAATGAAAATAAATAGGGAAATGCAACCTTTAAATGATTCATTAAACAAGATGGACTTAATTGATATTTATAGGACATTCCATCCAAAAACAACAGAATACACTTTCTTCTCAAGTGCTCATGGAACATTCTCCAGGATAGATCATCTCTTGGGTCACAAATCAAGTCTTGGTAAATTTAAGAAAACTGAAATCATATCAAGTATCTTTTCTGACCATAACACTATGAGACTAGATATCAATTACAGGGAAAAAACTGTAAAATATAAAAACACATGGAGGCTAAACAATACACTACTAAATAACCAAGAGATTGCTGAAGAAATCAAAGAGGAAATCAAAAATTACCTAGAAACAAATCACAATGAAAACACGATGACACAAAACCTATGGGATGCAGCAAAAGCAGTTCTAAGAGGGAAGTTTATAGCAATACAATCCTACCTCAAGAAACAAGAAAAATAAAAAACCTAACCTTACACCTAAAGCAACTAGAGAAAGAAGAACAAAAAAACCCTGAAGTTAGCAGAAGGAAAGAAATCATAAAGTTCAGATCAGAAATAAATGAAAAAGAAATGAAGGAAATGAATGCAAAGATCAGTGAAACTAAAAGCTGGTTCTTTGAGAAGATAAACAAAGTTGATAAACCATTAGCCAGACTCATCAAGAAAAGAAGGGAGAAGACTCAAATCAACACAATCAGAAACGAAAAAGGAGAAGAAACAACTGGCCCTGCAGAAATACAAGAATCATGAGGGATTACTACAAGCAACTATATGCCAATAAAATGGACAACCTGGAAGAAATGGACAAATTCTTAGAAAAACACAACCTTCCGAGACTGAACCAGGAAGAAATTGAAAATATAAACAGACGAATCACAAGCACTGAAATTGAAACTGTGATTAAAAATCTTCCAAGAAACATAAGCCCAGGGCCAGATGGCTTCAGAGGTGAATTTTATCAAACATTTAGAGAAGAGCTAACACCTATCCTCAAACTCTTCCAAAATATAGCAGAGGGAGGAAAACTCCAAAACTCATTCTATGAGACCATCATCACCCTGATACCAAAACCAGACAAAAAAAGGAAATTACAGGCCAATATGACTGATGAACATAGATGAAAAATCCTCAACAAAATACTAGCAAACAGTATCCAACAGCACATTAAAAGGTTCATACACCATGATCAAGTGGGGTTTATCCCAGGAATGCAATGATTCTTCAGTGTATGCAAATCAATCAATGTTATACACCATATTAACAAACTGAAGAATAAAAACCATATGATCATCTCACAGTATGGAGCTTCCTTAAAAAACTAAAAATAGAACTACCATACGACCCAGCAATCCCACTACTGGGCATATACACTAAGAACACTATAATTCAAAAAGTCATGTACCACACTGTTCATTGCAGCTGTATTTACAATAGTCAAGACATGGAAGCAACCTAAGTGTCCATCGACAGATGAATGGATAAAGATGTGGCACATGTATTCAATGGAATATTACTCAGCCATAAAAAGAAACAAAATTGAGTTATTTGTAGTGAGGTGGCTGGACCTAGAGTCTGTCATACAGAGTGAAGTAAGTCAGAAAGAGAAAAACAAATACCGTATACTAACACATACTGTATGCTAAAAAATACCGTATGCTAACACATATATATGGAATCTGAAAAAAAAAAAAGGTCATGAAGAACCTAGGGGAAAGACGGGAATAAAGATGCAGACCTACTAGAGAATGGACTTGATGACACAGGGAGGGGGAAGGGTAAGCTGGGACAAAGTGTGAGAGTGGCATGGACATATATACACCACCAAATGTAAAACAGATAGCTAGTGGGAAGCAGCCACATAGCACAGGGAGATCAGCTCGGTGCTTTGTGACCACCTAGACGGGTGGGATAGGGAGGGTGGGAGAGAGGGAGATGCAAGAAGGAAGAGATATGGGGATAAATGTATATGTATAGCTGATTCACTTTCTTATAAAGCAGAAACTAACACACCATTGTACAAAATTATACTCCAATAAAGATGTTAAAAAATAAATAAAATAAAATAAAATAAATAAATTAATTAATTTTTTAAAAACCCATATGATCATCTCAATAGATGCAGAGAAAAGCTTTTGACAAAATTCAACACCCATTTATGATAAAAACTCTCCAGAAAGTGGGCAGCATAATAAAAGCTATATGTGACAAACTCACAGCCAACATCATTCTCAATGGTGAAAAACTGAAAGAATTTCCTCTAAGATCAGGAACAAGGCAAGGGTGCCCACTCTCACCACTATTATTCAACACAGTTTTGGAAGTTTTAGCCATGGCAATCAGAGAAGAAAAGGAAATAAAATGAATACAAATTGGAAAAGAAGAAGTAAATCTGTCACTGTTTGCAGATGACATGATACTATGCATAGAAAATCCTAAAGATGCCACCAGAAAACTACTAGAGCTAATCAATGATTTGGTAAAGTAGCAGAATACAAAATTAATGCACAGAAATCTCTTGCATTCCTATACACTAGTGATGAAAAATCAGAAAGAAAAATTGTAGCAATTTACCACTGCTACAAAAAGAATAAAATACCTAGGAATAAACCTACCTAAGGAGACAAAAGACCTGTATGCAGAAAACTATAAGACACTGATGAAAGAAATTAAAGATGATACAAACAGATAGAGAGATATGCCATGACCTTGGATTGGAAGAATAAACATTGTGAAAATGACTCTACTACCCAAAGCAATCTACAGATTCAATGCAATCCTTATCAAATTACCAATGGCATTTTTCAGAGAACTAGAATAAAAAAATTTCACAATTTGTTTGGAAACACAAAAGACCCTGAATAGGGCTTCCCTGGTGGTGCAGTGGTTGGGAGTCCGCCTGCTGATGCAGGGGACATGGGTTCGTGCCCCAGTCTGGGAGGATCCCACATGCTGCGGAGCCACTGGGCCCGTGAGCCATGGCCGCTGGGCCTGCGCGTCTGGAGCCTGTGCTCCGCAATGGGAGAGGCTGCAGCGGTGAGAGGCCCACGTACTGCAAAAAAAAAAAAAAAAAAAAGACCCTGAATAGCCAAAGCAATCTTGAGAAAGAAAAACGGAGCTGGAGGAATCAGGCTCCCTGATTTCAGACTATACTACAAAGCTACAGTAATCAAGACAGTATGGTACTGGCACAAAAACAGAAATATAGATCAGTGAACAGGATAGAAAACCCAGAGATAAACCCACACACATATGGTCACCTTATCTTTGATAAAGGAGGCAAGGATGTACAATGGAGAAAAGACAGCCTCTTCAATAAGTGGTGCTGGGAAAACTGGACAGCTACATGTAAAAGAATGATATTAGAACACTCCCTAACACCATATACAAAAATAAGCTCAAAATGGATTAAAGACCTAAATGTAAGGCCAGACACTATAAAACTCTAAGAGGAAAACATAGGCAGAACACTCTTTGACGTAAATAACAGCAAGATCCTTTTTGACCCACCTCCTAGAGAAATGGAAATAAAAACAAAACTAATCAAATGGGACCTAATGAAACTTAAAACCTTTTGCACAGCAAAGGAAACCATAAACAAGATGAAAAGACAACCCTCAGAATGGGAGAAAATATTTGCAAACGAAGAAAATGACAAAGGATTAATCTCCAAAATATACAAGCAGTTCATACAGCTCAATATCAAAAAACAAGTAACCCAATCCAAAAGTGGGCAGAAGACCTAAATAGACATTTCTCCAAAGAAGATATACAGATTGCCAACAAACACATGAAAGGATGCTCAACATCACTAATCATTAGAGAAATGCAAATCAAAACTACAATAAGGTATCACCCTCACTCCAGTCAGAATGGCCATCATCAAAAAATCTACAAACAATAAATGCTGGAGAGGGTGTGGAGAAAAGGGAACCATCTTGCACTGTTGGTGGGAATGTAAATTGATACAGCCGCTATGGAGAACAGTATGGAGGTTCCTTAAAAAACTAAAAATAGAACTACCATATGACACAGCAATCCCACTACTGGGCATATACCCTGAGATAACCATAATTCAAGAAGAGTCATGTACCACAATGGTCATTGCGGCACTATTTACTGTAGCCAGGACATGGAAGCAACCTAAGTGTCCATCAACAGATGAATGGATAAAGATGTGGCACATATATACAATGGAATATTACTCAGCCATAAAAAATGAAATTGAGTTATTTGTAGTGACGTGGATGGCCCTAGAGTCTGTCATACAGAGAGAAGTCAGAAAGAGAAAAACAAATACCGCATGCTAACGCATATATATGGAATCTTAAAAAAAAAAAAAAGGTTCTAACGAACCTAGGGGCTGGACAGGAATAAAGACGCCGACGTAAAGAAAGGACTTGAGGACACTGGGAGGGGGAAGTGTAAGCTGGGACGAAGTGAGAGAGTAGCATTGACATACATACAGTACCAAATGTAAAATAGCTAGCTAGTGGGAAGCAGCTGCATCGCAGGGGGACATCAACTCGGTGCTGTGTGACCACCTAGAGGGGTGGGGTAGGGAGGGTGGGAGGGAGATGCAAGAGGGAGGGGGAGGGGATATGGGGATATATGTATACATATAGCTAATTTGCTTTGTTATACAACAGAAACTAGCAAAACATTGTAAAGCAATTATACTCCAATAAAGATGTTAAAAAATAATAATAATTTCTAATTTCCATTTTTATTTCTTCAGATACCGTGCATTATTTAAAAGTGTATTTTGGAAGCATATTACTCAAAAGTGTAGTTTTCAAAGATACAGGGATTTTCCAATTATATTTTTGTCACTGATTCTTAAGCTATTTGCAATGTGATTAGAGAACATTATCTGTTTTAGTTCAATCCTTTGAAATTTGTTGGAATGTGCATTTCGGCTCAGCATATAGTCGAATTTTTCTTTTTAAGATTTTTTGATGTGGACCATTTTTAAAGTCCTTATTGAATTTGTTACAATATTGCTTCTATTTTATGTTTTGTTTTTTTGGCCCAGAGGCATGTGGGATCTTAGCTCCCTGACCAGGGATCAAACCCACACCCCCTGCACTGGAAAGTGAAGTCTTAACCACTGGACCACCAGGGAGGTCCTCTATAGTCAAATTTTAAAGTGGATTATATCTTCTTGAAAATAATGTATTCTTCAGTTGCTGCACATATGTCCATAAAGTCAAGCTTGTTAATTATGTTGTTTCAAATCTTCTATAGTGTTATTGATTTCTTGTCTGCTTACTCCATTAATTACTGAAAAAAGTATGTCAAAGTATCTCACTATGACTATGGACTTGTCTGTTTCTCCATATAATTCTGTCTACATTTACTCTATATATCATGTTATTAGGTTCATACAAATTTAGAATACTCTTTTTAGAATGACACTCTTTAATTCTAGTGACGCTTTTACGTTAAAGTATATTTGTTTGATATTAGGATTGTGACACCAGCCATCCTCATAGTATTTCAGTGGTATATGATTTTTTTTATCATTTCTTTGCAATCTTTATTGATCCCTATGTTTTAGATGTGTCTCTTGTACTTAGCATATATAGGATTTTATTTCTATCCAGTGTGATAATCTTTGTCTTTTAGCTGGAGTAGTTGACCCCCTTACCTTTAATGCAATGATTTTACTGTCTTACTGATGGGCTTTCTGCTCATCTCACCTGTTCTTTGTTCCCTTATCTCTTTTTTGCCTAGGTTTAGTTTAGTTGAGTTTTTATTTTTTTATTTAAAAAAATATGTATTTATTTATTTGGCCACGCCAGGTCTTAGTTGCAGCATGCAGGATCTTCATTGCTGCATGCAGAATCTTCAGTTGAGACATGCGAACTGTTACTTGTGGCACATGGGATCTAGTTCCCTGACCAGGGATCGAACCTGGGCCCTCGTCATTGGGAGTGTGGAGTCTTAGCCACTGGATCACCAGGGAAGTCCCAAATGTAGTTGAGTTTTTAAAATTTCATTTTGTTCCTCTGTTGGTTTGATATTTGTTCAGGCTTTTACCATTCTTTTTAGTGATTATTTTAGAAATTACAATATGCAGCCTTGACTTATCACCCAATAGGAATTATTACCTTTACTTCTCTCCTAGAAAAATCAATGCATTTAGAACATTTACACTTCTCCCATATTAGATGCTTTATTTTTATTTTTTCAAAACAAGCAACTTTTTTTTTTTTTTTTTTTTTGCGGTACGCGGGCCTCTCACTGTTGTGGCCTCTCCCGTTGCAGAACACAGGCTCCGGACACGCAGGCTCAGTGGCCATGGCTCATGGGCCCAGCCGCTCTGCGGCATGTGGGATCTTCCCCGACCGGGGCACGAACCCACGTCCCCTGCATCGGCAGGCAGACTCTCAACCACTGCGCCACCAGGGAAGCCCTGTATTTTAAGATTCTTTTCCATTGTAGGTTATTACAAGATATTGAATTTAATTCCCTGTGCCATGTAATAGGTCCTTATTTTTTGTCTATTTTATATATAGTAATGTGCATATGTTAATCCCAAACTCCTGATTTATCCATCCCCACCCTTTCCGCTTTGGTAACCACAAGTTTGTTTTCTATGTCTGTGAGTCTATTTCTGTTTTGTAAATAAGTTCATTTGTATCTTTTTTTTTTTTTAGATTCCACATATAAGTGATATCATACGGTATTTGTATTTCTCTGACTTACTTAGTATGATAATCTTCAGGTCCATCTATGTTGCTGCAAATGACATTATGCTATGATACACTGGGGTGCGTGTATCTTTTTTGAATTAGGGTTTTCATTTTTTCCAGATATATGCCAAGGAGAGGGATTGCTGGGTCATATGGTAACTCTAGTTTTAGTTTTTTAAGGAACCTCCATACTGTTCTCCATAGTGGCTGCACCAATTTATATTCCCACCAACAATGCAGGAGGGTGCCCTTTTCTCCACATCTTCTCCAGCATTTATTATTTGTAGACTTTTTGATGATGGCCATTCTGACTGGTGTGAGGTGATACCTCATTGTAGTTTTGATTTGCATTTCTCTAATAATTAGTGATGCTGAGCAGCTTTTCATGTGCCTCTTGGCAATCTGTATATCTTCTTTGGAGAAATGTCTATTTAGGTCTTCTGCCCATTTTTTGATCGGGTTGTTTGTTTTCTATTGAGCTAGATGATTTTATTGTTTTGAATTTTCATTCTCTCTGTGTCATAAGCCAAAAAAGACATTGTCTTATAAAGTTAATGTTCACTTGGACTTAATCTCACATTTGACATTTTATTCCTTCTTCTATCCCCAACCTCCCCTCTAGGACAAATTTTTCTTCTGCCTGAAAAACACCCTAGAATTCCCTTTACTGAAATATTTTTTCACCAGGTAGGAAGCTGTGTTGCCCAGGTTGCTGTTATTGTGTTGTTAATTTTACTTCCAACACACTGACAGCATAATTCTACTACTTCTGCTTCTCCTGTTGCTGCTAAAAACTCAGCAAAACTTACACTTTTGAAAGTCATCTTTTGTTTTTCTTTGGCTACTTTTAAAACTCTTCATTTGGGGGTTTCTGTACTAGGTATGGATTTCTTTTTAATTATCCTACTTGAGATTTATTTGGCTCCTTGAATTTACAGGTTGATGTGTTCCATCAATTTTGGAAAATAATCAGCTTATTTTATCCAGATATTGCTTCATTCTTCCTCCCCTCTTCCTAAAACCCCAATAAAACTTATGTTAGATATTCTTTCCATATAAGGGACGTCTTTGCTCTTCCACTATATTCTCTTTTCTTTTTTCTCTTCATACTTCACTCTAGATTGTTTTATCTGAGTATTAACTCAAGGTTGATCATAGGAACTCAACCTCAGTATGTACTGAGAGAAGTTACCGATCACACATGCGTGCGCACACACACACACACACACACACACACACGTAAGTTGGGGTATCAGGCAGGCACACATGACCTTATCCGAATCCCTCAGTTTTCTCTTTCAGCCAGTGCTGACTCTCAGCTGATTCATGAATGACTTCTGCTAGCAACACTTCCTTCCTCCAGCTATGAGTTTGAGTCTCCTCCTGGTTTGTATGTTGTGACCTACAAAACACCCAGGTAGTGCTCTCCAGAGAGATGCAAGGAAATCCATTGTTCAGTGCCCAGTGGCATCAGACTGAACCTAGGTTTTATGCTAAAATTTCTACTGGGAGGTTAGAGGTTATATTAACCAGGACTTTAGCATAGATTTTTTTTTTCCTCCTTAGGCTTTTGTCAACGCAAACCATTTTCTCTTCGTGTAAACATATTTTCCTCTCTTAAAAAGTTTTCTCAAGAGCATCATGTTCAAAAACAAGTTTCACATAAACACATTTATGACTTTTTTTTTTGGCTGCGCCAGGTCTTAGCTGAGGCTTGTGTGATCTTTGTTGCAGCATGTGGATTTCTTAGCTGTGGCATGCAGACTTCTTATTTGCAGCATGTATGCGGGATCTAGTTCCCCGACCAGGGATCAAACCCAGGTCCCCTGCATTGGGAGTGTGGGTCTTACCCACTAGACCACCAGGGAAGTCCCTGGATTTTGTATTTGAAAAGTTACTTGCACGTTGTCGTGTGGACAAATGTTTTTAATTTTCTTGGGACTATACCTAGGAGTGGAATTGCTTGGTCATATGTTGACTCTATGTTTAACCTTTTGAGGAATCACCTGACTGTTTCCCAAGACAGCTGCAGCATTTTACATTCCACCAGGAGTGTGTGATGGTTCCAATATCTCCACACCCACACCAGCACTTCTTATTACCTGTGTTTTTCATTACGGTCACACTAGTGGGTGTGAAGTGTGTCTCACTGTGGCTCCAATTTGTGTTTCCTGATGACAAGTGACCTACTGCAAGAACAATGCTGCCTTTTGTTTCTCCTTCTGGTTCTACTTTCGGTTTCCCTGTATCACCCTCATCCACCCAGACGGAGGGGAACCCACTGAGCTTGTTCTAAAGAAATAAAGACGTTTCCGAATCGTTGTCGGCAAGACTGGCAAACGCTCAATTCCATCCTTGTTAGAATTTGCTCTCCATTTCAGCTTTCCCGTTAAGGGGCAGTTTTCACAGGTGGTGCTTTAACACTTAAGAGTCTCTCCCTGCCTTTCCCCGTGAAACGCGTGCATCTCACCCAATCTACATGTGCTTTTACCCATCTCCCTGCTGTAGTTATGGGATCAGGTGAGCAAAGACCACCTTAATCCTCCACTGGAGTCCCCTCCTCCTCTGCGCAGGGTTCCCTGCTACACAGCCTCTCCCACACAGAACAGGTTTTCCTAGTTCTGCGAGCCCGCTTCCTCCCAGCCCTCTACGCTCTGTGGGCTCTGGCGCTGCTCCCGGGCATGTGCACAGGGGTCGGCCAGCAAGCTTATTTCCTTTGCGATGATTGGCAGCGCGTGGACCCGCTGGCTCTGCCCAAGGCTGTTCGTGGCAGGTGAGGATCGCCCTTTGTGACAATTCAGTGGGGGAATGCTAGTCTCTGTGCTTCCACCCCCTCCAGATTTGCGTTCAGCTCCCCGGGGTGGGGGATGGGGGTACATCCTGGGAAATACCTAGCTCAAGCCTTCCCAGTTTAGGCAACTGAAGAGCTGAATAAGAGAAGCTCTCTAGTCTTACTACGGCGCTAAGGAAAGGATGAAATGTCACTGCTTTTTAATGTAGCCCATGCCTTTAATTAAATCCCTGTTTATCCATCTTTTTGTTTGTTCGACCACCTTTCCAGCCAGTTGGGAAAGATTAAGTATTTCTAGAGGGGGAAAAATCCTGGTAAAATAGTCAAACAGAATAGAGAGAAAAATCAAATAGCTAGTTGTTTGGTCCATGGCAATGCCAACTGTGTTACAAAGATGTGGATTTCTCCCATGTGCTACGAGACAGGAGCTCAAAGGTGAGCCACAGGAGGAGATGTGTGTGCTGAAAAGGTCCCATTAGCGCAGCAGTGCACAGCCTGGGCAACCTTCCACTGCGCTCAGTCTCCACTTCAAAGGTCTGGCCCCTGGGGGCGCAACTTTGCCTCTTGTATTTTCAGGCAGGATCTTGTGTCCCTCGCAGCCAGACGATGTGGGTTCTCTTTGCTACAGTGGGAGGGCACCCCTAAGATCCCAACCTCCTCAGAGAAGCCTTGTTTTCCTGACCACACGAGTGGTACCCACTACCTGAATTCATAGCCAAGAAGGGAGTGATAAGATCCACATGAGGGTGGGCATCTTGGGCCCACTCATTCCTTTGCTCATCTATTCAGTGGATGTTTCATGAGATGTCGATGATAGAGAAGTGAGCAACAGTAGTTCTGATCCTGAGCCTCTGAACTGAGTCTGTGGGAAACTCTCATCCCTGTGGAATTAGGAACAGAGATGCATGTCAGCAAAGTCAGGCCCTGGGAAGGATGAGTATTTGGTGGGGACCAAGGGACCTGGACTGGCCTTAGGGCCAGGGAAGGCCCCTGGGGATGAGATGGCTGAGCTGATCTTGGAAGGATAAGGAGGAGTTTTGGGAGTCATGGAGTTTCTAGAGAGAGCAGAGACTGGGGACCAGAGTCCCAGGGAGCACAGTGTCTTCTAGGGACTGATGGAAGGCCGTGGTGGCTGGACACAGCGAAGACCTGTGAGCCTGACCTGCTGAGGTGGGGTCTGACTTCAGCTGGCTCGAACTGGCAGGGCTGGACAAGGCATTAACATCTGAGTGCTCCCATGGCCTCCCAGACACCCCACCCCCTCCCCAGGCACTCTCTGGACTTCCCTAAATCCAGGCAATAAAGGGCATGCCTGGTCCAGAGGGAGTCTCCAGAACCCTGTTCCCCTGCCACAGCTGGGCCCCTTCTGGTTGGTCCTGCCCACGCCTTACCTACCCAGGTCCCACCTGCCCCCTTGGGTACCGGTGTGGTTGACCCCAAGTGTCCTGCCCTCCCCTTGCAGCAGCGGTGACCTCATGCCTCTTAGCTGAAGCTGCTGCTCCCACCCTGGCTCTATACCCAGAAGTGGGGACACACAGAGTGCCCCATGCTCAGCCACACAAAGTGGCAGAAAACCTCAAGTCCAAGCAGCTGCATTCGGCCGCTTTCCCAGGGTACCTGTCGGGTCACACCGTTTCCTCCTGACCCCTTCCTCCTCTCCATTCTCCCCAGCTCTTCCCCTCCCCTGGGCAAAGGCGGGGACATCAGAGTGCCATGATTCCCAGACCACGCTGGGCCCCTTCTCTCTTTCCAGATCCAGTGAGTCCTTCCCCACCCACCATGCCCACCCCGCACGCTGTCTGGGTGAAGGGAGACTGGGGATGTGGCTTCCCCAGATGCAGGCCAGGGGGACACACCTGGACACACCCTGCTCCATCCACACACATCCACCCCCTGGAGACAGAGCCCGAGACTCGCCTGAATGCTCTTCACCCAGCTCTCCAGCCCCGTCCGTCATTTTCACTGCATTTCCAACAATGCTGGCCTGGCCCTTAGAGCTTCCTATTCTTTCTTTCACTCAGTGTGGTCTGAGTGTCTGCTGAGTGCCAGGGCCACTCCCCTCCAGGTGCAGGGGTGAGGAGGACAGGCAGCATCCCCGTCCCCCTGGGACTGCAGTAATCAAACCCACACATAAGAGCTGAGGCTGTGGCAGTGCTGTGCCCCCCACAGGACAGGAGTGGGAGACGGTGAAGTGGGTAGGGATTGGACTGGGCAGGAGGGCTGCATGGTCTCTTTCAGGAGATGACGTGGCGGGAACAGCCTTGTGGCTCAGCGAACAGAGATGGCCAGGGTTGGGAATAGTGTGACTGCAGCCAGCAGCAGGGGCTGGGGCTGGAGGTGGAGATTCAGCATATAGATGGGTCTGCGTCTTGAGAATAAGGTGAGTGATTCCTTCAAGCAGAGGAATGATGCGATCTTATTTGTAGAAGACGACTGTTTGTGGTTGGTACCAAGAGAAGCAAGGAGACCAGTTAGCATCAGGGTCCTCCGTGAGCCCCTCAGCTCCCCTAGGTCCTGGAAGGAAGCAGGAACAAGCAGAGTCCTCTGCTGTTGGCCCTGGAGGCCACAGCCATCTCACCTGCTGGAGGGTGGCCCTGTATTCCGTCCTTATCCCTGAGCCACGCCCCTCTCAGCCCCATGCTGGGTGCCCTCCCTTTTTCCAACCTCCAGGACCTCAGAACATTCTGGCTTCTTCAGGTGGCCCCTTACTCGGTCCCTGCCCTCCTGGGGGGTGGAGAAAAGGTTTGCATCACAGAGCCACATGGTCTTTGGACCTCTGCTCCTTGCAGAGGACCCCTGGCCAGGCAAATCCACATGAAAATCCAGCCAAGGGGAAAAAATCAGGGTGTTCCAGTCCCTGTACGTTACCTGGAACCAAATCAGAAAAAGATTTACTGCCTCTCAGAACACTGGCATTTCAAAATCCCTAACAAGGGCCTTCCTGGATTAAGATGATTATGATGCAGGTATGACCCACTGTTAGAAAGTCTGGAGGTGATTCATTCCCTTTATGGAAGGATTTTCCAGAGGGTTCCTCATGAAGAAAGATGCCTCCAAAGCTTTCTAAAGGGAATTTGATTGATGTTCAAGAAGCCATTTGGCCCACAAGCCTTCATCCAGTGTCTCTTGGGTTCTGGGCACCATTCCAGGCCCTAGAATAATCAGAGCAAAGTTCTGCTCTCCAGCAGTAGGTGGGCTTCAGGCAATAAACAAGGCAACTGGTCATTTTAGCTGGTGATAAAAAGGATGAAATAAGATAATGTGGTGGACATGGCCTGGGGTGGGGCCCTAGGAGGTGACACTGAGTGGAGCTCAAATTAATGGGGAGGGGGCAGCCTTGTGAAGGTCTGGTGGAAGAATGTTCCACATGCAGAGGTTTGGCACGTTTGAATGGCATTTGGAATATGAGAAACTGGAGCATAATAATCGATTATACAGTGGGGGTGGGCCTATCACAGTAGTCTTGTAGCTATGGTAACAAGTTGGGATTTTTACTCTAAGGGTAAAGGGAAGCTACTGGAGGGTTTAAAGCAAAAAGTGGTGTGAACTGATTTATAGTTTGGGCATCCCACTTGTGCTATTGTGCGGAAGGTGAACCTGGCGGGCGAGGCTGGTACATAGTATTGATGCAGGATTTGGATTGAACTGGATGCCAACCAATTTGTTTGATCCTCTGTATAAAAGAGAGAGCAGTCCTCCCCCAGGGTGACAGTGTCTCTGGTAGGCATGGCCAGGAGATCTGCTGTGGCGGGGGGGAAGGGAAAGAAGCCAGGAACCTGCTGGAGGGCTGGCCCCTGAGTGGGCATAACCCACAGTCCAAACCTTAGCCCCACGGGGAAGGGACTGCCAAGACCGCAGAGTGGAAAGGAGCTAATCAGACTCAGCATCCATCAGGCATCTGGCACTTCGTGTCTGTTATCCCAGTGAATCCTGACAAATACTTGAGATGACTGTATATATCTGTAATCTCCTGTTGTGTAACAAAATACCCACAATGTACTGGCTAAAAGCACCAAACATTGATTATGTCACCATTTCCACGGGTCAGAAATTCAGGAGCAGCTTCACTAGGTGGTTCTGGCTCAGGGTCTTTCATGAGGTTGTGGTCAAGATGTTGTCCGGGGCTGCTGCCATCTGAAGGCTGGACTGGGGCAGGAGGGTCCTCTTCCATGATGGTGCCCTCATATGGCTGTTGGCTGGAGACCTCAGTCCTTCACCAGTGTGCCTCTCTTCCTGACATGGCAGCTGGCTTCCACTAGAGGGAGAGATGTAAGGGCAAGAGAGGGAGCAGGCAGGAAGCCATGGTGCCTTTTAAGACCAGGTCTCCGAGGTCATGCGCCAGTACTTCTGCTTCATTTTATCAGTTGGAAGTCAGTCACTAAGTCCAGCCCACACTCAAGGGGAGGGGAACTAGGGTCCACCTCTTGAAGGGAAGAATATCAAGGGATTTGCAGACATATTTTATTTTATTATTTTTTTTTAATTAATTAATTTATTTTTGGCTGCATTGGGTCTTCGTTGCTGTGTGCAGGCTTTCTCTAGTTGCAGAGAGTGGAGGCTACTCTTTGTTGTGGTGCACAGGCTTCTCATTGCAGTGGCTTCTCTTGTTATGGAGCATGGGCTCTAGGCACATGGGCTTCAGTACATGGGCTCAGTAGTTGTGGCTCGCGGGCTCTAGAATGCAGGATCAGTAGTTGTGGTGCATGGGCTCTAAGAGCACAGGATCAGTAGTTGTGGCGCACGGGCTTAGTTCCTCTGCGGCATGTGGGATCTTCCCGGACCAGGCATTGAACCTGTGTCCCCTGCATTGGCAGGCAAATTCTTGACGACTGCAGCACCAGGGAAGCCCTGCAGACATATTTTAAAACCACCATAGTAGACATGTTCACTCCCGTCCCAGGTTGGGAATCTTTTTTTTTTCTTTTAATTTTTTAAAAATTGAAGTATAGTTGATTTACAGTGTTGTGCCAATCTCTGCTGTACAGCAAAGTGAATCAGTTATATACATAGAGACATTCTTTTTTAAAAAATATTCTTTTCCATTATGGTTTAATCACAGGATTTTGCATATAGTTCCCTATGCTATATAGTAGAACCTTGTTGTCTATCCATCCTATATATAATAGTTTACATCTGCTAATCCCAAACTCCCAATCCTTCCCTCTCCCCACCCCCCTCCTCCTTGGCAACCACAAGTCTGTTCTCTGTGTCTGTGAGTCTGTTTCTGTTTTGTAGATAGGTTCATTTGTGCCATATTTTAGATTCCACATATAAGTGATATCATATGGTATTTGTCTTTCTCTTCTGACTTAACTTCATTTGGTATGATAATCTCTAGTTGTATCCATGTTGCTGCAATTGGCATTATTTTGTTCTGTTTTATGGCTGAGTAATATTCCATTGTATATATGTACGACATCTTCTTTACCCATTTATCTGTCAGTGGACATTAAGGTTGTTTCCATGTCTTGGCTATTGTGAATAGAGCTGCTCTGAATATAGGGGTGCATGTATCTTTTTGAATTATAGTTTTGTCCAGTATATGCCCAGGAAGGGATTGCTGGATCATATGGTAATTCTATTTTTAATTTTCTGAGGAACCTCCATACTGTTTTCCATAGTAGCTGTACCAACTTACATTCCCAGATTGGGAATCTTTAATGAACTTTCCCTGTGTCACACTACAGGAAGTGGCAGGCGTGGGATTAGAACCTAGTTTTCCAGAGCCTGAGTTCTTCCTCTGGTGCCATGCTGCTGAGGGGGACATTTCCAGAAGTTTCTTGGACTCTGCAACTAGCTTCTGGTGGGGCCAGACCCATTAGCTCGAACTTATGTTTCCAAAAATGTCTCAGTCCAGCCATGGGCCCAGCCTAGGCCCCAAGCTAAGATTTCCCTACTGGGGCAGGGAAACACCCAGCTTCAAACACAAGCACGAGTCCAGACGCTGCCCAGCAGCGTGGTCTGGGTCAGGACTGGCTCAAGGCCGGAGAGGCCAACCCACCCAGTGGACCTCAGGTGCTCAGCAGAGTGGGGCTGGGCTCTTCCTCTTCCTGCCCTCCGTCCAGCAGCAGGAGGTGCTTGTGGAGTCTTCCAAGAGCCAGAGGGCATTGCGGGTGGGGGGTGGGGGTGGGGGATGGCATGTGATAGAACTTGTTTGGTCACTCCCAGCTCTGCAATTAAGATCAGATTCACACCCCTGAGGAGCTGCCTCTCTGCAGTAATGGGACCAGATGCTCTGACTTCGGGTCAGCTGGGCCTGCCCTTGAATAAATTTCCAAGCTTTGGGTGCTCTGTTTGTAAAATGGGAACAATGGGAATAGCATCTACTTCCCAGGGCTGTTGAGAGGATTAAACCAAATAAGGTGTGGAAAGCGCTAGGCTCTGTCTTGACATGTAGTAAGCGCTCAGTAGGCATCAGCTGTCTGAATTCATCGTCACCATTCAGAGAGGTGGCGCCACTTTGTACATGGGCAACACGGTGCTGGTCATGGGAATGTCTTTATGGGGCTGGCCTGCTCTCCATCAAGGGATGCTGTGATCCCATCAGTATCCACTCTTACTCTAATTGGCTTTCACCTTGCACTCTGAAGTCACACTGGGCAACTCAGAGCCCATGCACTGATAGTAACCTAGGTACATACCTGTAAACCTGGAATTCCTTGCCCAAATAGCTCAAAGTCCATTTCCAGGACCCATGCAGGCATCTTCTCTAGATCTGTCCTGGGGACAGAGCACACTACAAAGTTTTCGCAACTTTATGCCTATGGAGTGGCCCAGAAACACCCTTTTGTGGGAGACAGGGTTGGAGCTTGGAGTGCCCACGTGTATGCACATGAGGCCCCTCGTGGTGTGGGATGAATCAGGAGCTGGAAGAAAAAAGAGAGTGGGTGAGGGGATGTCAGCAGGGGCCAGAAATCCCCACACCTCCACGTTCTGGAGCAGAACTCCAGAGAGCCTGAGTATTTTATATCAGAACCTGGCCTTCCAGGTAGTTCTGAAGGTATGCTTGTTAAGGTAGGAGGATAAAACATATTTTACTTTTTAGTTTATTTGACTGTGTGTGAAATATATATATATTTCATCGTAAAGGTGGTAATATGGTATCTTATTGTGGTTTTGTTGTGGTTTTGTTGTGTGAAATATATATATATTTCATCGTAAAGGTTGTGACGTGGTATCTTATTGTGGTTTTGATTTGCATTTCCCTAATTTCTAATGCTAGTGAGCATCTTTTCATGTGTTTATTGGCTATTTGTATATTTTCTTTGGAGAAATGTCTTTTCCAATCCTTTGCCTATTTCTTAATTGGGTTGTCTGTTTTGTTGCTGTTGAGTTTCAGGATTTCTTTATATATTCTGGATATTAATCACTTACCAGATAAATGATTTGCATGTATTTTCTCCTAATCTGTGGGTTGCCTTTCCTCTGTTGATAGTGTTATTTATACATAAAAATTTTGCATTTTGATGAAGTTCAATTTACCTGGTTTTTTTTTCTTTTGTTGCTTGTGCTTCTGATGTCACATCTACAAATATGTTTAATTTTATATGAAATTGCCAAACTGTTTTTCCAAGGTGGCTGCACCACTTTATATTCACACCAGCAATGCATGAGTCTTATTTCTCTACACCCTTGCCAACATTTGTTATTGTTTGGGTTTTTTGTTTGTTTTCTACTATAGACATCAGTAGTGGGTATGAAGTTTTATCTCATTGTGGCTTTAATTTGCATTTCCCTAATGATTAATAGTTTTGAGCATTTTTTCATATACTTGTTATTTGTATATTTTCTTTGGTAAAATATTTAATTAAATCTTTTTCCCAGTTTTAATTGTACTGTTTGTCTTCTTATTTAGTTGTGAGAATTCTTTGTACATTCTGGATACAAGTTCTTTTTTATTTTCCTTTTTTTCTTTTGTTTTTATCTTATTTTATTTTATTTTAAAATTTGAATATAAGTTCTTTAACATAAATGTATTTTGGATATATTTTCTCCCAGTGTATTATCTGCCTGTCTCTTTTCTTTATGGTGTCTTTTGAAGAACAAAAGATTTGCATTTTAATGAGGTCCAATTGATCATTTTTTTCTTTTATGTATTGTGCTTTTGTTGTCATATATAAGAACTCTTTGACTAACCCAAGATCACAAACATTTTCTCCTATTTTTCTTCTAAAAATTTTATTGACTTTATACATTTTTAATTTTTTAAAAATTCCTTTATTGGGTAAAATGCAACCACTTAAAATTTTAAAAAACTAAATTTATTTTAAGATACTTTGTGGTGGGGGGAGAAACGAATATAGAATGACGTGAATAAATGTTAAATCTAGGTAATGGGTGAGTAGGAAATCATTATACCTTTTGTAGGTATGGGGTTTTCTTTTTTATTATTATTATTATTTATTTATTTATTTTTGGCTGCATTCTGTCTTAGTTGCGGCATGAGGGATCTTTTTTTGTTGTGGCGCACGGGCATCTCTCTACTTGTGGTGTGCGGGTTTTCTCTCTCCAGTTGTGGTGAGAGCAGGCTTCAGGGCATGTGGTCTCTGTAGTTGTGGCGTGCGGGCTCAGTTGCCCCGCGGCACATGGGAATCTTAGTTCCCTGACCAGGGATCGAACTCCCATCCCCCGCAGTGTAAGGCGGACTCTTCACCACTGGACCACCAGGGAAGTCCCTGGGGTTTTCTTTAATAATGCAATATATATTTTAGTATTTTAGTAGGGTGTTTGAGGGAGTGGAGCTAAATGCATATGTTTGGTTTTCCATCTTCAAATGGAAGTCTTAAGTGGATGTTCACGTATTTATGATTTTTATGCCTTCCCAGTGAGTTGACCCTTTAATCATTATGAATTGTCCTCTTTTTTTCTGGTAATGTTTGTATCTTGAAGTCAGTTTTATCTGATATTAATGTAACTGCTGCAGCCTATGTCCCTTTGCTTGTATGATATATCTTTTTCCATCCACTTAATTTCAACCTGTGTCTTTTTATTTAAAGTAAAGCTTTTGCAGACAGCATATAATTGGGTTTTGCTTTTTTAAAAAAGCCATTCTGATCACTTTTGCCTCTTTTTTATATTTATAAACTGGAGATTTTTTTTTCATTTTTATTTTATATTGGAGTAGACTTGATTTACAATGTTGTGTTAGTTTCAGATGTGCAGCAAAGTGATTTAGTTATACATATACATATATCTATTCTTTTTCAGATTCTTTTCTCATATAGGTTATTACAGAATACTGAGTTCCCTGTGCTATACAGTAGGTCCTTGTTGATTATCTATTTTGTATATAGTAGTATGTATATGTTAATCCCAACCTCCTAATTTATCCCACCCCCCTTTCCCATTTGATAACCATAAGTTTGTTTTCTATATCTGCAAGTATGTTTCTGTTTTGTAAATAAGTTCATTTGTATCATTTTTTAGATTCTACATATGAGTGAGATCATATGATATTTGTCTTTCTCTGTCTGACTTACTTCACTTAGTATGATAATCTCTGACCACTTTTGCCTTTTAATTGGAGTGTTCAGTTCATTGACATATAATGTACTTATTTCTATGGCTGGATTTAGGTTTATCATTTTACCATTTAATTTATGTTTGCCCTTTCTATTTTTGTTCCAGTGTTTCTCCTTTCCTGCCTTTTTGGTATTAATTGAATATTTTTAGCAATATCTGTGTGCCATATTTCTTCAGTAATTGCTCTAGGGATTGCAATGTGCATCCTTAATTTTTCCCAATCTATTTAAAGCTAATCTTATGCTACTGCTCCCAAAATGTAGAAACATTGTAGCTATACAGGTCCATTTACTCCCTTCCCCCAACCTTTATGCTATAGTTTTCGTATATGCTATATCTTCACCCATTGTAAACTTTACAATCAAGCCAACCCTTTAAATTTTGCTTCAAACATTTATATGTATTTTAATGGAATTAAGAGGAAAAAGATTCTTTTATATTTGCCCATATATATACCATTTTCAATGTCATTCATTTCTTCCTGAAAATTCAATTTTCCAGGAGATATAGTTTCTCTTTAGTCTGAAGATGGTCCTTTAGCATTTCTATAGCAAAGTTTTCCTGGCAATAGATTCTCTTAGTTTTATCTGAAAATGTCTTTATTTCACCTTAAATGTCAAAGATTTTCACTGGGTACAGAATTGGAGTTGATTGATATTTTTTTTCCTCTTAAAAATTTAAAGGTGTTGTTCCATTGCACTCTGGCCTCCATTGTTTCTGATGAGAAGTCAGTATCATCCAGATTCTTGTTGCCCTGTATCTATTGTGTCACTTTTCTTTGTCTGCTTTCAAGACTGTCTCTTTATCTTTGGTTTTCAGCAGTTTGAAATGCCTGGATGTAGTTTTCTTTGTGTTTATACAGCTTGGGTTTTTCCAAGTTTCTTGAATCTATGAGTATGTCACCAAATATGGGAAAGTTCCATTCATTATTTCTTCAAAAATTTTATCTGTCCATCCTCTCTTTCCTTTCCTTCTAGGACTCCAATTACTCATGTTAGACCATTTGATCTTGTCCCACAAGTCACTGAGGCTATTTTTCATGCTTTTTTTTTTTTCTCTCTCTAAGCTTCAGTTTGGGTAGTTTTAGTGTCCCATCTTCTAGTTTACTGATCTTTTCTTCTACAGTGTTTGATCTGTTCTCAAGCCCATCCAATGAATTTTTAATTAAATTATATTTAGAATTTCCATTTGGTTCTTTTTATTGGTTTCTGTACCTGTCGTCTGTCCTGAGATATCCTATATCCTAAATGTCTGTGTTTATATATCTATATATACTATAAGTATCTATCTATATCTATATATCTTTATATACATATTGTCCTTGAGAACAATTATTTTATGGACTGAATTCTGCCCCCTAATTCATATGTTAAAGCCCTAACTCCCAACTCTGACTGTGTTTAGAGACAGGACCTTTAAAGAGGTAATTAAGGTTAAATGAGGCCCTAATCCCATAGGACTGGAATCCTTACAAGAAAAGAAAGAGACATCAGGTATGTGCATGAACAGGGAAAAGGACTTGTGAGGACACAGCAAAGATAAAGTGGCTATCTGCAAGCCAAAGAGAGAGGCTTCATGAGAAACCAACCCCACTGGCACCTTGATCTTGGACTTCCAGTCTCTGGAATTGTAAGAAAATAAATTTCAATAGTAAAACCATCCAGTCTGTGGTATGTTGTTACAGCAGCCCTATATGGCCAATACAAGTTATAATAATTGCTATGGCATCTTTGTCTTCTAGTTCTAATGTCTTGTTTATTTGGGGGTCAGCCTCCATTGATTGTCTTTTCTTTTGAGAGTGGGCCACATTTTCCTATGTCTTTGTATGTCTAGTAAGATTGGCTTGTGAATGATATATTACAGAGACTCTGAATCCTGTTATCTTCCTCTGAACAGTGTTGATTTTTTTTAAGCCAGCATTTAACTTGGCTGGATCCTGTTTGCAAACTCTGTCTTCCCCATAGTGGGCAGCAGCTGAAACCTCAGGTCAGTTCTTTTAGCCTTAGCTTGGTGCCAATGCATGCATTATTTATGAGTCAGCCAAAGATTTGGGCAGTTTATACACAGAATTTGGAGCACTTCATCTCTGTTTCTGTTCTTTCCAAGTTTTCTCTCCCTCCTTTCCAGCAGCTGTGCTTGTCACAAATCATCCCCTGGTTCCTCAAACCAATAGAGCTATGAGTTTTCTATTGGAATTTTAACCATCTGGAATGGTAGTTACTGCAGCCTTCCCTCAGGCTAGAAACCATAAAAATGTGAAATATCTAATGCAGTTCCATTCTTTCAAGTGTTGATGCCCCTCCAGTATTGTTTTTGGTTTCCTTCCAGGGCCTTTAAGTAGGTGCTTTTTTTTAATGTTTGGTCCAGAATTTTCAGTAGTGATCTGCAGAAGGGTTGATCCAATAGGAGCTCCTTGCCCATACCTGAATAGAAGCCCTAAATATCACTGGAATCAATACAAGTGTCTCTACTTCCCTCTCTCTGCCTTAGTGTTAAGACACCATAGCACCAAGACTAAAGCTGTAACTTCCAAACTAGTTTCTCCTAATACTTTATCCCCATTAAGCTCATTCTCCACATGCTTAGAACACTTCCATGCGTTGACCTTGGGTCCCCTGTTCCTGCTCTACACACCTCCTGGGATATTTCATCCACTTCTGTATTCAGTTGCCATCTCTTTGCTGATAACTCCTGAATGTGCACATCCAGCCCAGAGTATCTCCTATGTATGCAGCTTCCTGCTGGATGTGTCCTTTTATTGATGTCAAAGGATCCTTTAACTTATTATGCCCTAAACTGACATCATTATTTCCCTTCTCAAAACTAATTTTCTTGTGTCCCCGATCATAATGAATATCTCCACCATCCACTTGTTTTCCCAAATAAGAGATCTGGGAGCCATTCTTGATCCCCCCTACTTCCATGCTTAATCTCCAAAATCTCTTGGTATTTATCTCCTTAACCTCTCTCAAAACTGCCCATGTTTCTCCATCTTCCTTTCCACTGTTCCCATAGTTTCTAGCCTGGGTTGTTAGCAATTGTCTCCTAATTGGCCTTCCTTCTTCTCTTGTCCCTCCCATCCCTTCTATGCCCAGTGGCCAGAATGACATTTTGGTGATACTAGGTCCCCTTTCTTTTCCATATACATTTTTTACACGCTTATGAGTTCCTTTTTTTTTTTTTTTTTTTTGCGGCACGTGGGCCTCTCACTGTTGTGGTCTCTCCCATTGCGGAGCACAGGCTCCAGACACGCAGGCTCACGGGCCTAGCCGCTCCGCGGCATGTGGGATCTTCCTGGACCGGGGGCACGAACCCGTGTCCCCTGCACAGGCAGGCGGACTCAACCACTGCGCCACCAGGGAAGCCCCATCACCTTATTTTAAATTGCACCTGTCCCACATTGACACTCTGGATCATCCTTAACCTATCTTGTTAATTTCCTGCATAGTGTTTATCACCTTCTAACATATGCTGTAGAATTTAATCATTAATTATATTCATCTTCTCTCTGTGCCTACTAGAATGTAAGGTCTGTGAGGGCAAGGACCTTTGATTTGTTTGCTGTTGTATTCCAACTACAGTGCCTGGCACATAATAATCGGTCAATGAGTACTTATGGAATGAATGAATAAACCTACCAAGAACATTATTTTTACTCAGGTTGGTAACAAGACATAGATGCATCTATCACTGTTAAAATTCAACATTATTCTGAAAGACCTAACTGGCAGTGTATAACAAGATAAATAAATGGAAGTTATGAGTATTGAATAGGAGAAACAAAATTTCATTGTTTTCATTTCATGTGATCTGATGGCCTAAATAGAAAATCCAAAAGCCGCTAGAGAAAAATTATTAGTGTGATTAGAACTAGTAAATAAGTAATTGGCAAATTTGTTGAATCAGCCAAAGATATGCAGGACTTTATCGAAAAAGTTATAAAACTTTGCAAGACAGAAGAAAATTTAAGGACTTTCCTGGTGGTCCAGTTGTTAAGAATCTGCCTTCCAATGCAGGGGACATGGGTTTGATCCCTGGTCGGGGAACTAAGATCCCACATGCCGTGGGGCAACTAAGCCCACGTGCTGCAACTACTAATCCCACACGCTGCAACTACTGAGCCTACATGCCACAACTAGAGAGACCGCGCAGGGCAACTACTGACCCTGCATGCTCTGGAGCCCATGTGCCACAAGTAGAGAGCAGCCTGTGTGCTGCAACAAGAGCCTGCGCTCTTCAACGAAAGATCCTGCATGCTGCAACTAAGACCCGACACAGCCAAAAATAAATAAATAAATATTTTTTTTAAATGACAGAAGAGGGCTTCCCTGGTGGCGCAGTGGTTGAGAGTCTGCCTGCCAATGCAGGGGACGTGGGTTCGTGCCCCGGTCTGGGAAGATCCCATATGCTGCAGAGTGGCTAGGCCCATGAGCCATGGCTGCTGAGCCTGTGTGTCCGGAGCCTGTGCTCCACAACGGGAGAGGCCACAACAGTGAGAGGCCCGCGTACCGCAAAAAAAAAAAAAAATGACAGAAGAAAATTTAAATAAATGAAGCATGTCTGTGGATGGAATGACTCAGTATTTCAATATTTGAGAAACTTTTTATTCTGAAAATTTCAAAATACACAAAAGTATACAGAATCGTATAATGAATTCTCAAGTGCCCATCACTCAACCTTCATAACTATCAATTCCTGGCCAATCTTGTTTTCATCTCTTTTCCCATCTACTCCTCCCAGGCACCCTATTATTCTAACTACAAATATTTCAGCCTATCCCTCTAAAATATAAGGACTATTTAAAAAAATATAATCACAGTATCATTATCACACACAAAAATGTAACATTAATTTCTTAATATCATTTCATGCCAGTCAGTGTTTCAATTTCCAGTTGTTTCATTATTTTAACTTGTTGGAATCAGGGTTGTTATGTTTCTTAAGTCCCCTTATATTCAGGATCTCCCTTCATCTACTTTAAGTTTTTTTCTTTGAAATTTATTTGTTAAAGAAGTCCAAGTTGCGTTTCCTGCAGAGCTTCCCAGAGTTTGGATTTTGCAGATTACATCCCATAGTGTTGGGATGACATGTTCCTCTGGAAGACTCACTATATTTTAAATGGCAGTTCTCCTCAAATTAATCCACACATTCAATGCAGTTTCAATAAAAAATCCAATTTTTTTTATGGTCCTGGAAAAACTTATCTTAAAATTCATCTAGAAGAGTAAAGGGCTAAGAATAGTCAAGACAGCTTTGAAAAGGAAGAGGGGGTGGTGGAACTCTCCTTACTAGATATCTCTAAATTTGAAACACTGTAATAGAGGTGGGGGAACCTTTCAGTTGACTCTTAAAAAGCTCAGGAGGTTAGGGGTGCCCCCTATAAAAGAGACCTCAGAGAGCTCCCTCACCCCTTCCAATATGTGTGGACACAGAGAGAAGACAGCCGTCTATGAATCAGGAAGCATGCACTCACCAGACACCAAATCTGCTGGCACCTTGATCTTGGACTTCCAGCCTGCAGAACTGTAAGAAATAAATTTCTGTTGTTTATAAATCATCCAGTCTATGGTATTTTGTTTTAGCAGCCTGAACGGAGTAAGGAGTAAGAGCAGGGTCTTGAGACATTTGTACACTCAGCATTATTCACAATAGCCAAAAGGTGGAAGCAACTTAGACATCCATCAATGGATGAAGGGATAAACAAACTGCAGCATATAAATACAATGGATTATTATTCAGCCTTAAAAAGGAAAGAATTTCTGATATGCGCTACAACACAGATGAAGCTTGGAGTAGAACAGTGATTGCCAGGGGCTGGGAAGAGCAGGGAATAGTGAGTTATTGTTTAATGAATACAGTTTCAATTTGGCAGGATGAAAAACTTGTATGCACATGTCATATTTAGGTCAACCATATTAATTTGTTAGGGGGTGGGGATCAAAAACAGTCAAGTATTGGCAATTCCACTTGGTTTGACTTAGTAAAAATAAACATCTTACATGGTAACCATATACACCAAGGAAAGTGGTGACTTTGGGGGAGAGGGGCAGGAAATGGGGGCTTTAGCTCTGTCTCTGACATGTGATTCCTTAAATAAATAAGTAAAATAAAGGTCTGAAGCTGATGTGGCAAAATGTTAGCGTTGTCTACCTTAACAATATAGACACAAGTGTCTCTACATTAGTTTCTGTAACTGGTTTGAAATTTTTTATGAATAAAAATAAAAATCGTGCCTGGGAGAAGAGAAGTGAGTCGGGCCAGTGTAGACAACTGGGTCAAGCAGCTTGACTGGGAATGGAGGAGATGGGGCAGGATCAGGGTTGACTGTGAAGGCTGCCCGTTTACTGAGGAGAAGCAGCCCCGGGGTGGGGGTGGGGGTGGGGACTTCACTGGTGGCGCAGTGGTTAAGAATCTGCCTGACAGTGCAGGGGACACAGGTTTGATCCCTGGTCCAGGAAGATCCCACATGCCACGGAGCAACTAAGCCCATGTGCCACAACTACTGAAGCCCACGTGCCTAGAGCCCGTGCTCTGCAACAAGAGAAGCCACTGCAATAAGCCCAAGCACCGTAAGGAAGAGTAGCCCCACTCGCCACAACTAGAGAAAGCATGTGCGCAGCAACAAAGACCCAACGCAGCCAAAAATAAATAAATTAATTAATTAAAAAACAAAACAAAACAAACAAAAAGAAGCCCTTGGGGGTAGGGGGGAGATTAAAGGTTCAGGAAAGGGGACAGTGGGAAGTTACCCTGAGGCCCCCAAGAAGAGAGTCGGGAACCATTCCCAGGAAGGGGAGCACCTGAGGCAGAGCTGGAGTGGAGACAAGGTGTGGCCTCTGTTTGGGGCCCACTGAGCATGAATGTCCACTGGGGTCCGAGGCAGGAACCTGAGCTGCACATTCCTCAATTCTCCCCCGTCAACGTCCTCTCTCTCCAGTTCGGTCTGTGAATCTGGGTCTCTGTTTTCTTTCTGCTGAGTTCATCCCTCAGCCCCCACCTGGGAAATCCCAATCACAACAAATCCAACCCCGCCCCGCCCCTCCCCCCAGAAGCTTTCACTTGGCGCTACCACGCAGATCCCTTTTTCGCTCTCCCACCTGGTCCTGACTTGTGTCCTTCTGCTGGGAGCACCAGCCTCCCTCTGTCTTTCCTTGTCTCTCTTACTTCTTCCCAAACCTACATGTTAAGAACCAGTTTGATTGACAGAGAGTTCCCGTACCATACAATTCACCCAAAGTGTAGATTTCAATGGTTTTCAGCTCAGAGTTGTGAATCTTCATCACCATTAATTTTGGAACATTTTCATCTCCCCAAACAGAAACCTCATAACCTTTGGCGACCATCCACTGTCTCCCCCTCTCCCCAGCCCCCCGAAACCACTAATCTACTTTCTGTCTCCATGGATTTGCCTATTCTGGACATTTCATATAAGTGGAATCATACAATATATGGTCTTTAGTGACTGTCTTCTTTCACTAAACATAGTATTTTCAAGGTTCATCCATGTTGTAGCTGTGTCAGTGCTTTATTCCTTGTCTGACTGAATAATATTCCATTGTGTGGCTATAACACATTACATTTATCCATTCAGCAGTTGATGGATTCAAATGGACTTTTCTCAGGAAATCTCTCCTGATTTATTTCTACCTACTCCTCCTCTCCCGGGCCCGAAGCATTCTGTAAATGGGGATTCCTTGGTGACATGGCCTCTGAGAATGGAGAGAGCAGGAGGCAACCTTATGTTTGCAACCTAGCAGAGCTCCTTAGTGGCTGAGTGGCCCTCCTTGGGGCCTTATTTCCTCCTCAATAAAATGTGGACAATGATATTTCCTTCCAGGATTGTGGGAAGTCCTGATCCAAGTGGAGCATGTGGCAGAGTGGCCTGGCATACAGAAGGCACTCAATAGTGCTGGGTCCCTTTTGTCTGTGTTGACCTTGATCCCAAGCTAAGGGTGGGCAGACAGGAACCATACTTCCTTCCTTGCTATTCTGCTGTCGATGTCTGAGTGCAGTGTTCTTTGACGGGAGTCAGACTAAGGAGAGAAGACATAGAAAGGAAAGAAAAAGCAGATATCAAGAAATACCAGAGGAATGTAACAAAAGGATACAAATGAGATAGAAAAAGGTCTGTAGAGCAGGTATGTTTCAGGGTTGAGCATGGTGAGGTAGGAAGAACATGGGGTTTGAAGGTTTGAAGACCTGTGTTTTGGCCCCAGCCCTGACACATCCAGGTCACTTACCTCTGGATTACAGGGACGGGTGCCCTCAATTTCCCCCTCTGGGGGTGAGGGTGTGGCATGAGCTCATGGGCCCACTGTTGTGTAAACCATTTACCCAGGGAATCTGAAGGCCAGGTGGTGTCCCTACTGATCCAAGCAGGTCCTGGCTGTGGCCTCTCAGTGACCTGACACGTTGTCCTCTCTATGGGTGAGTGGCCTGGAGCTGCCTCAGGCTGGAGCCCATCCTTCTCGGTGTCCTGGAGGCCTCTAGGACTCAGGGGAACCTGACAGTGTTCATTCATTCATCAAATTTTACAAACCTACCTCTTGCAGGGCACTGTACTATGACTAAGACCTGGCTCTTGCCCTCGAGGGGCCCACAGACTTGGGGTGAGAGGGACACACAAGGCACATTCAGATATAGGATGCCACTGGCCTTGTGTTACTCTGTGACTCTAAACACCTTCTGCCTTCTTGTGCAAATTGACTTCCTGAATGTTTCTGTTTCTGATTTCCAGGCCTTGCTCTTTGGCCTCGTCAAATATATAGAGATTTCTTTCTTTATTCTTTGCCCAAGAGATTAGCACAGTGGCAGTGCCCTCAGGAGATTCTCAGGGGATATTTGATCGATAAATAAAAACATGAAGGATGAAAAATGAAAGTGTGTGGTATGCCTTCACAGAAGTATGCCCACAAGTGCTGTGGGAGCCCAAAACTGAGCTGGGGGGGCTTCCTGGAGTAGGTGATATTTGAACTGGGTCTTGGGATTAGAGTTTGCCAGGTATATGTATTCTCAGCGCAGGGAACAGCATTTGCAAAAATATAAAAAGGTCAGAATGGTAAGAACTTCCTAGTGGCTGCGTGGGTGTCGGGGAGTGAGGGTGGAGTGAAGAATGGAAAGTGGAAGGGAGGGATGGGGGGGCAGTCAAGATTTTGAACAATATAAAGAGAAAAAAGTAGAAAGATCACTCAGTCTTGACACTTGAAGACAATCACTTTTTTGCATATATATATTTGTTTAAAACAACTATACATATGTTCTTTTTTTCCCCAGACCATATATATATATATATATATATATATATATATATATATATAGGCTTTTTTTTTTTTTCTATGTGTAGGAGCTATTGGTTTCAAGCAGAGTTCTTTCTCTGTTTTTCCAAGAAGTTAACTCTGATGCTGCGTGGGGAGAAATACGGTTTGCAAGGGACACTGAAGTGGGAAGCTTCCATCGTAGCCACTCGGGAGATGCGAGACACCTCTGGGGC
>NW_006780388.1:1063072-1064206 GCF_000442215.2 Lipotes vexillifer
GTCCAGGTAGAGGACCTGGGAAGGCAGGTTGCTTGGTGGGTGGGAGAGAGGGAGGAGTCGGCGCTGACTCACAGGATTCTAGCTTAGGAAACAGGTTGCTGGTGATACCTTTCGGGTAAGGACTTCGGATGAAGCGCTGGCAAGTTGTGAGAAGCAGATAAGGAGCTGAGATGTGTGAACACCTTAGATTTTTGTGGAACTGTCCTGCGGGGAGTGGCCACGCGGGCTGGTCTCCCTGGGACTCCACACCTGTCTGGAACACCTGTGGGGTCCAGGTGGTTGTCCTGGGGTGGGGGTGGGGGGCGCGCCCCGGTCGTCGAGGCCCTAAGCCTTAATGTAATGGGACCTTCTGGGCCGGGCGCAGGCTGAGCGCGTCCGTCTGGGAGGCAGCGCTCACCAACTCCCGATGCAGGTGACCCCATCTCATCGGGCTGGGGAACAGGGGCTCAGGAGTCTTGCGCCCCCCTCACTTCACGTGGGGGAGTTCGAATTCCGGCCCTGCCACTTCCTGCCTCAGTTTCCCCATCTGCACCCGCTCGCAGGCGGACCCGAGAGCAGTATGTAACCTGCAGAGGCCACGACACATCGCTGGCATCCGGCGAGGGGAAGTGGCCAGGCCTGGTCGCGGAGGAGGGTCGCGGGGCAGGGGCGTGAGGAGCCGGGACCTGGCAGAGTCGCCCTGCGGGACAGGCGGGCCCGGCCGGCGCCGACTCCGCGCCTGGGGGCCCGGCTCGCGACCAGGCCGTAGCCAGAGCCCTCACCGCCCAGTCGCCGTCAGAACAAAAGTGGCGGCGGTGCCCGGCGCCCGGCGTCCCGCAGTCCCGGCCCCCGCCAGGCAGCCCAGCAGCCCCGCCGCCCGGCGGCACGACGCACAGCGACCGCGTCTTCGGCCCTTTCCGTCCGAGCGTGCTCGGCTCTTTCCGCTGCGGCAGGCGCAGGTGGAGGGGGCGGGGCGGGGGCCGTGCGTGGTGACGCCTCGGGGGGGTGACGCACCGGCGTGCCCCGCCCCCTCCCCCTCCCCGTTCAGGCTCTGGAAAGAGAAGAAAAAAAACTTTCTTTTTTTTTTAATTGAGGAATCAACAGCCGCCATCTTGTCGCGGACCCGACCGGGGCTTCGAGCGCGATCTACTCGGC
>NW_006780388.1:1064874-1069249 GCF_000442215.2 Lipotes vexillifer
CCTTTCCCCTCGCAGCCGGTCGGGGCTGGCGCCGACCCCCTCCCCGGAGCCCTCTGCGACCCCGCGGCCCGCGCTTGGGGCTGTTTTCGCGAGCAGGTGAAAATGGCCGAAAACTTGCTGGACGGACCGCCCAACCCCAAACGAGCCAAACTCAGCTCGCCAGGCTTCTCGGCGAATGACAGCACAGGTGAGGAGGGGGCCGGGCCGGGGGTAGGGGCCCCGGGGGTCGCTGTCAGCCCCACCCGGAGGTGAGTGCCCCTGGGGGACCCGAACTCAGCGGAGGACAGCGCAGTCCCTTCCCCGGGACCCGCGCCGCACAGGGGGAAGTTTGTCGGAAGACTGTCTTGGGGCCCGAGTAGGGCGACACATGCCCGGGTGCGCTCGGATCGCCCGGAGTTGGTGAACCCTCCTCGCGTGGAGACCGAGTGGTACTTCCAGCGAGAAAAAGTAAAGTGGAGCGTGTCTATTCTGCGTGGTGATTCCGTACCCCTCCCTCTGCTGCTGTGTGTCGACACACGCGTGGCTGTCTGGAGGGATGTCAGCGGAGGGTAGGTTTGCTGGTGAGAAAAGAAAATAGTGCAGCCGAAAGGGGACCCGAAGTGTTTTCTGAATTGGTAACACATTCACAAGGCTGCGACCAGAAGACACTCCTAGCAGCGGCCAGCCTGTGAGTTACGAGTTAGAAGTTACTTGGAATGTGCCCATTGGGAAAATGCTTAGTAGTTATTTTGAAAACTCTTGTTGCTGGTCACCTAAGTCATTACATTTTTCACAACCCCAAACTTCGTTAGCAAGATGTCATGAAAGTTGCTGTGGAGTGTTTAATTTAACTTGTATGACTTCGGAAGAAAGTTAAATAGCAGATTCATCTGTGCTGCAGTCTCCAAGGGCGCTTGTGTTGTTTTTACAGTGTAGATATATATTAAAAAATTATGTTCAGGAATGTAGGAATTACATTTTTTCCCAAAAAAAATTTTAGCAGGGTACTGAATAAATCATTCTTTTAAGCAGCTTCCTTGGAAACTTCCTTAGGTAATCATATCAGTTACCTAAGGGAAGTATTTTAGTTTTCTGTTCGTTTAATAATGCTAGCTTCTTCTGGGCTGGTTCACGGTAGCATTATGAACTAGTTGTATTTCCTCTTTCAGAACTCTCCTTTGCAGTAAAATAAAAACTTGTGCGCTGCTGTGAATGATTTGATTCCCAGCGCAGCCTGCGTTTCTCCACTACGATCTTGCAGTAGCAGCATCTGAAAATCAGTTTATAATGAATGGGTCCAAATTGAATTATATTGCTGCAGCAGTGCCTTCAAATTTGCAGTAGACACAGCTGTTCAGCTTGTGCAAATATTTCTGGGACTGACCACTAGTGTTTTTATACTAGTGATCTAAAAATCTATTTATACTGTTGAAACAAAACTTGAATTTTGTGGCTTCAGTTTTTGTTTTTTTTTTTTGCGGTACGCGGGCCTCTCACTGTTGTGGCCTCTCCCGTTGTGGAGCACAGGCTCCGGACGCGCAGGCTCAGTGGCCATGGCTCACGGGCCTAGCCACTCCGCAGCATGTAGGATCCTCCTGGACCGGGGCACGAACCCGTGTCCCCTGCATCGGCAGGCGGACTCTCAACCACTGTGCCACCAGGGAAGCCCCTGTGGCTTCAGTTTTAATACAATTCCTAGACTGTTAGTTAAAGTAGAAGTGAGGGAAACAATTTTTTTTTTAAAACAAATCAGTCATAAGAAGATTCTTGTCTGGTTGAAATAAATTTGTTAAACAGTGGCGAGGAATCAGTAAGTCTCACGATATATAAGTCACTAATAATACTCTTTCTAAAAACTGATAAGGAGTTGAGTTTGATGTTAATTTTGTAAAATTGGCTTATCTGAAGTGAGAAATGTGGGAACAACCAAGATTTAAATACTCTGGTTTTACTGCCTGAAAAAAACTATGATTTTACTGCAGGATAGATCTCCTTTGCTTCATTAATCTTGGCATGTTTGAGTGAAAAATCTTTAATCATATGAAATGTAGATCGTACCAGACAAGTTCAGCCTTGAAGCTTGTCCTTTGAAACTGGTAACTTTTGAATGGCTTTGCAGCTTTTCTGTTGTTGAATGAGGTTATTGTAGATTTTTTTTATGAAGAAGGACAAATTAGTAACCTGACACTTAACAAAAAGGCTTGTCCCACTATATACTTTGAGCTGTTTCCAAGATGGTGCCCAAAGGATTGGCTTTTGGGTAGTTCTGTTATTGGACGGTCACGTATTTACTAAATGTGCTGCTAATCACAACAAAGTTTATCAGAAAGGATTTTCTACTCTTGACCACTTTTTTCCCCTTTTCCAATTTTGATCCTGGTAAGACATTGGGGCTCTTTTTATAAATGTGGAACAAAAAAGTCCGTTTTTAACAGTTCTGTTTAAATAATCCAAAGAATAAGTTCACCATCATATTTATGTTATTTATGATGTTGCACATCATCACCATCACATTATTGTGAGAGGGTCTGTTAGCGTGGTGGGCCACAGAAGGGGTCATCATTGAGCATATTAAAAAAGGTAAAACCTTGTCTCCTATAACTGCTAGTCTAAAACAGAGATCTTAAGGATGTATATTAAAGCCAATAAAGGACTAAAGCAATTACATTACACTAGTCAAAGGAGTGAAAGCATTTGGTTAGGTGGAAAAGTGGGGAGAGACCTGGGAATAACATTCTTGAGAGAGACAGCATCATTTTAGTGAGGGGATATGTGTTTTTGGCTTCTAGGATAAAATTGGGCCAGGCAGAGCAAGGTATGTTCCATGCTCATGTGGTAAAATTTGAGGGAGGGGAGCTCTGCATGGGAAGAGCTGAAGGGTTAGGAGGAGAAGGAGGCGGCCTTGGTGGCCTGAGAAACAGGAGTGACTTGGACTGTCACGATGCTGTGCATGTCTCTGGGGACTGGCCTGTGGAGCCATCAGTGTCAGCTGAGTCCCGGGGCGGGTGTGCGGGAGGGGCAGAATAGTACACCTGATGCTGGGGTGCTTACCAGCCAGGATGCTGCCTGCAGGGGGAGCGTGTATGTGCATGCACTCCAGTGAGGTAAGGCGGCATCTCTGATAAATGTCATTGCCACCAGAGACAGATGGGAGAGATCAGTGCAGGCTGGGGAGGTCAGGGAAGGTTTCTGAGGAGAGCGTGCAGAGCTGATGCAGAAATAGGGAATGTACCCCAAAGGAAGGTAACAAGAGGAAGAAGGAAAAGCAGTACTTTTCACCCAACCCCAACCTTTCTTCTGGAGTGGCACAGAATTTCATGGTATCAGATGTTGTTGAAGTAGCATTTTCTTGTTTTACACTGAAGGCGTAAACGCTTTTTTACAAATGTCATCTTCCTTTACTTGGCACCCTTTATGAGAAGTAGGACTTTGTGTTACCAGTGTATATTTAGTTGTGTGTTTTGGAAACTTTTTTATTTAATATGTCCAAATTAAACCAGCATATTAGTGTCTTTCAGCAGCAGGGATTCATGATTTAACAGTGCGGAACAAATAAATATCTAGGCAAGCAGTAGACTTTTTTTGGTCAGCTTTATTGAAGCCAAATTTACATTCAACAGATATACTATAAAAAAGTTTTGTAGGACTGCCTTTTGAAAGTTGAACACAGGTATGTTTCATCCTGTGCAGTATAAATGTCCCTAAGCAGTTGTGGTTACATTTTATACTGTGAATCCCTTTAAGTGCAAGAGAAAACTATATTTATTAATTTGTGTGTGTGTGTGTGTGTGTGTGTGTGTGTGTGTGTGGTGTGTGGGCCTCTCACTGTTGTGGCCTCTCCCGTTGTGGAGCACAGCCTCCAGACGCGCAGGCTCAGCGGCCATGGCTCATTGGCCCAGCTGCTCCGCGGCATGTGGGATCTTCCCAGACCGGGGCACGAACCCGTGTCCCCTGCATCGGCAGGCGGACTCTCAACCACTGCGCCACCAGGGAAGCCCCGAGAAAACTATATTTAAAGAAACTTGGTGTAAATACTGTTACCAACCAAAATACCTTTTATGGCAAAACGATGGCCTTTTAGGTTTACATATCGGAGTGCTTTTCTCCCCATCATCTCAGTTTGGTCCTCACAGCAACCTGTGAGGCAGGAAGGGAAGATACTGTTCCTGCCAATTCCAGGTGAGGAACCAGACTTAAGAGAGGCGATCTGCCCAAAATAACATAAAGGGTAAAAACCAGAATCAAACCTAGATCGTTAAAGTAAATTGATAAATTCATCTTATAAATCTATATCGATAAACATGGAATTTACTTCGGTCGTGGACCTGGGAGACTATAGTACTTAGCAAGTTTCAGTAGCATAACTCCAGCTAGTGAATTAAGTCCCTGTAGGGAA
>NW_006780388.1:1069259-1091414 GCF_000442215.2 Lipotes vexillifer
AGCAGCTATGGAACAGGACAGTGTTCTTCCTATTAGGGGCCTGGGGTAGGAGCTCCCCCCGTCCCTCTCATTCTGGTGCAGCAGGGTGTTATTCAAGGCCTATACTGATCTTACGTTCTTGTTTATTGCAGTGGGTAATTGAGGACCAGTTAGGTTATTTCATCTCTAGTTAGCCTAGTTCTGGCTAACTAGGAAATGTGAGTTTTTGTAGAGACTTCTAGGGCTTTTCATGACTTGCTTAGCTTTTACTTAGTAGAAGAGTAGGGATTTTTGAATAACTGTGAGAGCGGTGAGAACAGTGGCCTCATTTGAAGTTCCTTGGGGATGGCAGATAAGTATGAATCCCACCAAGGGAGCCTTCACAGTAGAGCAAAAGATTGAGAATCACTGCTGTTTAAAGCTTGAATTTGATTCTGTAATTCTCAAACATAATTGAGAATGGCTTGTAAAGGGACTTAGGCTTAATCCTACTATTGGAAGTTGATGCTTACTTTGTTAGCCTGTATTTTTACAACTTCTGACTTGTGCCATTCTGTTGATAGTTGTGTGACAAAGTGATTATTTGGGGCTACATAAGTGCCAGCTTTGTGTTTTTACTTAATGTGTTTGAGAACAAAATAGTTTAAAATGATTTTGCCAAAGTATGCCTTCCCGTATTAAGATGAAATGTTCCTTATTGTGAGTTTTGAAGATTAGAAAAGCTTGCTTTAAGCCATTTTAGTTCTTGGGGTAACATTAGTCAGGGCACTACCTCTTTATCTCATTCAAACCAGCATTTCAAGTGTATTCCAAGGGCACGTGAAGAGATGTTGCTTAACAGAGGTTTTGTGCTCAGAAGAAATTGGTCATAGCCGAGGCACTTTCTTGCGGGCCCTCCCAGCCTTAGTTTGCTGATGGGCTGTGAGGCTTGGAGAGAGGGGCTTGCAGTTTGCACCATTCCCAAATACATGGGTCAGCAAGCTTTTTCTGTAAAGGGTCAGAGGACATAATTTCAGATTGCAGGCCACAAGGTCTCTGCTGCAGCTAACTCAGTGCTGCCATTTTGACGTGAAAGCAGCTCTGGACAATATGTAGATGGATGTGTGCAGCTGTGTGCCAGTAAAACTAGAAAAACTCTCATTACAAAAACCAGCAGCCAGGTGGTTTGGCCCTCAGGCTGCAGTTTGTGACCCTGATGTAATGTGGGACTGGTGCTCTGAGGATCCTCAGTTTCCTCATCTGTGAAAAAGAGAGGATGACCATCCCCATCTCCAAGGGTGATGGTGAAGGTGGAATGAGATGCTGTGTGAGAAGTGCCTGGTCTGGAGTGAGTGCTCAGTGCCTGGTGCCAGCACCGTCCTGACAGGGGAGAGTGGGTGCACCCTGGTAGCCACGTTTGCTGATGGTTCTGGAAACAGTAGTAGCCATGTATGCGTGTCCACACAGGCGCACAAGCAGGCAGATCTTTTTGTAGTGTAGCACATTCAGTATATAGCCAGGAGTTCTTTAATCAATACTATTTATTTTATTTTATTTTTAATTAATTAATTTTTTTGCGGTACGCGGGCCTCTCACTGTTGTGGCCTCTCCCATTGCGGAGTACAGGCTCCGAATGCGCAGGCTCAGCAGCCATGTCCCACGGGCCCAGCCGCTCCGCGGCATGTGGGATCTTCCCGGACTGGGGCACGAACCTGTGTCCCCTGCATCGGCAGGCGGACTCTCATCCACTGCGCCACCAGGGAAGCCCAATACTGTTGATTTTTGCCTCCATTTTCAATTGTATTTTTTGTAGGAACACGATGGCCATGAAATTTTTAAATTGCAGAAACTTAAGCACTATGGTATGTTCTGAAAATTCTTACTAATTTTTAAGTGTATTTCATGGACTGTGTAAGCAGCAAACAAATATGTAATTCTGTTTCTTTACTGTGTATATTACAGTTCAGTCTGAGGTATCCCTTATGCAGTAGCAGTGTACAAAGGATTCTGGTGATGCCTTCAAGTAGCTTAGAACTGTGTTGACAAAGATAAGACATAGAGGCAAAACTTGAGAAAAGAATATAAAATGCAGTCAAGTGCCCAAATGCATGAGTCAGACAGGGCAATTGAAGAAGACTTCATTATTCACCCAATGTTTACTGAATGCCCCATGTGCATAAGCCCAGGGCTGGGTGTCCAAGTGGAGGTGGCACCTGAGGCAGGGCCTTAGTGCTCCTGTTCTGTGGTGCCCGCTGGGCTTCTCTCACTGAGCCAGAACAAGGAGCCAGGCAGTTGGGGAAGTCTGCTGGGTTTCTGTGCCTTCTGTGTGCTGGGAAAAGCACTCTGGCTACTCAGAGAGTTTCGTCTCCGTGGGTGTGATCTCAGCCCATGGCTTGAATCTAGTCCTCTCAGGTTGTCCAAGATGGTCTCTTAGAAGCTCTCAGACTCCTGGCCATGCCCTCTGGTTTCCATTACGTGTGCCCAGTATTCCCTGAGCCCACTCTGAGGCCTTTCCTTAGTGGCGCGTCCCTTATCAGAAGACTGTCCCATGCCTGATGGGCTCCCCTGGCCTGCTGTGGCATCCACAGCTCTTGCATAAACTGGGGGAAGGGATGCCATACTTTCCCAATTCAGTCTAAGCTTAGCTTTCAGGATTGTCACATTGCAGCAAGTCATTGATGCAGGAAGTCAGCGCTTGCACCAGTGTCTGTTGGGGGCTTTTGCGTGTTCACCTTTCTGTGGGGGCTGTGATTTGCTGACAGTAGTGCCAGAAAAGAGCCATGTGCAAGGTTACCCAGCTCGAGCTTTGACTTGAAGAGACGTGAATCACAGATTGGGGTGGGAGGGTATCTTTAGGAAAGGCATGGAAGTAAGCAAAGGTGGCTTTTTTTTTTCCCCCAAGTTCTTAGACAATATGCAGAATGTTGCTGACTCTGAAAAATCTGCCTTCAGGGTGTTTTCTTGTTCTAAATTTGGGAAGTGAGGCTATTTTTGAGCTCTATGTCTAGAAGTCAAATTCCTTTCTTTTAAAACCTTACCCTTAGAAAGACCTTGGATATCATCCCGTGTAACGTTTTCCCCCATGTTTCATTTCCATTAATCAAAAGAATGTTTAGTTGAACCATCACTAAGAATAGTAAAATCTAATGCTGAAGAAATTTTCACTCGGTTAAACCCGACTTTCCTATTTCTAGATGTCCCCGTCTGCTGCTCTTTGAAGATCTCTTAATTTGCCAGTCTTTCTAATACACCTGTGTATATAGTAGGTGTTTCTTAATAGTTGTAGCTGTTTAACGGGATTATACAATTCTGTTGTAAAGCAAAATCTTTTTTTTTAGATTTATTTTAATTAATTTATTTATTTTTGGCTGCATTGGGTCACTGTTGCTGTGCACAGGCTTTCTCTAGTTGCGGTAAGCGGGGGCTACTCTTTGTTGCCGTGTGCAGGCTTCTCATTGTGGTAGCTTCTCCTGTTGTGCAGCATGGGCTCTAGACGCGTGGGCTTCAGTAGTTGTGGCTCGCAGGCTCAGTAGTTGTGGTGCCTGGGTTCAGTTGCTCCACGGCATGTGGGATCTTCCCGGACCAGGGCTCGAACCCATCCCCCCTGCATTGACAGGTGGATTCTTAACCACTGCGCCACCAGGGAAGTCCCGCAAAATATTTTTATATTTCAAAAGCTTCCCTTTGCACTGTCCCCAAATATTTTGAATTTTCCTTATAAAAACTGTACCGTCTATATGTGTTTTAATTTTGTACTTAGAATAACCAATGAAATAGCAAGAAAAATAAGCTACTGTTTCTTCTGATAGCCTGTAGAATGAGGCTTGAACAATATTTGAATAAAGTGGTTTTTGGTATTTGATAACAAACTGAATGGTAACACTCAGGAACTATAGAAATATATCAAATAATTGGGGTTTTCTTTGACAGTTATGGACTGTATGCGTTTGACCCAGTTCTTTTGGATTAAAATATTTTGAGTGTTTGTCACTTGATTAAAAGTAGAACCTTCTAACCATGACTCAGAGTTGAAGGAAATGTCAGAGCTTTTTATACTGGGATACAGGTAGTGAGGAAGGAGCCTGGCCTCCACTCAGTGGACACTGGATCTCAGCTTCCAGCTCATCAGCTCTGTGCCTTGGGCCATTGACTTTACATTAGAACTTCGTTGGGGAGAGTGAGTCTCATCTCTAAAAGGGATTTATTTTCCCCCCTAGAATTTTCCATTTCTTCTCACTTTGGTTAGCTTTGCATATTGGACTCCTGTGGTTCCTGGCATATAGCCGGTTGCAGCGGCTATTATTATTGTATCATTGTGGGAAAGTACTATACGTCACCTACCCTTGGGCTGGTGAGGATGGGACTGATGTAGGTGAGGGGTCTGACCCAGAACCAGATCCATGGACGTTTCTTGCTGAGTACACAGGAAGATGCTTCCCCTTCCTGTTCCACGTAGAGCACCAGGGCTGGTGCAGTCTCAGTACCAGCTTGCAAAGGAATGAATTAGAGGCTGAGATTCAGTAATCCCACAAAACGGGTAGGAGTTTGACACACTTTACTCAGTCTGTGTTTGAAGTTAAAAACTGTTCTTTATTGGAAAATTGAAGTCTAAACGGAACTGTTTTTCCCGTATTGTTTCAGAACAGGGACTTGATTTAGGTTAGGACTTAGTGAAAAAGGAAAAGTGAACATGGAGAAGCTATAAAAATGGTCTTTCTTTTTTAGCATACAGAGTTAGGGGAGAAAATGGCCTTTGAATCACTATCCAGTTTAGTCAGGTTAATTGGTTGAAAGAAAGAGCAGTGAAATTTAATTTCCTCTTTGATTCAGCTACCACTGACCTTGAAAGGAATGGATTCAGCTCCTCCCTGTATTGTGGGGATTTTCTCTTTCTACAGATTCTATAATAGGAAGTTGCTTCAGTTGGAGTTTACTGTTTTTCCAGTCTCCTAGATATTTTAGGTGTGGTGATTTATGGATTTTGCTAGTAAAAATCACCCCATGGCGGACAAAGAATTTTTGCCCCTAACATTAAATCTTATTTACATTTTATTTAATCAGTAATTTTTATTGAAAGCAACAAGGCATAAAGTATTGATAGATTTTTGTGTTATTTTGGTTGTGCCTTTACTACTCTGGGATTGGTTTTTGTTTGAAGAGCACAGCCTGCCCAAAGTTGAACTTCTCTTTTAAAGATCTCTGAGAAAATCATATTCAGTGATTTTTAGCTCACACTGGTGACTTTCTCAATCTTTGAAAGTTAAGGAAAAACGGGTTCCTTCTCAATGGTAAGAGTGAGTTTGGACATTTCCTTTGTTTGAAATGCTAGTGGTCTCCTGATACTAAGTCCAGCTGAACTTTCTGTGATGATGGCCATGTTCTAGATCCACACTCCCAGTACTGGATCCTCTAGGTTCTTGTGGCTAGTGAGTACTTGAACTGTTACTAATATGAGTCAGGAGCTACATTTTAAATTTTACTTAATTGTAATTAATGTAAATGTTAATAGCCACATGTTGCTATTGGCTGCTGTGTCGGACAGCACAGCCCTGAGTATATTTACTTACCTCATTTGTCTAGAGTGTTCTTTTAAGATATTTATGACCTAAAGGGCAAAGTCCCTTTAAAGGGACCAACTTGTAAAGATGGAAAGCATTTTCAAAAATAGTCATTGGTTTAGATATAGGATTTTTCAGTCATGTAGAAAATATTTGTTACACTGTGATGTCAGTCCTGGAGATCTAGTGGTGGGGACACAGCAGGTCCAGGGTCTGCCTTCGTGGGAGACAGCTATAGTCAGCTGTGACCGAGTACCTTGGAGAGGGGGTCCATGATTGGGGCATAGGACAGAGTCTTTTCTTAAGGGTCTTGGAAGGCCTTCTGGGGGAGGTGACTGAGACCTGAGGATGAACAGGAGTTGGGGTGAGGTGCTATTCCAGGCATAGGGAACAGCATAAACAGCAAGTGTGGAGGTCTGGAGGTGTACACTTTTGAGCGTGTAAACTTTTTGCAGAAAGTCAGTTTTGTTTTTGTTTTACATTCAACAGGCTACCATTTAGAGGCAGCGTGGTCTTGCCTCTTAGATGTGGACACTGCTGGTGTCCTGTGCTGAGAAGTTGGGTGGGCCTCAGCTCTAGTCTCAACTCTACCACTATTTATCTATTCTTTTATTCAGCAAATATTAAAACGCTTATATAATTCAAATTATTTATATGTGCTTATTATGTATGGGACACTCCTAGGCTGTGGTGATATCAGTGGGGGCCCTGTGTTCTTGGAACTCAGAGTGCAGTGGTGTGGGCAGGCAGTCCAGCAGCCCCACCAATGCCTGTCTGTTTGCGAACTGAAATCAGTGTTGTGATGGGAAGGAACCAGATGCTTCAGGCTGGGTGGTCAGGGAAACTTCTTTTTTTTTTTTTTTTTTTTTGCGGTACGCGGGCTTCTCACTGTCGTGGCCTCTCCCGTTGGAGAGCACAGGCTCCGGACGCGCAGGCTCAGTTGCCATGGCTCACGGGCCCAGCCGCTCCGCGGCACGTGGGATCTTCCCAGAACGGGGCACGAACCCGTGTCCCCTGCGTCGGCAAGCAGACTCCCAACCACTGCGCCACCAGGGAAGCCCAGGGAAACTTCTTAGAGGAAGGGCACTGGAGCTCATTGTAGGACATACTAACGGGGGAGTCAGGCTGGGTGTCTTAAGGCAAGGTAAAGTCATGGAGAGCCTGCAGTGTCTGACCAGGGAGTCCAGACCATCCTTTTAGAGCTTAAAAAACAATACAAAATTTTAGAAGCCTATCACATCCAGGGTAATTGGAGGAAGTGACTGTGATTTGTTCTCCAGAGGCTATATCATCTTTTTCCAAGGTATAGTTTTCCATCTAAGTTCATACCTGCAGGGAGAGTTGACAACTGCTTTCTCTCTTCCCAAACCCTATTTGTGGGAGGAAAAAGACCCCACAAAAAACAGCTTAAGAATCAGAACTACAGTTGACCCTTGAACAACGTGGGGGTTAGGGGCGCCAACCCTCCCTTCAGTCAAAAATCCACATATAACTTGCCCTCTGTATACCGGTTTCTCCATATTCGTGGGACCTCCCTATTTACTATTGAAAAAAAAAATCTGTGTATAAGTGGACCTGTGCAGTTCAAACCCTTGTTCAAGGGTCAGCTGTAGTGTTCTTATTTAAGATATTAGGAAATGTTTGTACCAACAAGTGATTCTTCTTTAAAAAGTTTTTTTTTTTTTTAATTCTTTTGACTGGGTGACGTGTTCATAGGGTCCCAAAAAGTACAAAAGACTTTAGTGAAAAGCCTTCCTTTCCTGTTTACGGAGTCACCCAATTCCCCTCCCCACAGGCAACTAGTGTTTCTTGTATATCATGCTATATACATATGCTGTGTATGTAAGCACAGGCCGTCTCTTTTTACTCCTTCTTCCCAAAGTGACATGTTATATATATTGTTCCACTATAGGTGCATTTCAGACTGATAAATATCTGAGAGCTGTAGGAAGTATTAATATTTGAAGAGCAGGCTTCATTCTAAAAATCCTTTTTTTTTTTAAAATGGTAAAATGTTTTGGTGCTGTACTTAAATAAAACAGAATGATTTTTGTGTTTTTTCTACATTTTGTGAATAGGAAGAATTGAAGTTCTAAAAAGTAATTTCATCTTGAAGAGTATTAGAGGTTTTGTTACTGTCATCATGTTGCACATCATTGGACCATGGTTCATACCAAAGTTCTGTTTATGGTTTCCCAGCTTCTGGAAAAGATTCTTTAAACCTGTGGTTTTTATTAACCACGTTATTAGTTGACATACAAATGTCTGTAGCTTAACAACCTACTTGTATGCCAAGTACAATAGATAAGATAAAAATCAATCTCTTGCTTGGTAGGACTTCTAAAAATATTCATGTTAATTCCAGACCTTTTTATTAATTTAGTTAATCTAGATATTGCAGAACACTAAAGGTGACCCAGAAGTCCTTCAGAAGAGGAGTAGCTGAGTCCTTTGCCATTGTAAATCTGGGGAGGGAGAGTGATGGGTATTTAAGATGGAAGATAAGTTTGAGAATTGTTAAATAAAAAGTCAGGATGGAGAACAGAAATGATAATTAGATCCTTTTTAGAGGTAAAAAGATATATACTGGGCTTCCCTGGTGGTGCAGTGGTTGACAGTCCGCCTGCCGATGCAGGGGACACAGCTTTGTGCCCGGTCCGGGAAGATCCCACATGCCGCAGAGCGGCTGGGCCCATGAGCCATGGCCGCTGAGCCTGCGCGTCCAGAGCCTGTGCTCCGCAATGAGAAAGGCCACAACAGTGAGAGGCCCGCGTACAGCAAAAAAAAAAAAAAAAAGATATATACTAATGTGTCCATAGGGTATTTTCAGAAGGAAATCTCTGAAAATTGTTTTCCTTGGGAGTGGGGGGCTGGGGGCTCTCCACTTTCACTTTATAGTCTTCCAAATGCTTTTTTAAAAAACATAAATATATTATTTTTAAAACAAAAAACTGGGCTTCCCTGACGGCGCAGTGGTTGAGAGTCTGCCTGCCAATGCAGGGGACATGGATTTGAGCCCTGGTCTGGGAGGATCCCACATGCCGTGGAGCAGCTGGGCCTGTGTGCCACAACTGCTGAGTCCACGTTCCACAACTAGTGAGCCTGTGCACCACAACTGCTGAGGCCCGCACACCTGGAGCCTGTGCTCCGCAACAAGAGAGGCCACCGCAGTGAGGGGCCCACACTCCGCAATGAAAAGTGTCCCCCACTTGCCACAACTAGGGAAGGCCCGAGCGCAGCAATGAAGACCCAATGCAGCCAAAAATAAATTAAATAAATAAATTTATAAATAAATAATAAATTTAAAAATTAAAAGAAAAACTAGTTTAAAAGTAAGTCAGGGGCCTCCCTGGTGGCGCAGTGGTTGAGAGTCCGCCTGCCGATGCAGGGGATACGGGTTCGTGCCCCGGTCTGGGAGGATCCCACATGCCGCGTAGCGGCTGGGCCTGTGAGCCGTGGCCGCTGAGCTTGCGCGTCCGGCAACGGGAGAGGCCACGACAGTGAGAGGCCCACATATTGCAAAAAAAAAAAAAAAAAGTAAGTCAGATCCAAAGCAAAACATCTTTACTATTTGTGGTTAGAGGAATCTGTTAAATGGTGAGAACTGGAGTTTTGGTTAATTCCTATTGCAAAACCTTTAGACCTCTAGCAAGAATGATTTGAACAAAGTGTAAATTAACTTAGAGGTGTTGTCCAAAGATGGGAAAATATGATTGTGTGTTAGTGTGGTGTCCAATCATCACTTCCTTTGTCACAAGCTCTGATTTTTAACCATCTTTTTTTTTGGAAACATATTTATTGGAGTATAATTGCTTTACAATGTTGTGTTAGTTTCTGCTGTATAACAAAGTGAATCAGCTATATGTATACATATATCACCTTATCCCCTCCCTCTTGCACCTCCCTCACCTCCTCGCTATCCCGCACCTCTGTGTGGTCACAGAGCACCAAGCTGATCTCTCTGTGCTATGCGGCTGCTTCCCACTAGCTAGCTATTTACATTTGGTAGTGTATATATGTCAATGCTACTCTCTCACTTCGTCCCAGCTTACCCTTCCCCCTCCCTGTGTCCTCAAGTCCATTCTTTACATCTGCTTCTTTAATTCCTGTCCTGCCCCTAGGTTCATCAGAACCATTTTTGTTTTAGATTCCATATATATGTGTTAGCATATGGTATTTGTTTTCTCTTTCTGACTTACTTCACTCTGTATGACAGACTCTAGGTCCATCCACCTCACTACAAATAACTCAATTTCGTTTCTTTTTATGGCTGAGTAATATTCCATTGTATTCCATACAGTATTCCATTGTATATATGTGCCACATCTTCTTTATCCATTCATCTGTTGATGGACATTTAGGTGGGTTCCATGTCCTAGCTATTGTTAATAGTGCCGCAGTGAACTTTGTGGTACATGTCTCTCTTTTTTTTTTTTTTTTTTTTTTTTTGCCGTATGTGGGCCTCTCACTGCTGCGGCCTCTCCCATTGTGGAGCACAGGCTCCGGACGAGCAGGCTCAACGGCCATGGCTCACGGGCCCAGCCGCTCCACGGCATGTGGGATCCTCCCAGACCGGGGCACGAACCCGTATCCCCTGCATCGGCAGGCGGACTCTCAACCACTGCGCCACCAGGGAAGCCCCCATGTCTCTTTTTGAATTATGGTTTTCTCAGGGTATATGCCCAGTAGTAGGTAACAGAATCCTTTTATTAGAGGTTTCTTCATTGGTGTGCTGGAAGCTACAAGACCTGACAGCCAACTAATGTTTTTTCAAGTACATTGAAATAATGTCAGCTTTCCTGACGCAAGCAATGTGTACCTTACTACTGCGTTGGGTACAAAATATGATATGTAGATTGTCACATTTCTTTAGGAAAAAAGTATTATTTTTGTAAAATCCTTCTTTAAAGTGCTTTTTATTTTCCTGCCTTTTAAGCTCATTTGAATACTAAAAATATTTTAAACTAGTATTGAACCCATTTCAGATTTCATCCTCAAAGGTAAACACTCCAACTGGAACCCGGAGCATCTGGAAGCATTCCAGGTATTATCACCTAAGCTGAAGCTAATCACCTGGGCCTGGACACCCCAGGGGCTGCCTTTTAAAAATCAGTTTCTTTAATTACTTAAACAGGAAGTCCACTCACATGGTTCAAAAATCAGAGGACACAAAGCTGTAGAGTGAGAGCCCCCCTCCTTCCCTGTGCTCTCCTCCACGGTTTATCTCTCCAAGCAGACAGCCTATTCTTAGCTCCCTTGCCCCCTTCCTGCCTTCTTCTTACTGGAGGCAGCATACTGTCCACGTGGTTACATACCTGTACACAGCAGCACATGGAGAGCTTCCTTATTATCTCTTTCTGTAGTTGCTAGTTTTTTTTTTTTTTTAATGTCAGAAATTGGGAGTAAGTAAGTATTTATTTATTTATTTGTTTGTTTATTTTTGGCTGTGTTGGGCCTTCGTTTCTGTGCGAGGACTTTCTCCAGTTGCGGCAAGCAGGCAACTCTTCATCGCGGTGCACGGGCCTCTCACTACCGCGGCCTCTCCCATTGCGGAGCACAGGCTCCAGACGCGCAGGCTCAACATTTGTGGCCCACGGGCCTAGCCGCTCCGCGGCATGTGGGATCCTCCCAGACCAGAGCCCGAACCCGTGTCCCCTGCATTGGCAGGTGGACTCTCAACCACTGCGCCACCAGGGAAGCCCTGTAGTTGCTAGTTTTGTTATGTGAGATGTGCCATGATTGATTTAATCTTTCCAATCTTGACCCCTCACAAACAGTGCTTTAATGAATAGCTCTGCACAGTTATGTGTATATCTATAGAACAGATTCCTAAAAATGGAATTAGTGATTAAAAGGAATATGCATTTGTAATTTTGATCATATCATCAAACTGTCCTCCAGGAGCTTGTGTGTTGGTGGATCCTTAAAGCTTTAAAAGCAGCACACTTAAACCCAGCATAGACATCACTGGATATTTTGTATGTTAGTTATTAATATAGTTGATAAATACTCAAGTTATTCTTCAGCTTGTGATTCTCTGTCATTTTGTACCTCTCAGTTGCTTGTGATTTATCTGTAATCTAATGGCATACTTTTTTTTTTCCTTTAAGACTTAATTTTCTTAGAGCACTTTCAGGTTCACAGCAAAACTGAAGGGAAGGTACAGAGATTTCCCATCTATACTTCTTGCCCCCACACATGCACAGCCTCCCCATTATCAGCATCCTCCACCAGAGTGGTACATTTGATACGGTTGATAAACCTACATTGATGCATCGGATTATCCCGAGTGCATAGTTTACCTTAGGGTTCCCTCTTGGTTTGGTACATTCTGTGTGTTTGGACAAATGTACAATGGCATTTATCCATCTTTATAATATCACACAGTATATTTTCACTGCCCTAAAAATCCCCTGTATTCCTCCTGTATCTCCCCCAGCTCCCTGCCCCCCCCAAAAAAAGCAGACTCCTGGCAATCGTTGATTATTTTTACTGTCTCCATAGTTTTGCCTTTTCCAGAATGTCATATAATTGAAATCATGTAGTAGTTAGTCTTTTCAGATTGCCTTCTTTCACGTAGTAACGTGTATTTCAGGTTCCTCCATGTCTTTTCATGGCCTGATACTCATTTCTTTCCAGTGCTGAATAATATTCCATTGTCTGGATGTTGGTGTACTTTCTGGACTTCATGCATTCATTTTCTCTTGTGGGCTTTCTGATAGCCCACACACTTCCATATGTTGTACGCTGACACCTCTGTGTCCAGAAGAAGGTCTTACCCCTTCTTCCTGACTTGGTGTTGCTGCCTGCCAGCTACAGCTCCCAGCATTTGGGCCAGGGGACCTGGTCTCTGGCTGTCTGCTTGCCTGTACTTACATTGTGGCCAGGTAGTCTGAGGTGGCCCAGCACCTGGGGTTAGGGTGCAGAGGTTGAATCCTAGCTCAGCCCCCACATTCCTCCTTCTCTAGGACTTTTAATTGGGTTGCAGGGTGGCTAGGCAGCGCCTCCCCTTGGTCCTAGTGCCCTCAGCCATGATGGTGGAGAACAGTGAGCCCCTTTCTACTCCAAACCACCTGGTTGCGTTTCGGGGCTTCTGGGTGGTTAATGGTTGGTTTAGTGGTGGTTGCTGCTGTGACAGTACCTTCTTTCCCACTTTTGTCCCAGGAAGGCTTTTCTCCTCCCTTCAGGGCTGAGGGAGGCAGCACACAAACCACACTTAGGAAACTTTAAATTGTCCTAGCTGTCTGAGAATGGCATCTCCTGGGAACCTCTAAGTGAGTCAGATGAGGATAGGAGGCTGGCTGCAATTCCAGGTCTCTCCTGATTTAGGATCCAGTGTGACAGAGAACTTCCACTCAGGGCTGTCTTATAATCCTTTTATTCAAGTTTCAAGTGAGCCCAGTCCGCCGTGCACAGAACGAAGGCCTGAGAGCCGGCACTTGCTCCCACTGAGGAAGGCCTGGGAGGAGGTGGGTTGCCCAGCCAGCCCCACTTTGACTCTTAAGAAGCAGATAGTGATCTTGAGGAAGGACATATTTTTTTGTTCAGTGTAAAATCACTGTTCAGAATAAAGTAAAACCCCATTCTGTACTAATTTATGTATCTACATAAAAGAAGCCTTAATCACAGAAGGTTTTAGAAAGAATTTGCTTTTGTTTCCTAATGATTGTTGTAAAAAAAAAAAAAGATGTCTTTTAGGAACTTGATTAAATGCCTAGATAAAGTTTATTTGTAATGGCATAAATGCCAATAAAACAGTGCCTTTTCTTTTCCTTTAAAAAAAATTTAATTCTTCATTGTTGGAGAGTTGTTCGATTATTTATTTGCATAGTCTCCAAGAATTTTCAAAGCAAAGTAAGCTTTAATTCTAGTAGAATCGTCAGATTATTAGGGCTTTACCTTACAGAAAAGATGATTGTTGGCACGAACCCTGTACCAGGCATAGGGTGCCAGTCCTTGATGTGTGTGTATCGTTCAGTCCTCGTAGCAACTTCGGAAGATGGGACAGTGATAGTGATAATAATGACTAATACTTATTGAGCCCTTACTGCATGACAGGCTTAAGTGCTGTATACACATTGTGTGATTTAATTCCTTCATCAGTGATCCTAGAGGCATGTACTATTTTCATTTCCAGTTTAGATCTGAGGAAGCACACATAGGAGGGAGGAGTGAGTGACAGAGATGGACCTGAATTAAGCTCTGGCAGGGTAATTTTCTCACTACCCCAGACTGTTCTTCCTGTGTTGTCAGTGTCTAATTACTAGTATATTAATAAATGCACTGAAGAGACCTAGAATGGTCTCCAGGTCATCTAAGAGTTATAACCCTGTGAAAATGTCTACCATTCTATGGATTCCTCATCTTTAGATGTGAGCTTTTTCAGGATGCATTACCCTTTTTGGGTCAAGTTTTTTTGTATACAGTTTTGACTCAGGAATTAAAAATTCTTCTTGTAAAATTTTCCAGGGTTGATAAGTAAAAGTGCTCAGCTTTTGAAAGATTTAAGAGAAGCATTTAGGTAGTCATGGTTATAGTACAAGTAATGCCAAAGAAAATGTAGAGAAATTCTGAAAAAACTTTAAAGAAAGCAGACCTTTTTCACAGGGAATAAGGACTGCAGATAGAAATAGGGGTGAGTGGGGAAGAGAAGATATCTGTGGGAAGGGAGTTTCATGCTCAGAAGTAGAGAAACATGAACACAAAACAGCATCAAAACTCTTATGGAGTTTATTTCTAACACTACCATCTCTCGTTCTCCATCGTGCCATTTAATCCTTGCATCAGCCATAGGATAGAGGGTCATTGATGCTGAGGTGTAGCCAGAGAGTGAAATAGACTTGGCTGGTTTTCTGGAAGATAGAGGCAGCAGGAAAGAGGTGTAAAGAGAAGGATGAGTAGAACAATGTAATATTTCAAGAAAATTCATTGTTGAATTTTGTTCTTTGTTTCTATTTTAGGAAACTAGTAATAGATGCTAAGATTACTACTTGATATCTTTGGCTAGACAAGTAACTTGTTAAAAATGATATTGTGTATCATCTGTAACTGGCACTCTTCTCTGTAATTCATTCTCTCATTCAGCATGCAGATGTTTGTTGAGGGCTTTCTATATGCTAAGCATTGTATGGCAGGTGCTGGGTAGACAGGATCCCTGCTTTCGAGGTACTTACAGCCTCATGAGTTGTAACAAGAAGTTGATCATATGATTTTAAGACTCATTCATTATGTCTGTAGAGTGTGGAAAGTTCATACTTCTGGCCAATATCAGGTGTGATAAACTGGTTTGTACATATTTTGGGAGAAAAATCAGTTCTGCCAATACAGAGAATTTGGGCTCCAAATGCAATTCAAAAGAGAAAATAAGGTATTATGACAGAAAGAGGAGAATTTAGAAAACCTGAGGGAAGATGTGTTTTCTAGATGGTTTGTTTAGCTGTTGCATTTGAAAAAAGTCTTTCAAACAAAACTGTTTTCAGATGTTATTGGCTGGACAGATTGAGTCAGTCACTTGCCTGGTATTTGATTTTGTAAAATGAAAAGCTTTTTTCAGCCTACTTGATAGTAGTTCATTCCTTGTTTAAGGTGAAATGCTGACTTCTGATCGTGATGCATAAGAATGGGTCTTGCAGCATGTCTGTCAGTGTGTGGTGTGACCATCCCCTGGACCAAGGTCTCTGCGTGTGGTCTAGGAGGGAAAGGTCCCTCGTGGTCGCACGTGATGAAGACCTTCCGTTCCTGAGGCGGGCCAAGTTTGGTTGACTTTCTCCTTCGTAAGCTGCTGCTGTGGGCACCCCATCCTTGCCTCGGTGTGATAGAGACTGGGGAGCTCGTAGCTTCTTTTCTCAGGTCAGCTTAATTGAAAGGGGCTCTCAGGCAGGTCTCTGAGACCTGGCAGAGACCGGGGGAGGGAAGAGGTTCAGCTCCGCCCCCCCCAAGTGCCTTCAAACCAAGAAGAGGCATTTGTGGTTCCTTAGGGAGCTGGTGACTGGAGGGTGACTCCCCCAAATGTGTATGTTCTATCTCAAGTTCCTGGATGCAACCAGGAAGCCCCCGAAGAGAGAGAGTTCCTGTTCCCAGCGGTGGCAGTGTGACAGGCTGTCTGCTGTTCACTGTGTGACAGAGCTCGTCTTCTGCTAAGGGTGAACCCCTGGAAAGTGGGGTGTCCTCGAATCTCGTTCAGCCTCAGCTTTGCTCTCTCCTTGGTCTGTCCCCCGGTGACTTGGTGGAAAGAAAGGAATTTACCTGGGATTGGAAGTGGTAGCGCTCTATCTTGAATTTTAGGAACTTCCGATGATTCAGATTGGTATTACCCAACCTGTGTGTTGGGACACTTGGTGTGTAGAAAGCACAGCTGTGTTATGTTGCAACAGCCTGGCTTTCCTGCTTCGCTCTCTTTTATCAATGTTTTGTTTTAAACTAGAGAACAGGAGAAAGTAATGGTGAGAAAAGGGTGATGGTGTGGGTATGGATGTGCCTTCCTCAAGCCCTACACAACCGCTTTGTCTGTTAAAAAAGCCGTACGTCATATATGTGGTTGTAGACTGGTTCATACGTGTTTGGACAGCACAGGTGAGGACATAGCAGAATTTGTCAACCCTTTCTGAGCCCAAACAGCTGTGAGATGTGCTTGGACTGAAGCAGGATGAGAAAAAGTAGTTAAGGTGGACAAATTGTGGCAGACCAATAAAAACCAAAACCAAAAGTGAGCACAAGCAGACATAATGCCTGCTACAGCCGTAAAAGGTGCATGTGCATTTGGACTAGAACAAGACTAAACCATTAAAGAAAACGAGTCAATTTGAGAATGGCAGCACACTGGGTGAATTTTTAAAGGTAAGAAAGTTTTTGTGCAGGATAGAATAAAATAACCAGTATCTGTGGCACAGAGCACTCCTTTCCTGCTTTCATCGTGTAGCCCTGGGGTACCATTGTCCCTGTTTTACAGTTGAGGGAATTAAGGCACAGAGATTAAGCAGTTTGCCCAAAGACACAGGGCTAATTGATTCAGACAGGATTTGAACTCCTGTGTTCCACTTGCAAGTGTTGTTTTTGCATTTCCATTTCCAATTCCAATTCCTACACTGGACTAGAGACCATGTTCTTCTGCATTTACCTGCTCTTGTCCTGGCCTGTCTGCCCTCTCCTAGGAAAAGTGCTTTGGCACTCTTGGAAGAGTCAGTCAGGGGAGCGTCAGCAGGTTGTTCCAAGCTTTACGTGTACAATATTAGTAGCCCAGTCCCTTCTTCTGGTTTATAGTGCTTGACATCTAATTTCCTCCCCAGCAGATAGGGAGGAAACATGATCTCTATCATAACAGCTTCCATTTTCTAGTTTAAATGAGTTTCATTTTCACGTTCATAGATTAAGAAGCATTACATTAAACACACACATACATTGATTTCTTTTTTTTTAATTAATTTATTTTTGGCTGCATTGGGTCTTTGTTGCTGCGCATGGGCTTTTCTCTAGTTGTAGTGAGCGGGGACTACTCTTCGTTGTGGTGTGCGGGCTTCTCGTTGTGGTGGCTTTTCTTGTTGCAGAGCACAGACTCTAGGCACGTGGGCTTCAGTAGTTGTGGCACGTGGGCTCTAGAGTGCAGGCTCAGTAGTTGTGACGCACAGGCTCAGTTGATCCATGGCATGTGGAATCTTCCCAGACCAGGGCTCGAATGCGCGTCCTCTGCATTGGCAGGCGGATTCTTAACCGCTGCGCCACCAGGGAAGTCACTGATTTCTTTTTTTTTTATGAGATTACTGAGTAAAAATGTGTGCACATGTGGACAGAACCTGGAAGGCAACAAACAAATGTTAGTTATGTTGGAGTGTTGTTTTCATTTGTTCTTACTTTATTTCATGTGGTCTTTGTGTCTGGAGACCTTAGGGAATCTCCAGGTTCAGGACAATACAATAGCATAAAAGCTGTGGAATGGAACCCACAAAGCCACCTGGAAACACAGGAGCTGGGTTGTCGCTAGCAGCGCGCCCTGGTCAGTAGTTCTCTCAGAGGTGTCTGCTGTATCCAGGAGGCGAGTCCTGTTGTCTCTTCATAGTTGAGTGTCCTGTAATCGTGAGGAAGCAACCCCAAATTGAGGGGCATTCTACAAAACAACTGACCTACCTTCCTCAGAAATCTCAGAGTTATGAAAGACAAAGTGTGAGGAACCTTTCTAGAGTAAAGGAGAAGACAAAGACATGACAACTAAGTGCGCTGGGATCCAGAATCAGATTTTGGATCAGGAAAAATAAGTGTGATAAAGGGCATTTTGGGAAACAACTGGCCAGATATGAGTAAGGGCAATCAGTATATTAAGTGTTGTATCAAGGTTAAATTTCCTGAATTTTATAAATGTACTGTGCTGTGTAAAGGGTGTTCTTAGGAGGCACAAAGTAAAGTACTTGGGAGGAAGGGCTCATGGTGTCTGCAGCTACTCTCACAGGTTCTACAAAACAGAGTATGTGTATATCCACTTGCAAGGAGTAACTAGTCCCTTACAGTCAGGCAGGAAGGAATGAGTATGTGATCGAGGTGGTTTATGAGGCATGTAGGTACAGAGAACTCAGGAGGCTGAAAAGGAACTGGTCAGTTCTCAAGGGGCAGCCTACAGAAAGTCTTCATAGTCACTGTTTAATCTGAGGGAGGGCTGGACATGGGGTTTTCTAGACTGAGAGAGAGTGCACCCAGAAGAAAGATTGCTAATACGTGTGCTGGCTCACGGTATTGTGGCTGGAAGGTAGGAGGTGCATCAGGAGGTGCCTGGGAAAGAAGGGCTGGAAAGTGGGCAGGGGCCACCTACTGATGTGCCCTGTGAAGGAGTTTGAACTTCACAGACATGATGGAGATAAGATGCCTTCAGCTGCAGGTTACCTTTAAACTCCAACTAGAATGGCTTAAATGGCTTAAATGATAGGAAATGTATTTTCTCTCGTTACGAGAAGTCTGAAGGTGGGGAGGCTTCCAGAGTTGGATAATTTAGCCTAGAGATGGCTTCATGAACCCAGGTGCTTGTATTTTTTCTGCAGCCCTCCTTAGTGTTTGTTTTTGTTTTTGTTTTTTGTTGTGGTACGTGGGCCTCTCACTGTTGTGGCCTCTCCCGTTGCGGAGCACGCGCCGGCTCCGGACGCGCAGGCTCAGCGGCCATGGCTCACGGGCCCAGCCGCTCCGCGGGATGTGGGATCTTCCCGGACCGGGGCACGAACCGGTGTCCCCTGCATTGGCAGGTGGACTCTCAACCACTGCGCCACGAGGGAAGCTCCACCCTTAGTGTTTCAACAGTGTCTCCTCTCCTGGTTGAAGAGGGTTGCCACAGTCCCATGATGAAATCCAGTGAGGAAAAGAGAGATCTTTTTCTGAGCATCCCTTACCAGTAGGAAGGAAAACCTTTTCCAGAACTGTCTTGGCTGACTTGCCTTCAGTTCCCTTAGCTGGGATTGTGTCACCTGGAAGGGGAAGGTGATTGTGGCGGTTCTTGCTCCTTGCCTGAGAAGGTGTTGCCCTTCCTAAAAGGAACATCCTGGCCAGCCAGCCGAGGAGGTTGTTGGGGGAAGCAGTCAGAAGGGTTTGCGCCATGGAGAAAAAGATTTTCAGTTTTCTAAAAGTGGGTGGTGGGAGGGGGAGTGGCTTTAAAAATTTTTTTTAAAAGCCACATGGACACATCACCCCACCATTTTACCATTACGACTCTATTTTTGGCATATTACTTTCCAGCTACTGCCTACACGCACGTACTTTAGTTCTAATCTTACTCTGTGTGCTATTTTGCGTACAATTTCCATTTACATGTTTTTACATAACATACATTTTCCTGTATTTGTACAGTCTTCATAATTATTTTAATAGATGTATAGTGTTTTATAGTATTATACAGCAATTTATCAAACCTCTGTTACTGGATAACAGTAATAATAATAGCTAATACTTTCTGAACACTTAGCATCCACAGGCACAGTTTAAGTGCTTTACATTTATTAATTCATTTAGTCCTCACAACAACCCTATGAGGTGTAGTAGCCATTATCACTCCCAGTTTCTAGATAGGGAAACTGAGGCACAGAAACTCTAACTTAACCAAGGTCACACAGCTAGTAAGTGGGGAGCAAGAAGCAGAGCTGGCATTCAGATGGTGGCAGTGTGGCTCTAGAGTTGTAATAACCACTAAGTTAAACTACCTCTGGGTGTTGTTTGCATTTGTTTTGATGTTACAGGTAATTCTATGATGAATGTATTTGTACATATCTTGTCCTTTGTACTTGCATGTATAGCCAGGTTGTGGGTTGGACAGTGAATGGTCAGTGAGGAACTAGAGATGACATATATCGGCCACATTAGAGAAGTGTTACTTTGAGAGGGACTGGGAAAAAGGAGTTGCTTTCATTTTCATGCTTGATTACTAGGAAGGATGGTCTATTTTGTTTACTGTTTTTTATCTTCCTTTGTGATATTTACCTGCTATATCCGTTGTGCATTTATTCTTGGGATTCAGTGTGCTTAGAATCTTTCTGTAAAATTGACCCTTAACCCTTTCTGTATAATTCAAGTATTTTTTAAGCTCCTATTTTCTTTTACTTTCAGTTATTTTTAGTTTCTGTATATGTCTTTATTTTCATTTCCTGTAGCTTCAGCACTTTGAGAAATCTCATTTTCTGTTAAGGTTGGGGTTTTTTGATAATTTACCTTTTAAATATGTAATCACTTAAGGCTAGGCTTTAATTTCCTCAAATTACTATTCGTCTTACCTGATGCCCAATTACTATTTTATGCACATACGTTCTTATAAAGCATTTTAACATCATAATTCAGTGAACTAGTTAAATTTCCATTGTTTTCCTTTAATTTGTATATCTGCATTTGCCATATACTACACTATTATTGTTTAGAATATATGATAAAATCTATCATTTTAGATAGCCTTCCTCTTATCTCTGTTTAACTTTCCCTTCTTCAGAATTTGAAAAATATTCTTCCTGTTTTATTTTCCCAAATGAACTTTCAGATCATTTTGACGTTACTGTTAAGACGTGCTAGTGTTCCGTGTTAAACACCCCTTTAGGTTAAGATCATAGTAACATATGACAGTTGGAGAGCTATTACGCTTGCTTAGTTTCTCATTTCCGTTTCTGTTTAATTTCTAGATTTTGGATCATTGTTTGACTTGGAAAATGATCTTCCCGATGAGCTGATCCCCAATGGAGGAGAATTAGGCCTTTTAAACAGTGGGAACCTTGTTCCAGATGCTGCTTCCAAACATAAACAACTGTCAGAGCTTCTGCGAGGAGGCAGCAGCTCTAGTATCAACCCAGGAATAGGAAATGTGAGCTCCAGCAGCCCCGTGCAACAAGGCCTCGGAGGCCAGGCCCAGGGGCAGCCGAACAGTGCGAACATGGCCAGTCTGGGTGCCATGGGCAAGAGCCCTCTGAACCAGGGAGATTCTTCAGCCCCCAGCCTTCCCAAACAGGCAGCCAGCACCTCTGGGCCCACTCCCGCTGCTTCCCAAGCACTGAATCCTCAAGCACAAAAGCAAGTGGGGCTGGTGACCAGCAGCCCTGCCACATCACAGACAGGACCTGGTATCTGCATGAATGCTAATTTTAACCAGACCCACCCAGGCCTCCTCAATAGTAACTCTGGCCATAGTTTAATGAACCCGGCTCAGCAAGGGCAGGCGCAAGTCATGAATGGATCTCTTGGGGCTGCTGGCAGAGGAAGGGGAGCTGGAATGCCATACGCTACTCCGGCCATGCAGGGGGCTGCGAGCAGCGTGCTGGCTGAGACGTTAACTCAAGTTTCACCGCAAATGGCCGGTCATACAGGACTGAACACAGCGCAAGCCGGAGGCATGAGCAAGGTAAGTGAGCTTCAGTGCTTTGAATTCTTCCTATTAACCAGGGTCACATTCCTGTCCTCCTTTAGGCTTTCCTCCTGCCCCTCCCACATGGAAGAGACAGATTTGGTATTTAGTGCCCTTCTTTCCAGGATACAGATCTCTGCCCCATGCCTTTAAAGTGGGAATTGTTGAAGAAGCCAGCGATAGGCTAGCTTGCATGTCAGACAGTTGAAACTTAGGGAATGAGTTTGGACTGATAACCAGTTTTCAGCCTCTGAGGAGAATGTGTGGAAATAGAACCACATGGTTGAAAGAGGCAGCTTCTGCTGGGAATCAGCTTTTTGTTGCAGCAGTGAATCCGGTAAAGGCTCTTTACCTTCACTTCACGCAGCCGAACAAGTCGTTACTCTTCATGCCCTTCCCTTTTTACAACCAACTGGTGAAGTGTCTTTTGTCAGTCTCCGTTTTACCAATAAAGAAGCTAGGTTCCAAGCTGGTCAGCTACCTGCCGTGGTTAGCAGGGAAGAGATAACATGGCAGAGCCAGGGGGCAGCATGGGGCCTCGGGTCCCAGAGGAAACTCAGGTTTTCAAAGTGGGGTCCCCGAACCAGCAGCATCAGCATCACCTGGGAGCTTGTTAGAAGTGCAAAGCTACCGACTCCAGATGGTGTGACGCCTGTGCAGGGTTGAGAGCTCTGCTCCAGGGAAAGGCCTTGCAACTGGTGTGTAGTGTAGGAACTGAATGTGGAGAACAGGGAAGGCAGATGCCAGGGTAGATAGGAGACCACTGGGAAAGCGAGAGCTGCCAAGGGAAAG
>NW_006780388.1:1091455-1096863 GCF_000442215.2 Lipotes vexillifer
GGGAAAGAGCGCGGGCTGATCCCACTAGAGCGCCAAACACCGAGATGCACTGAGAAAAGTCTTCTCAGCTACAGCCACCAGTGCACCTGTTTCAGGCAGTATTTGGTACAGCAGATTCCAGAACAGTAAAACAGTTTGGGCTGTTCTTTGGATTTGATTAGTCCCAAATAAGGGAAAGGGAGAGATCACAGTAGAGCACAGTTTCCCCACAAGGTTGATGCGAGCATTAGGTGACAGCTGTGAACCCTATGACTGGCTTAGGTAAGAAGAGGAATTTTTTTTCACTTAAGTAAAGGTGAAGTAATTCCAAACGTTAAAATTGCATTTATCTCTTTTGAAGTGTTATTAAGGGGGAATATGAACTTAATTTTTAGTTGTCCCTGGCATTTGAAGAGGGGTCTGTGTGTGAATGTGCCTTTCGGAGTTGGGTTGAGAAAAGATTTCTATGGGCTTAGGGTTCATGGATAGATTGATGTTTGTTCCTTCCTAATTGACTTATCACTCTTGTCCACACTGCCCAGTTACGAAAAACTATTTTGGAGAATTTAAGTCACATGCAAAAGTAGATATAGGACTCTTAAGTAATCCTAAAAATTATTGAGGGGCCCAAGTGGATAAAACGTGTATATATCTGTCCATGTTAGCCACATTAGATACTAAAACAGAATTTTAAAACACAAGCACACATTCCATGAGCCGTTAAGTATAGTGATATCACATGTCACAGAGCCTCTGGAAAACTCCTCTGTGTTCTTGTAAGGGAATGAGAGCAAAAAAGGCAAATAATGTCTTAGTATTATATGAAAATAGTTTTGACCCCTGAAAGGAACTGAGTCCCTCCACCACACTTGGAGAGCCATTGATAGAATATATATATATATATGTATATATTCATAGAAGTTAGACTTGGCATACCTGAGCACAGTGCCACTCTCACATGTAAATAAATGATTTCCTCATGTCATCAAAGTCCACTAAATATTCAAATTTCCAATGGTTGCATATGTCATGATTTGTTATTACAGACTTTTTCCCCCAGCTCTGAATAACCTATATTTTATTCAGTTGATATGGCTCTTAAGAATTTATTAATCTCTAGGAGTCTTACAACGTATTTGTAGGAGAATCTAGTTGTTTTGCTCGTTTATTTTTTTGTTCTGGGGGTTTCCTATAGTCTGGGCTTTGCTGATAATGTCTCCTTCACTCCATGTTCCTCTGCCAACTTTTTCATTCCTTTGTACAGAGTGATCTCTCTTTCAAACGACACTTAGCTAGTGTTCACTATGTGGAAAGTGAGCCACATTTGTGCTGTGGGGGCAGCCATCTCTGTCCCCTGTAGGTACCCTAAAGAGGCTGATGGCGAAGGAGGAGTGGGAACTGGCATTTTTGAAACGTTGTCATGGCCTTTGGTTGGGACAAAAGAACTAATAGTGGTGGACAGATAGTAGGAGTAAGAGACAAGTTCATTTTAAGCGGAATAAGATTTTAAAATGCACTCAGGGGAAAAGAAACATGTTTAAAAAGGTAATTTTGTTTTAAAAATTATTGTTACAGAGGAAATGCAGATTTCCTATAAAATAATTTAAATAGTGAAAAAAGAGCAGCCCCTCGCTCCTTACAGATAACCACTTCTATCTATACAGATATATTAACACAGATTCTTTTTTAGTATGAAATGGAACCAAACTATTGGGTTGGCCAAAAAGTTCCTTCAGTTTTAAAGTAAAAATAAAAGGCACATTTTTCATTTTCACCAAGAACTTTATTGAACAACGTATTCACCGTTTTGTGCCATTTCTGCCATTTTTCAGGCAACTTCATAATTCCGTCTTCAAAAACTCTTTTTTTGAGCAAAGAACTGTTCCAGGTGCCTTTTACAGTCTTCCAGGGAATTGAAATTTTTTCCATTAAGAGAATTTTGTAAAGACCGAAATAAATGGAAATCCAAAGGTGCAATGTCTGGTGAATACAGCAGATGAATCAGAACTTCCCAGCCAAGCTGTAATAGTTTTTGCCTGGTCATCAAAGAAACATGTGGTCTTGTGGTATCTCGATGGAAGATTATGCGTTTTCTGTTGACTAATTCTGGACACTTTTTGTCGAGTGCTGCTTTCATTTGGTCTAATTGGGAGCAGCACTTGTTGGAATTAATCGTTTCATTTTCCAGAAGGAGCTCATAATAGAGGACTCCCAATCCCAAGGGAGATATACACAACATCACCTTCTTTAGACGAAGACCAGTCTTTGGTGTGGTTGGTGGTGGTTCATTTCGCTTGCCCCATGATCTCTTCTGTTCTATATTACTGTACAGTATCCACTTTTCATTGCCCGCCACAATTTGTTCTAAAAACAAAACGTTTTTGTTATGTCTCAGTAGAGAATCACATGCAGAAATATGATCAAGAAGGTTTTTTTTGCTTAACTTATGTGGAACCCAAACATCAAAGCGATTAACATAACCAAGCTTGTGCAAATGATTTGCATTTGATTTGGATATTTTGAGTGTGTCAGCTATCTCCCGTGTGGTATATAATGTTGATTGTTCTCAGTCTCGATTTGATCGCTATCAACTTCAGCTGGTCTACCCAACTCTGGAGCATCATCCAGTAAGAAATCTCCAGCATGAAACTTTGCAAACCACGTTTGACACATTCTGTCAAGTCACAGCACCTTCTCCATACACTGCACGAATCTTTTTTTGAGTTTCAGTTGCGCTTTTACCTTTCTTGAAATAATAAAGCGTAATATGCCAAAAATTTTGCTTTTTTCCTTTCATCCTCAGTATTAAAATGGCTACACAAAAATTCACCAATTTTAATGTTTTTTTTTAAATGCACGCTGACATGACAGCTTTTACAATACAGTCTAACAAAATTGTTTCAAATGAAGTTAAAGACAATTAAGCACTACCAGAGCCATCTTACAGGGAAAAAAAGGAAAAAACTGAACAAACCTTTTGGCCAACCCAGTACGTAAGCACCTTGCTGTTTTACATAACTATATACCCTGGATGCCTTTCCATGCTGTGTGTGCAGATTTTTCCTTTTTTTCTACTGATAGCAAGGTATTGCATTTTGTGATGCACCATAATTTATGTACTCCTCTGATGATGAACTTTTGGATTGTTTCTGACTTTTCATTAGTACAAACAGTGCTGCAGTGAATATATCCTTGTGTAGGCATATCCACACGCATCATGGGATAAATTCTGAAAAGTGAGGTTACTGGGTCAAAGACTTTGTTAAACGTTTTGTTTTTAGAAGAAATCATGCACATGATTTAACAGCTAACAGCCAAATTTTTAAAAAATAGCACTAAGGATAAGAACTGAAAAGGTAGTCTCCCTTAATTTTTGACCCTTCGTTCTCCCAAATTCTCTCAGCAAAGGCAACTACTATTTATTATCTATCCTGCCAGAGATGGTCTGTATATATAGAGGTATAGAAAGGGTGTGTGTGTGTGTGCGCGTGCGTGTGTGTGTGTAGATATCTCTTCTAAACATGAAGAGTAGTATGGTATAACATCTCTCTCTCTCTGTCTCCCCCCCCCAACCCCCACCACGTATAAATGTAGACATACACCTCCTTTCCACCCCTGAACAACGAAAGTTGGAAGTTGTTCCATGTTAGATAGAGCTCTCAGTCCTTCTTACTAGCTATGGTACAGTAGTAGTCCCTGATTTGGCTATATCTTTTCTTTTTCTTTCTAATAAATGTATTTATTTATTTATTTTTGGCTGCGTTGGGTCTTCGTTGCTGCGCACGGGCTTCCTCTAGTTGCGGTGAGCAGGGGCTGCTCTTCATTGCAGTGCACGGGCTTCTTATTGTGGTGGCTTCTCTTGTTGCAGAGTGTGGGCCCTAGGCATGCGGGCTCAGTAGTTGTGGCTCGCAGGCTCTGGAGCGCAGGCTCAGTAGTTGTGCACAGCTTGCTTAGTTGCTCCGTGGCATGTGGGATCTTCCCGGACCAGGGCTCAAACCTGTGTCCCTGCATTGGCAGGTGGATTCTTAACCACTACGCCACCAGGGAAGTCCCTGATTTGGCTATATCTTAATTTATAGGACTAGTGCCCCAATATCTGTACATTTAGATTGTTTCCAGTGTTTTGCTGCTATCACAATTTTTGACTTGTATGTATATCTTTGTACAGCTGAGTGGTAACAGCTGGATGAATTCTAGGGGGTGAAATTTCTGGATTAAAGGATATTGACATTTTTAATAAGCATAGATATTGCCAGATCCTCTCCAAAAACATTATGCAAATTACACCCTCACCAAAGTGAATGAGTCCCTGTGCCCCAAATTCTCACCAACACTGATATTATTCTTTTACTGATTTGCCATTCTCTTAGGCAGATTGTCTCTTAGGCAGAATGTCTTTTCATAACTTCATGGGCATTTGTATTTTGCTGTTGCTTATATTCTCTGTGAACTTTTCTGTTGCATGATTTCCCATTTATTCTTGTTGGTTTGTATTCTTTATATTCTTTGTATATTAAAAACTAAAGTCTAAAGACAAAAAAAATAGAAACAAAGCATAAAGCAGGATGGGAGAAGCAAAATCAAGCATAATAATTTAAAAATATGAAATGGTTCAATTTTTTGACTGAAAATACTATAATTCAAAAAAAAAGCTAAAGTTTTTTAATGAGTGAAAGTTTCTCCCCCTTTTTTATTTGCTAACATCTATTTTACCAGGAGAATGGCCACATAGGTTTACAATATGATTGTTCTGAGTTGTTGGGGTTTTTCTGGTGGTACGCGGGCCTCTCACTGTTGTGGCCTCTCCCGTTGCGGAGCACAGGCTCCAGATGCGCAGGCTCAGCAGCCATGGCTCACAGGCCTAGCTTCTCCGCGGCATGTGGGATCTTCCCCGACCGGGGCACGAATCCGTGTCCCCTACATCGGCAGGCGGACTCTCAACCACTGCGCCGCCAGGGAAGCCCGATAGTTCTGAGTTTTTACCAAATGGATGTTTTCAGTTTTTATAGAAACAAATTTATCAGTTTTTTTTCTTTATGGCTTTGGGGTTTTATGTCATGTTTGGAAATGCATTTCTGTTCCAAAATTATGAAATATTCTGTATTTTTTCCCGTTATACCTTGGATCTTTAACCCAGACTTTATTTTGGCTTGAGTGAGATACAGAAATCTAGCTTTATACATTTTTCCAAATTATAGTCATCCCAGTACCATTTATTTAGATACTACTAATCCAGCTTCCCCCCCACCCCCAACTGCAGTGACATAATTTTTGGTATATTTTATTCAGCTTTCAAATATACAGAGTTTAGGTCTATTTCTGGACTTTTTCTTTTGTTTCACAGATCTTTATTCTGTGCCAGAAACTTATTATCCTAGCTGTGTAATGAATTTTTTTTTTTTTTAGGAAGAAATTTCCCTAGTTTTAGG
>NW_006780388.1:1097026-1143984 GCF_000442215.2 Lipotes vexillifer
TTTTTTTTTTGCGGTACGCGGGCCTCTCACTGTTGTGGCCTCTCCCCTCGCGGAGCCCAGGCTCCGGACGCGCAGGCTCAGCGGCCATGGCTCACGGGCCCAGCCACTCCGCGGCATGTGGGATCTTCCCAGACCAGGATACAAACCCATGTCCCCTGCATCGGCAGGCGAACTCTCAACCACTGCGCCACCAGGGAAGCCCTGTGTAATGAATTTTAACAAATGATGGAGCCAGTTGTCTTTCACTCTTTTTCAAGAATCCAGTATTTTCTTTGCTGTCCTTATAAGATACTCTTCTAGATGTATGGTTCTCAACCCTGTCTGTGCATCAAAATTACCTGGGTCTTTTTTTTTTTTTTTTAAATGCGATGCCTCATCCCTACTGCAGACCAATTAAGTTAGAATCTCTGGGGCATGACGTGAGCATTGATATAGTTTATAGTTCCTCAGATGATTTTCATGGCAGCCGGGGTTGAGAACCTCTGTTTCAGATAAACTTTAGGACTGTTTTTCAGATTCCTAAAAATCAAACAAAAGTCTTGGGATTTGATTGGGATTATATTGAATTTTATAAACCATTTAAGGGGGATTTTGACATCCTAACAGTTTTGTGGCTTTCCAAGTTGTCTTATCCTGTACATACAAGGTTTGTCTTTTTATGGAGTCTTATGTTGCTCAGAAGCATACTATAGTTTTCTTTATATAGGTAATACACCTTTTTTATTAAGTTTGTTTCTGGATGTATTCATGGGTTTATCATTGCTATTAGAGATGAGTTCTATTTCATTACCTAATTGACTATTGTTTTAATATAGGAAAGATGTTGATATATACATGCCAATTTGGTAATCTGGCCACTTTATGGAGTTCTCTTGTTTATTCTAATACTTCTTCAGGTGATTCTCTTAGGTTTTCCTAGTAGGCAGTCATCTTTTGCATTACTGATACTTTTGTCTTCTTGGCAGTATTTCTACCAGTGTTTATGCTCTTGGAATCCCTGTCTTGTATCTGACTTAAATAGAGATGTGTGTAGTGTTTTATTATTAAGTATAATGTGAGCTTTGGTTTTCAATCTTTTAAAATTGGGGTGTAATCTATTACTCATTTATTGGATGCTGGATTTTGTTAATTCCCTTTTGACATCTATAGTGGTTACCCTGTGATTTTTTTTTCTCCTTTGTTTTATTTATGTGACATTATCTCAGTAGGTTTCCTACTGTCCAACTGAACCATCTCTGTAATTGTGAAATTGAAAGTTAATGTTTTGCTGAATTTTATTGGCTAGTGTTCATTTAGAATTTTTGGTTCTCACTAATCAACAGTGAGATTGATCTGTAGTTCTTTTTTGTGTTTTGTCAGGATTTGATATCAGAGTTGTGTTAATTTGGTCAGAAAGAGTTTGGAAGCTGTTCACATCTGTCCTCTGGAACAGTTTCGAATTTGAATGATCTGTTCCTTGAAGAATTGAGAAACCATCTGTACAACTGTATGGGCTTGAAGCTTTTTTCCTCGAGGGTGACTTAAGATCTTTGACAATACTCCATTAGACTATTGGTCTCTTGAGTCAATATATTTTTCTTTTTAAAAAGTCTAAATATATTTTTATTCTGAAGAAAAACTCAAAATGTTTAAATTCTACTCTCATTAAAAAATATAAAGTGAGTACTATTCCCATGTTACAGATTAGAAATGGAGGCACACAGTATGGAGAGGAGAAATTATTTCATTAAAAAAAAAAAATCATGCCATGTTAACATTATTGCCATGTTGTTGAAATGGCTTATGTTTTCTATTTTAAATGTTTTCTTTAAGAGACACAAAATTAGGAATGAGAAAGTAGAAATAATCAAAAACATCAGGAAAGTCCAAAATTGTAAGAATTTTTGTATAACTCTTAATTAATTGTAAAGCCTGGATAAAAAGAATTTTTATTAAAATATAGATTGTAAAACTGATCCAAGAACAGGCTGCACGGGTTAGTGATTTAAGAGACCCTTAGCCAGACTTTATGGGATCCGATCCTGGCTGTGCTGTGTGATCGTGGAAAGTTACTCAGCTTCCCTGTATTCCCTTCATTCTGTGTGCCTCCATTTCAACAGTAGGAAACCTCATATGTTATCTTCAGTAGCATGCTCTTGTTTTCTACAGAAAATAACCCAAACACTTGTCTTTTAGGAGGAAAGCAAAAAAGATATTTAAAGATAAATTTAAGGGGACTTCCCTGGTGGTCCAGTGGTAAAGAATCCGCCTTACAATGCAGGGGACTCGGATTCAGTCCCTGGTCAGGGAACTAAGATCCCACATGCCGCGGGGTAACTAAGCCCACATGCCACAACCACTGAACTCGTGCGCCTCAACTGGAGCCCGTGTGCCACAACTAGAGAAGAGAAAACCTTCATGCCACGACTAGAGAGGAGCCGCACACCACAATGAAAGATCCCGCATGCCTCAATGAAGATCCCACGTGCCACAACTAAGACCCAGCGCAGCCAAAAAGAAATTAAATAAATAAATAAATCTCTTTAAAAAAATAAAGATAAATTTAAGTGGGAATTGGAAGCCGTACACTCAAGTTCTTCTCCTGGCTAGAAGTATTGAGAGTTGTTGCTCTGCACAGAGAAGGTGGCAGAGGGAAGCCAGACACTGGTTGAAAGAGGAAGGTATTTTGATGTATCTGGGCAAGGAGTCCAGACTCTATAGTTCTGAGGTTGATAAATGCTTTTACAGCCTTAGAAATCCTTTCAGTCCTTTGTTATAAGTAATGTATTGGAAGTAAGGGACCAGATTAGTTTGTGTGGTAAGCCTTCTTCACAGGGGATTAGATTAGGGCTTATTTTTTGATAAGGTTTTTGGAATATTGTTCTTTTTTTTGTTTTTTTTTTGTTTTTTTATTTTAGCAGTACGCGGGCCTCTCACTGTTGTGGCCTCTCCCGTTGCGGAGCACAGGCTCCGGATGCGCAGACTCAGTGGCCATGGCTCACGGGCCCAGCCGCTCCGCGGCATGTGGGATCTTCCCGGACCGGGGCATGCACCCGTCACCCCTGCATCGGCAGGCGGACTCTCAACCACCAGGGAAGCCCTGTTCTTTTTTTAGAAAGTGGTCAGAAAATGGGGAGCTAGCTTTCCGTAGAGCTCTCCCTGAGGAGTGAAGGGTTTGTTTTTTTTTTAAATAAATTTATTTATTTATTTATGGCTGTGTTGGGTCTTCGTTGCTGTGCGTGGGCTTTTTCTAGTTGCAGCGAGCGGGGGCTACTCTTTTTTATGGTGCATGGGCTTCTCATTACGGTGCTTTCTCTTGTTGCGGAGCACGGGCTGTAGGCGCGTGGGCTTCAGTAGTTGTGGCACGAGAGCTCAGTAGTTGTGGCACGTGGGCTTAGTTGCTCCACGGCATGTGGCATCTTCCCAGCTCAGGGCTCGAACTCGTGTCTCCTGCATTGGCAGGCAGATTCTTAACCACTGCGCCACCAGGGAAGTTCTGGGGTGAAGGTTTTGATTTTTAGATCCAGACTCCCCTGGATCCAGTCAACCAATATTTTGGTCAGATAAGATAAAGTGGTCGTTCTCAGACTTGGTGTCCAGCACAGGCACTGCAGGCTTGTTAACCCAGAGTGCTGGGCCTCCCCAGAGTTCCTGATTCAGTAGGTTTGGGGTGGGGCCTGAGAATCTGCTTTTCTTGCCAGCTCCCAGGTGACCGTGGTTGTGCTGATCAGCGATCACACTCCGAGAATTGGCGTGCCGAAGGGATAGATTAGCCACATATGGTCAGTAAGAGAGGAGTAGGGCCAAATTGGCTGTTCAGAATAAGTGACTCACCTTCTCTATTTAGGAATGATAATTGAACATTTCTAACATTTAATAGCAAGAGAAATAATACTGTACATTTGTCTGATCCTTTTCTCTTTCTCATGTAATGTCATCTCATCTGATCCTTGAAATAATGCAAAGGAAACAAGGAAGTTTTTTATTAAGTAAATCCTAATTTGGCCTTTTTGAAAAAGATCACAATGGAGGTAAATGGTCAGTTTATAGAATTAAAAGTTTGAAAGCTCTGAATTAATATAGTGTGCTGTGTGATAATTATATAGCTCCTGTAGGCACAGGTTTTTGGTAGAAATATTAAGCAGTCTTGTACTGGCTCAATAATTGTATCATGACTTTAATGGAGAATATGTGATTCAGGATTTACTGAACTTCTCATGATAATTATCCATGAATTTACTTTAAATTTTTTTAATTAAATGAGGTTGTATATGTATACTTAATGGCTCTACCCACAGATTGTTCTGACCTGCTGCTGCTCCTGTCATTGTTGTCATCATCATCATCATTAGTAGCAGCAGCAGCCGCTTCAGCAGCTCAAACTGCCTTCCCCAGATGCAGTACAGCCAAGTGCTTAAGAGCAGAGGTTGGGATCTGGAGTAAGCTGCCTCAGTTCAAGTTCAGGCTCCACTAATTATTAGCTGTGGGAAAATAATATAATTACTCTGGGTCTTAGTTGTTTGTCTTTTAAATGAGGATAATAATAGTATCCGCCTTTGAGAATTGTATAGATTAAGAGGGGATAGTAATAATATCTACCTCATAGAATTGTGCTGATTAAATGAGATGGTGTATATATAGTTCTTAGCACAGTGTCTGGGTTTACTGTAAAACTTTCAGAGAAGATTGGTTAGTTAGCTGGCTAGATGCTTTCTTACATAAAGGATTTGAGATAATCACATTTGAAGTGATGAGACTGCTTTTCTACTGTTTTCAGTGAATTATTTTCTAGTAATAAAAATAGTTGATTGTACAGAAATTGAAAGTTTAGAGAAGAAACCATAATCTTATCACCCAGTTCATAATTGGTGTTAACTTTTTGATGTTTTCCCTAGCAGTCTTTTATCTATAATTATGTATCTCTTTTTAAAGTCAAAGTTGGAGTTATATTTCTTTTTTTTCCAATTAACTTTGTAACTGATTATTTTCTGTAGCACAAACATGAATGTTTTGCATAATAGCAGCATTGAGTACTTTGATTTGATAGGTCTCCAGGGTGACTACTTTGAAGAGTATACTTGTAAGAAAAACCAGTCAGCTTTGTTAGTTTCTAACTAAAGGTCAACAATTAGGATCTGGGGTTAAAAGACCTACATGTATTAATTTTTTAAATACTTTATTGTTTTACTTTCATTATTAATTTTTTTAAAATTTTTTATTTTTTTTTGCGGTACGCGGGCCTCTCACTGTTGTGGCCTCTCCCGTTGCGGAGCACAGGCTTCGGACACGCAGGCTCAGCGGCCATGGCTCACGGGCCCAGCTGCTCCGCGTCATGTGGGATCTTCCCGGACCGGGGCACGAACCCGTGTCCCCTGCATCGGCAGGCGGACTCTTAACCACTGTGCCACCAGGGAAGCCCCCCATTATTAATATTTTTAAAGGTATAATTTACATAGAGTGAAATGCACAGATCTTAAGTGTTACAGTTTGATTTGTCAAAACTCATGCCCATGTAACCCATACCCTTATTAAGATACAGGGCATATTCATTACCCCAGAAAGTTCCTTTGTATTCCTCCCTTTACCTGTTCTCTCCACCCCCATGTCTGCTGTCACTACTGATTTCTTTCACCATGGATGAGTTTTACCGGTTCTCAAACTTCATATAAATGGAATTCTGTAATGTGGGTTTTTTTGTTTGTTTTTGGTGAGGCTTCTTTTGCTCACGGTGTGTTTTTGAGATTCATCCATGGTGTTGCCTGAATTTAGTAGTTATTTTTATTGCTAATTAGTATTCTGTTGTATTAATATACCATGATTTGCTTATCAAGTCTCCTATTCATGGACGTTGTGCTAGTTTCCAGTTTGGAGCTGTTAAGAATAAAGCTTCTGTGAACATTTTTGTATAAGTCTTTGTGTGGACATATAAATTTTCATTTCTCTTAGATAAATAACTAGGAATGGAATTGACTGGATAAGGAGGGGTCTGTTTCTGGACTGTAGTCTGGGAGTCAGCAAACTATAGCCCATGGGCCAGATCTGGCCCACAACCTAAGAATGGTTTTTATGTTTTTAAACGATTGGTTAAAAAACAAACTAACAAATAAATAAAAGAATGAGGGATGGGGGCTTCCCTGGTGGCGCAGTGGTTGAGGGTCCGCCTGCCGATGCAGGGGACACGGGTTCGTGCCCCGGTCCGGGAAGATCCCACATGCCGCGGAGCGGCTGCGCCTGTGAGCCATGGCGGCTGAGCCTGTGCGTCCGCGGCCTTTGCTCCGCAACGGGAGAGGCCATGACAGTGAGAGGCCTGCATACAGCAAAAAAAAAAAAAAAAAAAAGAATGAGGGATGGAAACCATAGGTCACCTGCTAAGACTAAAATATTTACTAACTGGACCTTTACAGAAAAAGTCTGCCCACCCCTTTTCTAGTCCATTCCATTGATCTGTTTATTTCTTTAGCTTTATAGTAAGTACTAAAATCGGGTTGCTTGGGCTTCCCTGGTGGCTCAGTGGTTAAGGGTCCGCCTGCCGATGCAGGGGACACGGGTTCATGCCCCGATCCAGGAAGATCCCACATGCCGCGGAGCAGCTAGGCCCGTGAGCCATGGCCGCTGAGCCTGCGCGTCTGGAGCCTGTGCTCCGCAACGGGAGAGACCACAACAGTGAGAGGCCCGCGTACTGCAAAAAAAAAAAAAAAAAAAAAAAATCGGGTTGCTTAATTTCTCATTTTCATTTCTGTTTAATTTCTAGATTTTGTGTCATTGTTTGACTTGTTTGTTGCTAATATGGAGAAATATAATTGGTTTTTCTTTATTAACATTATATCCTGTAACTTTGCTAAACTAACTTGTTCTCCTTATTTGGTAGATGCCTTAGAATTTTCTAGGTCATGGTTGTCCTTGTAAAATAGTTTTACTTCTTCCTCTCTAATCGGTATGCTTTTTATTTTTCTGGCTTTACTGCTCTGCCTGAGACCTTCAGTGTTTAATAAAACTGTCTTATTCTGGATCTGTGGAGGAAGACATTCAGTCATTTATTAAGCATGGTGTTAGTTGTAGGCTTTTAGAGGTATCCTTTGTCAGGATGAAGAAGGCCCCTACTCTGCGTAGTCTGCTGCGTCTTTTTATCATAGATGATTGCTGAATTTCATCAAATACTTTTTCTGTATCGAGAGGATCAGGTGGATTTTCTTTATTCTGTTAATGTGGTAAAGTACATCTTTCTGAATGTTGAACCAACCTTACAGTCCTGGGATAACCTCCCTCGATTGTGATGTATTAACCTTTTTACGTACTACTGGATCTGATTTATTTAATTTATTTATTTTTTAAACTGAGTTAGGATTTTCCTTCCTTCCTCCCTCCCCCCCTCCCTCCCGTTTTTATTTGGCTGCGCTGGGTCTTAGTTGTGGTGCACGGGATCTAGTTCCCTGACTAGGAATCAAACTCGGGCCCCCTGTATTGGGAGCTAGGAGTCTTAACCACTGGGCCACCAGGCAAGTCCCAGATCTGATTTATTAGAATATTGTTTAGGATTTATGCGTCTATATTCATGAGGGATATGGGTCTATAATTTTCTTGCAGTGTCCTGATACGGTTTTGGTATCAAGACTACACTGGTTTGTTCCCTCCTTCTTTCTTTTCTGAGTTCAGTATTTTTTCTTAAAATGTTTGATAAAATTCACCAGTGAGACCATCTGCGTCTGGAGTTTTCCTTGTGATAAAGTTTTAAACTATAATTTGATTAGTTTAATAGGTACAGATTATTCATATGTTTCATTTCTTGTGTTAATTCTGATAATTTGTGTTTTTCAAGGAATTTATCCATTTCATCTAAGGTCTTGAATTTATTTGGCATAAAAAGATTCATAATATTCCCCTAATTTCCTTTTAATTTCTACAGACTCTGTAATAATGTCCATTGGCCCCTCTTTCAATCTGATATTTATAATTTTATGTTTCTCTCCTTTTTCCCTGATCAGTCTGGGTAGGGACTTGTCAACTTTATTGGTATTTTCAGACAACCAACTTTTGACTTGTTAATATTCTCATTTTTATAGATCATTGATTCTCTTTTTGTTATTTTCTTTTTTCTATTTTGGGTTTTCTTTGCTCTTTCTAACCTCTTGGGGTAAATGCTTATTAGATCATTGATTTTAGACTTTTCCAATATTAACATTTGAGCAATAAATTTTTTTTAACATCTTTATTGGTGTGTAGTTGCTTTACAGTGGTGTGTTGGTTTCTGCTTTATAACAAAGTGAATCAGTTATGCATGTACATATGTTCCCATATCTCTTCCCTCTTGCGTCTTCCTTCCTCCCACCCTCCCTATCCCACCCTTGAGCAATAAATATTGGTTTGCACTGCATTTCATAAATTTTGATAGGTTTTTATTATCATTTAGTTCAGAATATTTTTATATTTTGATTTGGTTTTTTATATTTGATTTCTTCTCTGGCTCATGTTTCTTTTTTTTTTAATTTATTTATTTTTGGCTGTATTGGGTCTTCATTGCTACACGCGGGCTTTCTCTAGTTGTGGTCAGCCAGGTCTACTCTTTGTTGTGGTGCACAGGCTTCTCATTATGGTGGCTTCTCTTATTGTGGAGCACAGGCTGTAGGCGTGCAAGCTTCCGTAGTTGTGGCACATGGGCTCAGTAGTTGTGGCTTGCGGGCTCTAGAGCACAGGCCCAGTAGTTGTGGCGCATGGGCTTAAGTTGCTCTGTGGCATGTGGAATCTTCCCGGACCAGGGCTTGAACCTGTGTCCCCTGTATTGGCAGGCAGATTCTTAACCACTGCGCCACCAGGGAAGCCCTGACTCATGTTTCTATGTAGAAGTGTGTTGCTTAATTTTCAGATATTGGGGGTTTTTGCAGATATTATTTTGTTACTGATTTCTGATTTCATTATGGTCAGAGAACATGCTCTATATGATTTTTGTCGTTTGAAATTTACTGAGACTTGTTTTATGGCCCAGCATATGGTCTGTCTTTATGAATGTTCTGCATATGCTTGAAAAGAATGGGCCTCCTACAGTTGTAGGGTGTAGCATTTGTAAATGTCAGTTAGAGTAAAGTTGATTGTATTCAAATAGGCAACGTCCTTAATGATGTTTTTTCTGTCTCTTCTATCAGTTACTGAGAGAATGTTAAAAATATCCAACTATAATTATAGATTTTTCTATTTTTACTTTAACTAGAATGAAATTTGATTACTTATTTCATGTATTTTGATGCCCTTTTATTAAGTGAATATACATTTTGGATTATTATGTCTACCTGATGAATTGAACTTTTTATGTTTCTCTTTATTTCTATTAATATTCTTTGTCTCATTAACATAGCTGCTCCCACTCATTAATATTTGCAAAGGATATCTTCTTTTACCCTTTTGTCTATGTCTTTATATCTAAAGTGTGTCTCTTGGAACGAACATATAGTTGGAACTTATTTTTAATTTATTCTGACAATCTTTGTCTTTAAATAGAGGGTTTAATTTATTTACATGAAATGTTGATACAGTTAGACTTAGGTCCACATCTTGCCATTTGCTTTCGATTTGTCCCTTCTGCATATTGTTCTTTTTTTTCTCTTTGTTCCTTTCCTGCCCTTCTTTTGAAGGCTGATTTCAACATCTTTGTCATCTCTCTGTTTGTTTCATTTGCAGTCTTTTGTTCGTTTGTTTAAATATATAATTCCAGTTACGAGTCACATTTTCCTGCCTCTTTCCATGTTTAGTAATTTTTGATTATGTACTGGATATTGTGGATATGTTGTTGAATACGTTTTGTTGTGTTCCATTAGGGAGTGTTGGATTTGTTCTGAGAGACATTTGACTCCACTCTTTGTATTCCTCTTGGGTGTTTTTCCGTCACTGCAAACATTTTAGGAACCATTCTCAAGCCCGGCCATTAACATGTCTCTCAGACTTTAACACAGACTTGGGCAGGGCTTCTTTTTTTTTTTTCTTGCGTTATGCGGGCCTCTCACTGTCGTGGCCTCTCCCATTTGCGGAGCACAGGCTCCGGACGCGCAGGCCCAGCGGCCATGGCTCACGGGCCCAGCCGCTCCGCGGCATGTGGGATCCTCCCGAAACGGGGCACGAACCCGCGTCTCCTGCATCGGCAGGCGGACTCTCAAGCACTGCGCCACCAGGGAAGCCCAGGGCTTCTTAAACTTTAATGATTTGCAGATCACCTGGGGATCTTGTTAAGGTGCAAATTCTGCTTTGGGAGGTCTTGGGAGTGGGGTGCTTTGAGTCTGCTTTTCTCACCAGCTCTAGGAGGGGCAGTTGTTGTGGCTGTGCCCTCCAGGCACTGGGAGGTCTCTCCATCTTGATGGTGTGAACGTAAGTTAGGGTATGTAATGGGTGCCCATTGGTGATTGGATATATCACTCTTCAAAAGTTATCTGTTGTTTCTTTCCTTGTTCAGTGTAGGAGGCTGGGAAGTACTAAACCTAACATTCTTTATGTAAATGGGTCCAAAGCATGACTTCAAGGATCGACTTCTCCAAAATGTTTCTGCAATATTTTGGAAAGAGTTACGTTTACTGTAGACAGTAATTTGCTGTCCATCTGTCACCAAGTTAAAACATTTAGGGTTTTTATGTTGATTACCGCATAATACTTATGGCATTTTTCAGAATTACATAATGACTATAACATAAAATTTCAGTATGATCCTTTTATGAACAAGGATAACAATTACTGTATTTACTTTTTCTGAATTATGGTAAGAGAAGAGCAGGCAAGGAATGATACTTCTGGGTTGGGGTGCCGATTATACTGGGCTCTGTGCTGGGTGCTTTGCAACACAATCTCAATTCGTCTCATGTTTAATAATCCTGTGAGGTACATGCCATATCTGTTTTGCACATGGAATAAAATATTCTGAGCCACTTTTCTGTCTCCCAGGAAATTATTCAAGATGACACATGTTAGAAAGTGGCAGACTTGACTTAAAACCCATCCATGTCTGTCTCCAAGGTCTGTATTTTTTCTACTACACCATTTTGTCTGTAATATACCAGGATTCAGCATAAGATGGGGAAGTGCATAATACCCAATTTTCTGTGTATGGACCAGGTTTTACCCCCATTTTCAAAATTTATAGAATAGATAACTTGGAGAGTGAGTCTAATTTCCCAGGAGTATTTTTTGTTGTACAGAAGGATTTGCTGCTTACACCCTTCTAGAAACACACATGTATACTGTGGGCCTTGCCTGTGGTCTCATTGGGCTGTGGCTCTCAATCTGAAATAGTAATTCAGCCGCACAAGTTTTGCAAGAGCCATAAAGAAGTTGATTTTTCTGGCTAGTGAAAAAGTGTTTACCTCCCGTGTGGGAGGCCAGCATAGTTACAATTACTTTTTATGTGATTTTTTAAAGTGATCTTGTCTCTTAAAAAATTTTTTTTAAACAATACTACTACTGTAGCAAAGAAAGATTTCATTTGTGACTTTCTGGATTTTTTAAAATTTCAAAACACACCAAAGAACGATATAATCAACATCTATGTTTCTGTTAGTCAGAATTAACACATGTTGATATTTTTCAGATTTTCTTCACAGTTTTTTTTTTTTCTTTATTTTTATTTTGGCCACACCACGTGGCTTGTGGGATCTTAGTTCCTCGACCAGGGATCGAACCTGGGCCCATGGCAGTGAAAGTGCCAAGTCTTAACCACTGGACCACCAAGGGAATTCCCTTTTCACTTTTAAAGTAGACACTTTTTTTGGAAAGTTTTAGATTTATAAAAGAATTGGAAGACAGTATTGAGGATTCCTATATTTCTTCCTCCCCCCATTACAGTTTCCCATATTATTATATTTGTATATTTGTCACAATTAATGAGCCAATATTGATACATTATTATTAACTGAAATCCATACAGATTTCCTTAATTTTCCCCTAATGTCCTTCTTCTTTTTTTAAAATTTCATCCAGGATACCACATTACATTTGTTATGTTTTCTTAGGCTCTTCTTGGCTGTGACATTTTCTCAGACTTTCCTTGTTTTTGATGACTTTGACAGTTTTGAGGAGGACTGGTCAGGTGTATTTAGGATGCCCCATTATTGGGATTTGTCTTATGTTTTTATGTAAGACTAGGGTTTTAGACTTATGGGGTTATGGAAGGAAGATCATAAAGTGCCATTTTTTTAAAATTAATTAGTTTATTTTGGCTGCATTGGGTCTTCGTTGTGCACGGGCTCTCTCTAGTTGCGGCGAGCGGGGGCTACTCTTCGTTGCGCTGCGTACTTCCCATTGCGGTGGCTTCTCTTGCAGAGCACGGGCTCTTAGGCACACGGGCATCAGTAGTTGTGGCGCACAGGCTTAGTTGCTCCAAGGCATGTGGGATCTTTGGGACCAGGGATCGAACCTGTGTCCCCAGCATTGGTAGGCGGATGCTTAACCACTGCGCCACCAGGGAAGTCCTAAAGTGCCATTTTTATCACATGGCAAAGGGTGCATATTGTCATCATGGCTGATCACATGGTTGTGAGGCTTACCTGGCTGAGTTCGTGTCTCTGCTGTACTGTTCCATTCCCTCCCCCTTCTAGCCTGTCCTCTTGGAAAGAAGTCACCATGCACAGCCCACACTTAAAGAGTGGGGTTGGGGTCTATCTCCCTCGTGGTGGGATGTCTGTGTAACTTATTTGGAGTGCTTCTGCATGGGAGATTTGTCTCTTTTTCATAGTTTTTTAAAATAAATGAAATCAAATCTAACAGATTAAAAATCTTGGCTCCGGACGCACAGCCTCAGCGGCCATGGCTCACGGACCTAGCCGCTCCGTGGCATGTGGGATCTTCCGGACCGGGGCACGAACCTGTGTCCCCTGCATTAGCAGGCGGACTCTCAACCACTGTGCCACTAGGGAAGCCCTGATTCATTTATTTTTAACATCTATTCATATGACTTAAAACTCTTCTTTAATTTTTTTGTATTAAAATTTTTCTGTATTTGTGCAGAGTTTTGAGTATACACATAACACTCTGAAAACTTTGCTTTTTACAAGAACTTAAAGCAGTGGGTGTAGCTGAATCTCAGAAACAAGAGGGTTTTGTCTTAATAATTGTTAAAATAAAAATTACTCACAAATGGAGTTTCCCCAAAACATTTTTTATTTTTCTTTGATCATCTTTGCTACAGTTGGTAAAATGCATTCTGTGTAAAAATTCCTTTTTTTCCCCCCTTTTGTTGTCTGCTGAGGAGTGAGCACCTTTCCTGAATGTTCTAATGAACAAGTGTCCAGAGTGCTCTAAACAACACCAGATCAGAGCTATGAATTGATTGCTGATGACATTTTCTGTTCAGGAGATGCAAGTAATTATCAGTGGATTGTAATTCCAAAGCCATAGTTCTGTATAATTACATCTGTGCATATTATTGTATATTTTAGGGTAAGAATGTGGCACTTGGGTTTGTAGCTGTTGAAAAATGGCATGATTGCAGTGGTTGCTTTGTTATTACCAAGTGGAAGCTTCATGCCCTCAATAATGAGTCGTTTAATTCTGTTATTCTGCCCAGTGTTTGAAGAATGAACTGGAAAACAAGCCATCTTAAGTCCTAGAACAAGGCAAGAGATAGATAATACTGGGAAATGCCAACTTCATATGTCGTATTGGAATTACTGACCTTGTAAATTACAAGTTACAATGCATGCCCGTCTGTTTTCAGTATTGTAGAAAATTTATTCACTTTAGAGAATCCTGTCTGATGTTAGAGATTTTCTGTGCTCTATTTTTGGAAAGAGATCTTAAAGGCAGGAAGTCTGAGCAGCCCTCTGTGCATGGTGCACAGAGGTGTACAGTCTCGTTGGTCAACTCCCAGCTAGATGGCTGGTCATCTAGTCCGATTTTTGTGGGTAACTGAGTAGAGAGAGACTTTGAAACTGCAAGAGTAACTTCTCTAGGCCTAGTGGATACCCAGGCCCCTTCTTGAGATGTCTTACCGTATTCTCATTCACGGTGGTGATGCCGAACAGCACCCGTCACTGATGAATATTACAGTTACTATTTAGCCCACTTCTCAAGACCCACCTTAAGTTAGACCACCTGAGCTGTTTGCCCACAGGGCCAGGGCCCCCCTCTCCCCCTTCAGACTCCATTTAGCAGTCAGTGTTGGTGCCACCTGCTGACAGTGCACATGTGTTTTCCTTGTAGCTTGTGTCTCTTGCCTTGGGCTCGAGAGGACGTGGCCCTGCATGCTATACACCTCCACCACCCCGTAGTATCTCCCTTCTGGAAGATGCTTAATAGACATCATTCTAATAATTGATAACGTGTATTTTACCACTGCCTTCTCAGCTTCTACTGTGCCAAAGATCAGAGCCTCATTGCTAACAGCTGAGAGCTAGGAGGCAGGTGGGCTTTAGTAAGAGTTGGGCAGATGTGATAGCAGCTGGATCATCTCCTTGCTGGAATAGGTGCTACTCCTGAAATAGGTACTTTCCAACTGTAAAAGTACCTCACTATCGAAACATGGGAGCCAGACACATTCTGGTAAATTCCTCATGATCCAGTCTCTTGCCTGTTGCTCTCCAAAGCTCAGGTACCAGATAGATTCAGATGAAATGGTATCCCTGCTGCCTGAAATATGAACCAGGATTAAGGTAGCAGGATAATTGTGCCTTTGTTGTATCAGGAGTCACTCACGAAATTTCAAAGTTGATAAACATAAGCTACTAAAGCAACATACAGCTTTTTATATCCTGATTGGCTGTTGACTATGTTTTGCTTCTCTTTTCCCTCCTTCCAGCCTTCTTTGCCAATAGTAGTGGTAGATGTCTGAGTGGCTGAGCCTCATTCAGGCTTTTTTTCTGGTCACATGTATAATACATTAGAGCAAAGTGTGACAACTTACAACCATGTTATAACCGGGGTGAATTTGATTTAAATTACCACCCAAGAGTAATCTCTTGACAGTCATAATCAGTTTGATCTACCTAGTTTTATTCAGTGTCCGATGACAGGTTAAAATTAATATTTTAGGGATTTCCCTGGAGGTGCAGTGGTTAAGAATCTGCCTGCCAATGCAGGGGACACAGGTTTGAGCCCTGGTCCAGGAAGATCCCACATGCCACGGAGCAACTAAGCCCGTGCGCCACAACTACTGAGCCTTCACTCTAGAGCCCATGAGCCACAACTACTGAGCCCGTGTGCCATAACTACTGAGCCTGTGCACCACACTACTGAATCCTGCGCACCCTAGAGCCTGCGTGCCACAACTGCTGAGCCCACGTGCTGCAACTGCTGAAGCCTGCACGCTCTAGGGCCTGCGTGCCATAACTCCTGAGCCTGCATGCTGCAACTACTGAAACCCGCGCACCTAGAGCCCATGCTCTGCAACAAGAGAAGCCACTGCAATGAGAAGTCTGCATTCCACAACGAAGAGTATCCCCTGCTCACTGGAACTAGAGAAAGCCGCACACAGCAACGAAGACCCAATGCAGCCAAAAAAGTTAATTAATTAAATTTAATTTTTAAAAATGAAAAAGTTAATATTTTAAGTACAGGTGTGCAGCCCAACAGTGTGTCATCTTGTCATTGTGGGCAGTCATGTTTGAGCAGAGAATGGCTTTTAAAAATAACTTTTCGGGACTTTCCTGGTGGCGAAGCGGTTAAGAATCCACCTGCCAATGCAGGGGGACACGGGTTCAAGCCCTGGTCCAGGAAGATCCCACATGCCACAGAGCAACTAAACCCGTGCACCACAACTACTGAGCCTGCGCTCCTAGAGCCCATGCTCTGCAACAGGAGAAGCACACGCACCGCAGCAAAGAGTAGCCCCCACTCGCCGCAACTAGAGAAAGCCTGTGCTTAGCAATGAAGATGCAACGCAGCCAAAAATAAATAAATAAATTTATTTAAAAAAAAATAATAGGGACTACCCTGGTGACACAGTGGTTAAGAATCCGCCTGCCAATGCATGGGACACGGGTTCGAGTCCTGGTCCGGGAAGATCCCACATGCCACGGAGTAGCTAAGCCCGTGCACCACAACTAGTGAGCCTGTGCTCTAGAGCCCGCAAGCCACAGCTACTGAAGCCTGTGTGCCTAGAGCCGGTGCTCTGCAACAAGAGAAGCCACCGCAATGAGAACCCCACGCACTGCAACGAAGAGTAACCCCTGCTCTCTGCACCTAGAGAAAGCCTGCGTGCAGCAACAAAGACCCAACGCAGCCAAGAATAAATAAATAAATAAAATTCAAAAAATAATAATAACTTTTCCTCCTTAGATAAAATAATGTTTCATGCAGAGAATTTGAATAATACAGAAAAGGTTTAAAAAATAAAAACCACCTCTAAACCCTTTATTAAATATTTTGGTGTTCTGTCTTCCTTGCTCTGTGTGTATGTGTGTGCACACGTGTGCATGTGTTACGGGGATTATATTTTTTTAATCCTTTTTTTAGAAGTTAATGTTGTACAAGGAACATTTTCCCCTTGTCAGTAATGGGTGAGTTTTTATAGTAAAAGAACTATTTTACTTTAAATGCCACCGCTACTGCCTTACATTGATTTTGCACTTTCATTTTCCAAGTGCTTTCACTTACATTATCTTCCGGAGTGAGGTGCAGCATCTGTAGAGTGTTAAGGTACCTCTGTGTGTCCTCAAAGCCATGTCTCTGCACCAGTGGACATGACTAAGAACACTTTACTATACCAAGTATGTTTTTGTTAGGACTTTACACAACTCAGTTTTTGGTTAGAAGTAGAGCCACATGTATTTGAAACAGTGATATGTCTTTGAGTATGTTCTATGGTTTGAGATTTATGGCATTTAATAAGCTGGGTGGAACTACACTTTATCCTCTCCATTCCTTTTCTTGAGCCGAGGAGGCCCCAGAAAACACTGGGCTTGTGTCCTCACCCTGCGTCCCGGGACTCACCTCCTGCCCCAGCAGTGAAGCTGATCACCTGTCTGTTACAAGGACTTGTTTAGTTTTCCTGCCCCAATGGAGAGGAAGAACAAAATTCTCTTAAATGTCAGCTTTCTTTCTCTTTTAAATTTTGCTAGAAATAATCATGAGCTCTCTTCCCTACAGCCTTCTTTGCCTGTTCGGTCCCATCTTTACCTCTCCTTCCCCTGAATTCACGCATTATCTGTGTGGACGTCGCCTTGTTCCTCTGTTGTCTCCTCTGCCTGCTCTGTTTCATCATTTTTCAAGTGGATTGTAAATCCATGGAGTAGGTACTTCTTGGCCTAACAGGAGAGAGCTGCCCTGTAGAGGGTCGGGGTAAGGTTTATTAAAAACTTGGCTTTCGGGGCTTCCCTGGTGGCGCAGTGGTTGAGAGTCCGCCTGCCGTTGCAGGGGACACGGGTTCATGCCCTGGTCCGGGAAGATCCCACATGCCGCGGAGCGGCTGGGCCCGTGAGCCATGGCCACTGAGCCTGCGCGTCCGGACCCTGTGTTCCGCAATGGGAGAGGCCACAACAGTGAGATGCCTGTGTGTACTGCAAAAAAAAACACAAAAAAACACAAAAAAACTTGGCTTTCTGTTCCATTGTGCTGTAGCTGAGCTGCAGTGTAAATTAAAATTCATCTTTCTACAGATTCATTCCTTATAAAATAAAATGCTTTTTTCTTATCTTTTCCCCTTTTCTCTCCTACTCTTTTATCATCTTTTCCTCTTTCCTCTTTCTCCATAGCCACTGTGGGCTTGCCTTGACTTGGCTTTGATGCAATCCTAAAGAGGCTGCTTTCCCACCTAAAAACTGTTAGGACTTGAAGAATTAGGGAAGGCAATCAATTTAAGTTTTATCACCCTCACCTTGGCTTGGCGGTACTTCCTGTAACATGATTTGGGAAATGGCGTGGAGGATGTGAAGCTGTGGAAAGCGTGGGGGCCTGTGCAGTGCGGGTGGCAGGGAGCGCCCTACAAAATCCCAGTCTCCTGGACGGGCCGCTGGCCACCCCACAGGGAGCCTAGACTTAATGAGGTCCTCACAGTCCAGGGGCCGGCACTTGGCCACACAGAATCCGAGTCCCCATCTGCCTCTCATTACGGGTAGCTGGGCCTTCCAGGAGTACAGACATCATACAATTCAAGGGCTGATTGTTTAAAATCAAGAAAGTCACTGGCTTTTCGGATCACAAAGAACTTTTTAAAAATAAATTTATTTATTTTTGGCTGCGTTGGGTCTTCGTTGCTGCACGCGGGCTTTCTCTAGTTGCGGCAAGTGGGCTTCTCATTGCGGTGACTTCTCGTTGTGGAGCACGGGCTCTAAACGCATGGGCTTCAGTGGTTGTGGCACGTGGGCTCAGAAGTGTGGCTCGTAGGCTCTAGAGTGCAGGTTCAGTAGTTGTGGCACGCGGGCTTAGTTGCTCTGTGGCATGTAGAGTCTTCCTGGACCAGGGCTCGAACCTGTGTTCCCGGCATTGGCAGGTGAATTCTCAACCACTGAGCCACCAGGGAAGTCCAGGGTCACAGGGAACTTTAAAGATCACCTAGTGGTCATCTAAATGCTTCGTGTCTCACGGCTGAGGAGAACTAAAACTTGGAGCAAGAGGTTTGTCTCAGTCACACGGCTGATTAGCCGCAGAGTCAGGATTAGTTACCCCACTGACCTTGGCCTGGTGCTTTTGCTTGTGAATTAATGTAGACTGTACCCTGGAGAGCTGGTGTGTCTAACTTTTGTGACTTGTGAGGGATACCAACAGTGTTAGGGCACTGCCTTTGTTGCTAGAAGTTTCTAGAACAATTGGGCAACTACAAATGAGGCCTGAGGCCTTGGCAGTGATCTGCTGTCCTGTCACCTTCCTTTTAGGAGTTTCCACCGTTCTTTCTAAGTCATATTCTGCCCACATATCATCCAAGGGCAGTACCATGAGAGTCAGTAAATACTTCTGCCCATCTTCCAGTTGCAATTTATTAGTCTAAGGAGAGTGTTCAGACTTGGGGGCTGTGTATTTCCCTGAATGCTTTCAAAGCTGGCGTCCTTCTGAGAGTTGAGTTCAGCGAGGGGGGCTGCTCACATGCCCAGGGTCCTCATTCCCAGTTCTCTTACTTCAGGTGACACTGGACAGCCAGACGATGGCTTTGGCGTTGCGATTTGTTGCATATTTCTACTTACTCTTTATCTGCCAAGTTGAGGTACTGGAAGGATTCCAAGAGCAAGTGGGTGATAGCAGACAGCTGAACACAGCCATGTCTTTCCATGAAAACTGCTTTTCTTGGCTTTCTCCCAACAATATTAGGTTGCCAGGAGAAAATGCTTTTGGCTTTACAAATGATATGGCCATACTCTGGGGTAGTTCTGGTTTTTTGGCTTTGTTTTTTGCTTTGTTTTTTGGTTTTCTTGGTCATTGAAAAGAGTGAATACTTGTGACTCAAATTATTTGGCAGCTTTTTGCTCATGGCATCCTAAATTGTGTTGTTTTTACATACTTTATATGAATTTGTGGTTTTATGTGTGTACCAGCATGTGAAGAAAGATGCTAAAAACTTCAGGTTAATAAACCTGTCAGGTTAGGTCGAAGCCACATCAGATGGGACATTCGTTGCTTTGTCGTGGCCAGCTTGCAAGTGGGAGTCACATCAATCTCTTTTTTTTGTGAAAATGTTCTTTCTTGTTCAATTCTTCGATGTTTTGATTTAAATTTCAACCCAGGAAGGTTAGGCTAGGGCATTTTGATAATATATTGTTACAGCTTATGATCTATTTTAAGTTCCAAGTGAACATTCTGAGTATTAATTATTTTTTAAGCTGGAAAACAATCTAGAGTGAAACTGGAAACTTTGTGATTTACTAGGACAATTTGAACATAATTGTCTGTTAAAAGTATTTCTACAACTGGTGAATGCACAAGATTGTTTTTGTCACAAGTTTATTTCATGTTTCTCTGCAAATGTCTCATAATCAAATGCCAGTAATCCCAGCTCGCTTCTCCCTCTGATCCTACCTGTTTGAACCACTCCACCATCACACAGTCTCTGAAAAATGTTCAGTTTTTAAATTAGTACCCTAAGCATACTTCGGAAAGAAACTACATCTAGTGTAAAATGATCCCCCCCACAAAGCCAAATAATAACATACTAGCCAGCACCTGTAGCACCTGCTACATGTCAGTCACTCTTCTTGGTGCTTCATGTTCGTGAATCCACTTAATTCTAACATAACCCTAAGAGAGGAGGTGCTATCATCTCCACTTTACAGGTGATAAAGCTCAGGCACAGAGAAGTTTAAGTAAATTGCCGAAGGTCACACAGCTGGCAAGTGGCAGAGCCACCCGCAGACCAGGTCCTCCGTACTTAACCACAATGTCCTACTGTCTCTTAGAATGAAATCTTATTTGTGGCTATGTTCCAATAAAACTTTTGTTTGTTTTGTTTTTTCAAAAACAGGCATTGGGCTGCTTTGGCCCTGGGGGCATAGTTTGCTGACACCTGGTCTTGGTGGACTGAGCCTGTCCCTTTCGGCTGTGGGAGTCTGGGCAGTGCAATTCCGGGTGCTCCTGGAGGAGCTGAGGCTCTGCCTAAGCGAGGGGGCAACGAGCCTGCAGCGGCGGTGGCGCCTCTAGGAGGGGCAGGGCAGGGCCAGCATCACGGCAGGTTCACCAGCTGGTTTGTTGTGTTCCTCCGCTTTCTGGGCCACCCTTTCCTCATCCATGGAGTGTAAATTTTTTTTTTTTTGGTGGTACGCGGGCCTCTCACTGTTGTGGCCTCTCCCGTTGTGGAGCACAGGCTCCAGACGCTCAGGCTCAGCGGCCATGGCTCACGGGCCCAGGTGCTCCACGCATGTGGGATCTTCCCGGACTGAGGCACGAACCCGTGTCCCCTGTGTCGGCAGGCAGACTCTCAACCACTGCGCCACCAGGGAAGCCCAACGGAGTGTAAATTTTAACTAGATAACTCTCTGAGGCCTTCCAGCTGACAATTCTGACCTGTCTTATTGTGCCTACTAAGCTTATCGCTGAAGGCTGTATTTTGTTTTCTTTCTGTCTGTTTCCTGACCAGCGTCACACCAGTTACGCACACACGTGCGCACACACACACACACAGCGGTACTTCCTCTGATTGCTCTGGTGTGTAGTGTGGTTTTAAGTGTATATCAAGGTGTGAGGAAACTGCTGAATTCAGCTTTTGAAAAAGCGTGTTTAGTGGGCTCATTGAAACCACATCAAACTCAACATTTGTTGCCACTTGAAGCATTTCTGAAGCCCTGGTGGACTCTAAGTAAAATCATGAAGTGGAAGCGTGTTTCTGGCTGTCCTGCTCCAGTCCTGAGCATCTGCCCTCTTTACCTCCCTTTCCCTGTATTCTCAAATGGTCACACAGTGTGTCCCCCATCAAGCTTTTAGCTCAAAAATAGTTATGATCTGATCCTTCCTGTGAGTGTGCATTTCAAGAGGATGTTTGGAGATGGAAATTGGGGAGATTTCATTTGTGAGGGTCGTTGTTACGTTAGTGGTTGACGTCTCTGGACAGGAGTCTGCTACTGGGAAAGGCCCGTATGTGGCAGGGGTATCTGAGGTCTAGGAAGAGGGAGTTGCTTTCCCCAAGGGCAGGCATCCTTAATCTTTAGGGGATCTTAGGACCCCTTTTGAGAATCTAATAATGGACCTTTTCTCTCAGAAATGCACATCACACAAAATGTGTACAGACGTTTCCGCCCAGTCACCCCTGCCTGCCATGGACTTCCCAGGCAGGCCCAGGCCCACTGTCTCATCCCAAGGGAGTTTGGGCTGCTGATGATGGTAGAGAAGCTACAACCTGTGGTGGCCCTAACTGCAAAGAAAGTGTTTCTCTGTCCCATTTTCCTAAGAAAGAGCAAGAAAAGGAATACTTGGCTTGCTACTATTGTAGAAACCTATTCTGGGGAGAAATTTACATGATCATTGTTACTTCTCCTTAACACCCCTAGTTAGTACTTTGGGTTTTCAGTTACTACCTTATTTGATTAGATGAATTCGGTAAGTAGTAGAGATCTTCTCCGGGTTAGTGCAGTGTGGTGGAGAGAATCTCCCTGCTCTTTTGCAGCCCACGGCTTGTTCTCTTATTATGTTGATAGTTGTCATATCATGACACAAGTAGAAAGTGAAATATTTGTCCCACACTGAGCTCAGCAGAGGAGGCCGTTTGCAGCCACAGGTGACCATGGAGGCTGATGGACCATTATCGCAGTGCACCAGTGGGAAGCTCTGGGCTGGGGCCTGGCTGAGGCCTTGCACCAAAGCCAAAGGTTTGCTGGCCTAGTGCACGTAAGCACAGAGTGCCTGTTGTACAGCCAGGCCAGGCTCCTGTCTGTGCTGTCATGGGGCACAAAATTGTATTTGTCCTGTAAAACCAACTCCGAGTGCATATGCTCTTTGTACTCAACCTTTGAGCACAGGCCAGTCGACTGACAGCCTGTCCATTGCAGCTAGTAGCTGAGATCCTCGTGGTGACTGTTTAGAAAACAGAAAGGAGCCTGTTCTGCTGCCTCTCCCAGTGCCCGCTTCACCCAGTGGTGACCCTTATCTGTGCCTGGCTTCTGTGACTGGGGCACGGTTCTTTGATTTCCCCCCCTGCCCTCAGGGCTGATGTTGGGGTTTCTGTTGTTCCGAGGGGTGGGCTGCATGATGCAGTGGGTTTCTTGGAGTGTTCATTTATTTGGTTCTTTCCCCAAATACTAATTGATACCCACTATGTACTGGGGCCCAAGGACACAGAGGAGATGTATGTTCCAGGAAGGCAAGAAGTTTCATCCTGGTGTTGTGCCAAAGATAGATTTAGGATGGGTTGTCATAAATATTATTATGACAAATACTGCCACAGAGTCGTGTCCTGTTTTGAACCTTCCATAGCATATCTGTAGTATGTGTCTGTCAGAGTAGAGAAGCATCGTCTACTCTGTCCCTATTCTGTGATGTCTGTCATTCACCTTCTTGCCTAACAGCTCAGAACTTCAGCATTTTTTGACTGATGGGCCAGGTGCTATCAACAGAATTTGCTGCGGACACCTTTGTTTCATGAGGCTTGTGTAGGCATTGTTCAGGTTTGTTTGGACTAAACCCTAAAGACAGGTTTCCTCATCCGGTCTCATGCTTTAGAGTCATGCCAAGGCTAATACCTAATCCCATCCTGGGGCAGGGGGTAGGCCTCAGGATCTGGCACTAGTTTTGGGGGGTTTGGGGGAGGTTGTCTTTTTTACCTTCTATCTAGTTTGTTCTTCCCTGGTACACAGGGACTGTAGTTTACATGTCTTTATTGTCTCATTGAAGTGATAGACAACAGAGTAAGTAGGTTCTCAAATGATTGATTGATACACTTGGTTACAAGAATGCGTTTTCATGGGGACACTTGGTAGACCTATAAAGCATTATTTAATTTAGATTTCCTTATGGGAGAGCTTGCCTTTTTTTCAGTACTTACCATAGTTAACTTTTCCTATTTTCTAAGATTGAACTTGAATTAAATGCTTAAAAGGGCTCTGGAAGAATAGAGTGAAAGGATATTTTAACATGTATGGGCTGTTGCTGAATGAGGCAGAATATAAATATTTATTCTGTAGGCTTTAATTTGTTCTTATATAAACTGCACCATTAACTGAACAGTTGCCTATTTCTGCTGTTCTACTTTTTTTTTTTTTTTTTTCGGTACACGGGCCTCTCACTGCTGTGGCCTATCCCGTCGCGGAGCACAGGCTCCGGAAGCGCAGGCTCAGCGGCCATGGCTCACAGGCCCAGCCCCTCCACGGCATGTGGGATCTTCCCGGACCGGGGCCCTAACCTGTGTCCCCTGCATCGGCAAGCAGACTCCCAACCACTGGGCCACCAGGGAAGCCCTGCTGTTCTACTTTTTGAATATTATTGAAAAGATTGTGTTCTGGTTCTGTAGCAGCCTTAAACCAAAATCTGATAAGCTTCAGTTGAAAATAAAATTTACTGGGGCTTCCCTGGTGGCACAGTGGTTGAGAGTCCGCCTGCCAATGCAGGGGACGTGGGTTCGAGCCCCAGTCCGGGAGGATCCCACATGCTGCGGAGCAGCTGGGCCCGTGAGCCATGGCCGCTGAGCCTGCGCGTCCGGGGCCTGCGCTCTGCAGCGGGAGAGGCCACAGCAGTGAGAGGCCCGCGTACCGCAAAAAAAAACAAAAGAAAAAAGAAAATAGAGTTTGCTATATTGCTATCAAGTAACTGTTGGGAAATTAAAAGAAATACGTTGATTTTATTAATTGGAGTTAGACAAACATCTCGATTTATACTATTTCATCATGAGCTAAAGAACACGTTGGTGCTAAAAAAAAACATGTGTTAGCTAGACTTGGGAATGTTCGATCTGATCAAAGGAGAAGAGATACAGACAGGAAATCAGAAATCTAGAAATCTCTAGAAGTGAAGGACTTTTACTCAAAACTACAGGCTAGGACTGGAGCAGCCTTCCGGTTCTACCAGGCTCTGCCAGGGGGTAGTTGGAACCACGGGACCTAGTTGGCTGATGTGGCTGGGTGGCCTGTTAGAGGACTGTCCTTACCTGGGCCTCTGTTAGCTCTGATGTTAAGGAGGGACTGGCCCTGCACCAGGGAGCTGAGCCGTGACCTTGGAGCCTGATCCCGAAGGTGGTTGTGACTTGCTTTGGTTCATCCTTGGAGTGTGTTGTCATAGGCTGAGGGTTGGATTTTCCCCAATTTTTTTTTTTAGACACATAGCCTCCTGTGAGCTGGCCATTTCTTACCTGCTGTCTGTGATCTTTGACTTTACCTTAGTTCTTGTCCCATGAGGATTGAAACCATGTTGAGAGGTTTCCTTCACTCTGGAATGGCCAAGAAGAAAAGGTGAGAACAGATTTCCTGATGAAATCTGTCAGTGTCCACAGCACTTTGGTGCTTTGTCCCAGAGGCTTACCAGGCAAGTAGTAGCCAACTGACCAGACCACACACCCACCCAGTTTTCACCCTGGCAAGGTGATCGTGTGAACACCGTCTCAATATTCGCAGAGCCTTAGACGTTTTTAACAGGGCTGATGAACTTTGAGCTACACAGTTCCCCTTTGGAAGCTCTTTGACCTCTTGGTATTTATGTCCCTCTACACCAAAGGGCTGACTGCCTTGGACAGTTGGCGTCAGTGGAAGGACAGTTGCGTCTCCTTTCCCACCCCCCAGCTGCCATCCACTTTGATTCATCAATACTAGAAACTTCCAAAACAACATTGATTTTTCTTGTTTATCAGATTGGTGGTTACATGGAGCAGGCTCTATGACAAGTAGGAAAATTGCATCTGAATGTGTTCTGAACCGGGCTTGGTTCATAGCAGGCGCTAGGTAAACGCTGGCTGACTGTGAGCACGGATTCATGGAGGGTCAATTGATGCATGTGTCTTCTGACATGTTTGGTCCTAAGTAGAGAAATTTTAAATGAAATTTAGGAAATGGAAATTATAACCATGTTTTTTCCCCAAATTCTTGGGGCTCTGAGAGCAGTGTTTGAGTTTATGCAGAATGCTATAAGAAGTAATCATTACGTGGAGTTAATTTAGTGTAACACTTCATGAAAATACAGATTTTTGCTTCAGTTCTTCTGAGTTTCAGATAACAACTGAAGGAACTTAGTTGAGAATCAGAAATGTCCTTTATGTTAAAAGTTTGCTGATTAAGTCTCACCTTGATTAAATCATCTGAATTCAGAGTTGAGCCTACTTGGTGGGCTTCGTAAAGAATTTGTTTTTGTTTCAGTTTTCTCAAGTTGACTTTGAATTTCAGTTGAATTTAAATTTGTTTCAGTTTACTCGTGTAAAGCAAATAAGGCAAAAGTGGCAGCTAAAATGTGTTCACTTTCAAAAAATTGAGAAGTACCACTGTGAGGGCTATGTGTGGAAACCACCAGTACATATGAAAATGCCAGGACAAGATCTTTTTGGTTACAGTAGTTTGGTTTTATTTGTGTTTTTATGCGGACATTTCAGCAAGAAGGGGTCGATTGTGTTGAGCATCTGTTTGTTTGCAGCCTAGAATTTTAGAGCTGAAAGAAGTAATGCAGTTAGTTGTCTTGTGCAAGACGCTCATCTTTCAGGTGAGATAAAGGTCCATAGAAGGAACGTGAGTTAACCAGCGTGAACGGGCTGGTGCAGTCACCATGTGAGGTTGGTGGAGAGAACTGAGCTGTGATTTCTTGAATGGAAACTCTCTCCCCTAGGGAAGGGGGGTCTTCCCTTCAGGAGACTCCTTCCTCCCAGTTTCTAAACATCAGATGCACCAGGACACCAGAAAACTAGAGCAGGCAGTAGGCAGCAGATGGATTGTTGCAACTTCGTGAGAGAGCAAAGCAGGCAGACTAGAAAAGCCACTCTCTTAGTAATGAGACTCTGCTTCTCCAGAGGGGGTGGCTGAGCAGCAGGGCATCACTGTGGGGATTCCCGGATTCATGCATGTGGAGGTTAGAGCTGAGGGGTCTGGCGGGAACCTGGCCAGGGTCTCTTGACTGGAGGGGATCTCTGACTCCTGTGGTTGGTTGCTGCCCCACCCCACGGCATAGGTGGGGTTCCTCCTTTCCATTCTTGGCTTTATCGACTATACAGTTTGTTTTATTTCTCTGTAATTAAAATAAGACTTTATTATGGAAAACTTCAAATACTTATAATATTAGAGAGGCTAGTATAACCCCCCCACACACCTCTCCCCTGGTGAGGAGTCACCGATGTTTGTCCAGTCGTTTTTCATTGACACTACCCCTTGCCTCACTAGGTTTTAAAGCAGATCCCAGACATTTTATCATTTCTTTGTCAGTATTTCTGCTGTGCATTTTGAACTAATGGAAACTTAAATCTGATTGGGGGGTGGTAGCTGAAAGAAACTAATTACTTATAGAGTAATTAAGGATTAAACTGAAGGAGCTCCCCTTTGTCAATTATTCTGGAAGGTTTTGTTTTCCAAATGATCTTAATGGGTCGGTGCCACTCTCAGGGTAGGGGACTTAGCGTGAGGAGTATGGCTGAGGGGTAAGGGTGGAAAAGTGCTGGCTCTTGGGATGATATTTAGGAGGCGGGGACAGATGGGGTTGTTGGGAGCAGCTTCACTAATCTCCTGCCTTTAGTCTGTAGCTGTTTGAGCAAGTTGCTCTGTTCATAATCCTAATTGTGAACCCTGAGAATGAGCCTTTAATTTATAATTGAAATGAAGATTTTACAGGAAGTAATGATTTTGCTTCAGTGGGTCAAAGTGAGCATTTCTCAGGCTCTTCCTTTCATATGTGGTCGCGTCAGGATGGCTGACGTTGCTCTTTTTGTTTCAGATGGGAATGACTGGTAACACAAGTCCATTTGGACAACCCTTTAGTCAAACTGGAGGGCAGCAGATGGGAGCTCCTGGAGTGAACCCTCAGCTGCCCAGCAAGCAGAGCATGGTCAATAGCTTGCCTCCCTTCGCTGCAGACATCAAGAATGCTTCAGTCACCAACGTGCCAAACATGGTAAGTTGCCCTTGGTCTCAGAGCTGTGGGTCTCCAGTGGGTGCTTTGGTGTGTGAATTTTACCGTGCTGACAGTGAAGATCTGCAACTAAAAGTGCGTCATGGGTGAAAGGAAAATAACCTGTATTTCTTATGCATATACTCTCTCAGTGAGTTTAATTTTCTGTGATGAGCTGCCCGTAAGGGGCTAGTTAAGATGATTCACCTAGTCCTCCCAAGGTCCCTATGTGGAGGGAGAGGGTTCATGTCCATGCGTCATTTTGACTTTCCTCCAGAGGTCACTCTCTTGATTCAGCAGTAGAGCCAAGAGAATTGGAGAGATGGGCTATTTTACACTGCTGTCTGTTAGTGGTTGCAGCTGTCAGTAGAAGTCCATCCATTTCTGTTACGAAGGACATTTATCTTCAGAGAACTGTACCTTGTCTGTGAGATGTGTGTGTCCTGTCTGACTTGACAGATGGTTTCACATGTCTTCATTCTCCCTGAGATTTCCTACCTATAAAATAGAAACTACCCTTGGAACTCTCAACCTAACTAACCCAGATATTAATGGGAAAATGGCTCCTTTTGTGCCACAAAATGGCATCTCTTTTAATTCCGGCCACTAAGGGGAAGTGTGTTCTTTTGTCGGACCTCACCGTGCATACATGGCTTCTGTGTCTCTGATGTGCCTTTAGCGATGGATCAGGGCCTGGAGCAGCCACTCTCCTCTACCCTAGGCCTGCCCTGCCAGGGCTGCCATCCACATAGCTGTGCAGAGTGATTTGGGAAGGCTCAGAAGAAAGCTGGGGGATTATGTTCAGAAAAAGTTGCTTTTTGTCTTTTGATTTTTAAAAAACTTTAATTTGAAGTATTTGTTGTAAAGATACAGCCAAGAATTCCTGTATCTCCATCACCTGCTTCCCTTGATGTTAACATCTTCTACAACCTTGGTATATTTGCCAAAACTAAGGAATTGACTGCTTACAGTACTTAGAGTTTTGCGGCTGTTGGAAGCAGGAAGAGTTGGATCTCTTTTTCTTTGTTTTTGTTAAAAATCAGAAAAAGGGGCTTCCCTCGTGGCTCAGTGGTTAAGAATCTGCCTGCCAATGCAGGGGATATGGGTTCGAGCCCTGGTCCAAGAAGATCCCACATGCCGCGGAGCAACTAAGCCCGTGCGCCACAACTGCTGAGTCTGTGCTCTAGAGCCCGCAAGCCACAACTACTGAAGCCCATGCACCTAGAGCCTGTGCTCTGCAACAAGAGAAGTCACTGCAATGAGAAGCCCGTGCACCACAACGAAGAGTAGCCGCCACTCACCACAACAAGAGAAGGCCTGTGCACAGCATCGAAGACCGAACGCAGCCAAAAAAAAAAAAATCAGAAAAGGGAGTGATACTGAGGTATCCTAATCAGATTCGCTCTCAGTTTGCTACACTCTTCCTTCTTTAAAAAGAAAGGGTACAAGCAATGAGATCTGTTTTCAAGCTGCTTCCAGTTTTTACTTCTTTATTTCTTCTTCTGATCATCCCCCTGTAACTTGCCTGGATCTGCTTCTCTCCTTCCAGTAACTTTTTGTTGCCAGGATTGCCCTGTTCCCGGCCATACAGACCCAGAACTTACAACAAAGCCCACTGCTCCCTTCACGTGGCTCCTCTCAGCCCTGTGGGCGGCAGGCCAGGATCCCCAGCCCTGCTCTTCCTGTTCTCGCCTGCCTTTCCTTTTCCAGTCCTCACTGGGAGGGCAGTAGCGTGCACTTCAGTACTGTTGATTGTCACCTGGGTTTGGTCAGTGACCTGGAGCACATTTTGGCTTCAGAATAAGAGTGTTTGCTTTTCACAGACATTCTGTGTTTTGTAGTCTGAGAAACCCTGACCTAACATTTTCTTCCCTTTTCTTTTTTTAAATCTTCTCCAAGCCCACTTTTTCATCCTTTCTCCTTTACCCCCAACTTAGTGGCAGAATCCTTTCACTGCAGGTTCCTCTGCCTGCCTCTGCGGCTCCAGGGGACTGAATTCCTGAGAGTGGTGTGCTTGTCAAGGGCAGGTTCGGACCAGACTGGAAAGAGGCTTCTGGTTGCCTCCACCTGTGCCTGGGCTGGAGCCCTTTGGGCTAGGGAAGGCTTCTCTCTCCCTTGGCGCTGTTGACGTTTGGAGTGGGATCTTTCTCTGTTGTGGGGGCCATCCTGTGTATTGTGGGATGTTTAGCAATATCCCTGGCCTTCACCCACTCGATGCTCACAGCCCTCTGCCCCGACCCCCCTATAGTTGGCCCCAGTTGAAAGCCCCTGCTCCGGGGAATGGTTGGGGGAGGCAGTAGCAGTAACATCTCATCCTTCTGTCTGTGACACCTAACAGATAAAACCAGTTCTCTCCCCCTTTCCCCTCGCCTTGGCCTTATCAGGCTATCCGCATGGTGAACTGGGGAAGTGTCTTGGTGTATGGGAGCCTAGCCACCACTTTTCCACAGGGGCACGGGTGGACTCTCGGAGAGATCCGCAGCTGGTGCCTTTGGAGTGAAGTCCTCAGACGTTTACCGCGGGGCTCGGGGCAGGCTTCACCAGGCCAGATGACCCAGCCACGGCCTTGACGCTATTGCGTGCAGCACAGGAACCAGAGGGGACTGACAGGGCAGCAAGTGCACATAATTTGCCTAATATCTTTCTAAGTGCTTTCTCACCCTGTGTTTTGCCTTATTCTTTCGACAGCCTCTTGAAAGACATCACTACACCTCCCATTTTACAGATGAAGAGGCTGAGGGTCTGAGGGCTTTAGGTTCGTTCAGGGCTATGTAACTTCTTGTCTGCAAGGCCCAAAGCTCCTTCAGTGTGTCCTGGTGTCATGTTTTAGTGGCTCCGAGCCCTTTGGGGTGTGTTTACATTGCTTATTTGCAGTTCCTCAAGCATGTTTTGTTGTCTTCCTTGAGTTTCATAAATTGTTTCTGGCCCCTTGGAGCCCAGAGATTTTTGTACAGTGAGGGAGAGCAGTTACCAAATATCTAGATTTCTTCAATTAAAAAAAAAAAATTTGGAGCCTTGAACATACTTGTGTTTTTTGTCATGCTTTGGGGAGTGGTCTTTTAAAGCCCAGCTAGGTTCAGTGTGCCAAACAGTTGAGCTCAGGACTCTGATACCGAATCACCTGGTGCCCTTGTTGAGCTCTCTCTGGGACGATTGACACTTGTTCACTGGCCGAGGGACTCATGCTTGTCTCCTCTCCTAGAGGATTCCCGCAGCACTGGTGGTGCTCAGGAAGCGAGGGGATGTGGCCATTCCTTTAACTCGTCTCATTTGTTGAGCACCTTCTCTCAGGCCAGGTGCATCTGGAGTGCTGGTGTGAGTTACGTAGAGCTCACACCTTGGGGGTGATGGTGATGGAAAACAAATAATTACAAACGCCAACTGCCCCAACAGGTCTGAGTAGCACAGAGAGGTTGAGGTTGACACAGGGACCTCCTTAGGTGGAGCCATCAGAGAGAAGGCCGCACCAAGTAGGGGGTTTTAAGGGCAAGATTGGAAGGATGAGCAGGAGCCGCGGAGACCCCAGGGCACTGGGAGAGTGTTGGCTTGTATAGGAGCCAGCAGAAGTCCAGTGGGAAGGGTGAGAGGAAAGCAGTGTGAAGTGGATATTGGGGGCTGGGCAGGAGCCATCTCAAGGAGGGCCATGGGTGGCAGTGGCCACTGCAGTGCTCTAGGCTAGCGGAGATGGGGGCCTGGAGGCCATTGATTACAGAGGGGACAGGAGACCAGATGAGATTTGCCACTAGAGTGGATATGTGGGGTCACCATGTGAGATGACTTGGTGGGAGGCAGGACCATTTACAGAGCTAGCGGAGGAACAGACTGGGAGAAGGGTGATGAAGGGGAGGGCATTCGTAATTCCACTTTAGACATGCTCCTCTTGAGATGCTTGCGAGATGTCTAGGTGAAGAGGCCAGGCAGATGGGTAGACATACAAGTAGGGCAGCCACTATCCATCGGGAGCTGGCGGTAAGCATGCTATGGTAGAAGGGCTGTGGAGTGGATGCCGTGGCTCAGAGGGGAGCACAGGAAGAGAGACCAGGCAGAGGAGGAGCTGGCAAAGGGGACAGCAAGGGACTGATATCACTGAAACTGAGAGAGGAGATCGTTTGGACAGGCAGAGATGGTGGCTGCTGAGATGGTGAGTGAGATGAAGACCAAAGAGCATCGCTGGGATATTCAGGGGATCTGTGGGACGGTCAGGAAGCGTGGAACATCTTCCGTGAGACTTAAGTGTGGCCCGTAGTCATGGAGATCTGTTGATCACCAAGGTCTATGTGCTGCCTGGAGCTCCAAAAGGTTCAGAGACCCTATTGCAAATGGGATCCTTTTGAGGGCATATGTATCCCCAGGACAATATTCAAAAGCAAATACCACATCTCCCTAAATTTTCACATGGATTTCGTTGCAGCTCTGTCTTTGGCCATTTTATTTGTAATTTCTTAACTTTCTACAGATTTTTGAAGCTTCTTAGAACTTGTACCACATTATTACATTGTATTTCATGATTCTAAGATGCAAATTCTTTTCACATTTATAGCATCTTTGAAATCAGGATGATTTTAGAAACAAACAAGTTTTAGGTCTAATAAGATGCAGTATGTGTACTAACTACGTTACTTGTTCATAATTGTAATTAATAAGAGTGACAACTATTAAATATATATTCACTATCCAGTTTTCTAGGATAGCTCACATGGATATAAAAATTTCAAAATTATGTAAATTTTACTGACAAAGAAGAACAGGTTTGGGCAGGGGTATAGGTTGGGTTGTCTTTTGTGGCCTGACTTCAAGGTGCATGTGGGCCTTCTTGAAGGAGAGATTTGCATGAGAGTGCGTGCGGTCGGGGAGAGTTGTTCCAGGGCAGTCCTCTGGAAGAGGAGGCCACCTGATTCCCTGGTGACATTACCCTTCTTGCCATTTTCACCTGAAAAAGTCATAACACGGAGAGCAAGGGAGCATTTGCAGGAAGGAGGGAAATACAGACATCAGTTGGCACTGGATTTGTCAATTAGGTCATTGCTGACCTTCATGATGGGTCTGGGATTGTTTTAAAGGAGCACTGTTTCGAAGTGGGACACATCTTGGGCTTATCTAATCTAAGAAAGTTCGGTGACCAAAGGGGCCTCGTCATCAGTTTCTCTCAGAGTCTCCTGTGGGGCTCCCCAGTGCGGTCTCCTACAAGGGTTCTTTCTTTCTTTCTTTTTTTTAACATCTTTATTGGAATATAATTGCTCTACAATGGTGTGTTAGTTTCTGCTTTATAACAAAGTGAATCAGCCACACATACACATATATCCTCAGATCTCCCTCTTGCGTCTCCCTCGCACCCTCCCTATCCCATCCCTCTAGGTGGTCACAAAGCACGGAGCTGATCTCCCTGTGCTATGTGGCTGCTTCCCACTAGCTATCGATTTTACATTTGGTAGTGTATATATCATGTCACTCTCTCACTTCGTCCCAGCTTACCCTTCCCCCTCTCCATGTTCTCAAGTCCATTCTCTACGTCTGCGTGTTTATTCCTGTCCTGCCCCTAGGTTCTTCAGAACCTTTTTTTCTGTTTTTTAGATTCCATATATATGTGTTAGCATGCAGTATTTGTTTTTCTCTTTCTGACTTACTTCACTCTGTATGACAGACTCTAGGGCCATCCACCTCACTACAAATAACTCAATTTCGTTTCTTTGTATGGCTAATACTCCATTGTATATATGTGCCACATCATCTTTATCTATTCATCTGTCAATAGACACTGAAGTTGCTTCCATATCCTGGCTATTGTAAATAGAGCTTCAGTGAACACTGTAGTACATGAATCTTTTTGAATTATGGTTTTCTCAGGATATATGCCCAATAGTGGGGTTGCTGGGTCATATGGTAGTTCTATTTTTAGTTTTTTAAGGAACCTCTGTACTGGTCTCCACAGTGGCTGTATCAATTTACATTCCCACCAACAGTACAAGAGGGTTCGCTTTTCTCCACACCCTCTCCAGCATTTATTGTTTGTAGATGTTTTGATGATGGCCATTCTGACCGGTGTGAGGTGATAACCTCATTGTAGTTTTGATTTGCATTTCGCTAATGGTTAGTGATGTTGAGCATCCTTTCGTGTGTTTGTTGGCAACCTGTATATCTTCTTTGGAGAAATGTCTATTTAGGTCTTCTGCCCATTTTTGGATTGGGTTGTTTGTTTTTTTGATATTGAGCAGCATGAGCTGCTTGTAAATTTTGGAGATTAATCCTCTGTCATTTGCTTCGTTTGCGAATAATTTCTCCCGTTCCGAGGGTTGTCTTTTCATCTTGTTTATGGTTTCCTTTGCTGTGCGAAAGCTTTTAAGTTTCATTAGGTCCCATTTGTTTATGTTTTTATTTCCATTTCTCTAGGAGGTGAGACAAAAAGGATCTTGCTGTTATTTATGTCAAAGAGTGTTCTGCCTATGTTTTCCTCTAAGAGTTTTATAGTGTCTCACCTTGCATTTAGGTCTTTAATCCATTTTGAGTTTATTTTACAAGGGTTATTTCTAATAGAAAGTTGATACGTGTTGGGGTTTTTTGTTATGCTGTTGTTTTGAGAAAAACTAAGAACTGTATTATGGAGACTTTGCCATTCTTAAAGTTGTAATGGAGGAAAATCATCAGTATTGCTGCTTATTTAAAATTGCTCACAGAAGAATAAAATAAACTAGCTCATGAGAACGGTGTTAGGATTTTGGTCGTGTGTCAGAGAATTTGAACTTGGAGGCTTTGGACGAGGCCCCCAGGCAGCTGCTCATTCATGTCTCTAAAGTGAAGGAAAGTGTCGCTGGTACTGACTATCCATGCAGAGGAGGGTTGTAGAACTGTGTTCTGTGTCCTGCCAGAATAACAAAGATGTGGGGTAGTGCCATTAGCTACGGCTCTTCCAGGGCAGGCTGTGTGTTTTGGGGTTAGTTCTCTCTGTTTCTCAGCATGTCAGTGGACCCACTGCATCAGTGGGACTGGTTCTTGGGCCCCACCCTGTCTTCCTGGTTCAGAATCTCTTAGAAGAGGGTGAGGAATCTGTGTTCTTGTCTGTCACTGTTATTTGTGAAACTTTAGTTTTTTTCTTTCTCAGTTTTCCAGTGTATGCCACCTACTTCCCTGTAAGGCGGTTCAGGATAATTGCCAAATAGATGGACTTGTTCTTTCTTTTGCACTGGAACTGCAGCTTTAAATAAGCTCCTCCGGTGATTTTGATGTAGATTAGTCTTTGAGAGCCACTGTCCCCTGCAGTGTCAGTGACCTGATGCCCGGCTGTCCCACTGTGGAGTGGGCTACTTTGTTAGTCTTGAGTCCACTTCAGTACTTCAGAAGGCTTCCCTGTCTCCCTCGACCTTTTCTGTCTTATTCTCTTATGATTTTCTGTCCTCCATGTCCAGTTTCTGATCACTGAGGGAGCAAGACTTGAACTGATTGAACTTTGTGGACCCAAGGGTCTCCTCTTTGTTGTTGTCTTTGATTGGCTCATCTCACAGTTTTAGTTGCCCTGCGGAGATGCTGATGTTCGCATACCATTGTCCACTAGCTCCTTGTACTTCACAAGCATGAATTTAAAATCACTGGTGGTCTAGTATTTCCCTCTACCCTAGGACTGGGGAGAGTGCTCCCCGGCACTCTCGTCCTTCTCTGGAAACGACGAGTGAAGAGTCTGTCAGCTCTTCACCATGAGAGCAGTTTCTGTATAAAATCACTCTGTGGCTATGAATTATGCCTCAGTAATTGAATTGGAAAACAGGGGACAAGTTTGGAAAGTGAGCGCTTGCCTGTAATTATTAGCCATCCAAGTGTTTTTTGTAATTTTAGGAGTTTACCTTTCGTATTCTCAACTTATTGCCTTCACCTGTAACTTGAAGATCTCTGAGAAAATGTGTATATGAGGCCTTTGAAAATAACTTTCAGTTCTAAAATTCTTATTAGTACCTGTATAAATCCTTTCTACTGTTTTAACTCATTCCCTTTTGTTTTGGTAATAAATAACAGCTGGGAAACATAGATTAAGCACAAAATATGATGTGTTGTGAATATCAGGAAACTATAAATGGAGAAAAATTAACAGTATTCTTTGATATTAGGAACCAACTGTACGTATTGCAAGTACTCAATCAAGATCATTTAACTTCTTTCCAAGATGAGTTTCCATTAACCAACAGTGTCTTTTCTAGGGTCTAATTAGCGTAGCCTTTTCTTCAATGAAACTTTCTGGGTAAAACAACATAAATTATCTCCAGAGACATTCAGCCCTCTCACTTCATGTAAAGTAGAGACTTGGTAGGAAGGTTCTTCATGTCTAAACAAGCTGCACCCACCACATACTAGTGTTGGAATTTCTGCCTGCTCGATAGCAGCAAATACAGGTGTTTCTGGAAAATGAAGTGACCATTTTAAGAAGACCTCAGTAGACACCTTAAAAGATTGTATTAAAAAAATTAAAAATAAATTTTAAAAGTTTTTTTAATAAAAAATATATTTTTTGAAAGGAATAAGAACTCAGTAGATAGCACATTTAATGGATCTGGAAGGAGATAGTCGTAGCTACCAAAGATGTAAGTGCAATACTGTGTCTGAAGAGCCAGGAACCACAACAGTCTTTTTGCAGCCCTAATTACCCTAACTTCTTCTTACTTTTTTCCACAATTATCTGAAATGGCCCTAAGGCTCAAGTCACCAAAAACTAATTTTTCAGTCAAATGATTAATTTGCCAAGTTATCAGAAACTTACTGTAATAAATGTTCTTGAAGAATATGTTCGTATATATTGACGGTCAAGAAGATTATTCCTTAAAGGTTTTTAGTAGATTGGTAATTCTCATTCGGTGAATGGACCCGATGCTGTGAAGACCCCTTAACTCAGTTAAGACCTGCTGGTCTGGTTGGCCTGTCACCTTGGCTGTTGGAATAGATTCAGCAGCTTTTACCTTTTAAGGTTTCTTTGCACAGGTGCATTTGACCACTCAGTCCTCCATGGCAGACCGACTCTCTGGGTCAGAAGGAGTGACCTTAGGGCAGGGGAGAGAGTGGGTCTGTCCAGTTGTCAGTCCTGTGCCTTTGCCCTCTGGCTCACCCATCGAGTTTTCTTTCTTGACTTAGCCATTTGTTTTCTGCTGTGAAATCACAGCATTTCTGATTTGGAAGATTGCTTAGAAATCATTCTGGTCCAGCTTGCTCATTTTAAATTATTTCCCTATTGAATTTAAATCTTAAATTGTAAGGTAATCTTATTTTTTAAAAAATCAACAAACACCAAGCAAAAAGGAGAAAACACAGAAACATTATTACTTCTATCTAAACAACTATGTTCTGTTTCTTACCAATTGATCTTTATCATCTCAGATGATTATCACTTCTTCCTAGTTTGATAGCTCTGCATTTAATGAGCATATTCTTTATTTTATGACTGCAAAGCTTTGTGTACCCAGCTGTTCTAGGGTCCTTCTGGGGGAATCAGAACAAGCAAGTATTGCAGAACAACACTTTGTCCCACCTGGTATTTGCTTTCTTGTCATTTTCTGACTTTTAAGTGGAGGTTGGGAAGAAGTAAAGTTTCCAGGTGGGCCAGGGGAGTATGTCAGAGGAGTGTGGGTCTGGAGTCCATCAGTAATGTAGAAGGTCTGGGCCAGGTTGATCCTGAAGGGCCATCTCTAGGAATCCCAGCCCAACATGAATTAGGGGCAGTGGTTGTGTGGCAGGAGGAAGCACTTTCATTCCCTCTTCTGTCTTGGTCAGTGTCTGCTTCTTACTGTTTGCATTACAGAGTCCTTTACAGACATTATAATCTGTTCTTGGACGCTTCATGGAAAATAACTTCCTTTTCTAGAAAGAATGCCAGAATAAACTTTATTATACATACTCCTTGTGCATATCTGTGATTCTATCCTTAGGATAGAATAAAGGGCATTTTAAAAAATGGGGTTGGTGCTGATTACTCAAACCTATGTAACAATAGCACAACCCTAATAAAAATACATCAAACTCCTTTAAAAATTAAGGAATACACCACAATAAATATAAAATGTTTGCGTTTCAAGGTCGTGTGATGGACAGGGGTGTAAATGATGGTTGAGTTATGGTGACAAGTGACACATGCAAAGAGCAGAGATCTAGCAAAGACTGAAAAGGGGTGAGCCCTTAGATCATGTGCTTTGTGTTCACTTGCTGTTACTCATCGTTCAAAATGTTGACAGGCAGGGGTGGGGGGGGTCGCAGTTGCACCAATGTGACTCCCACGCCATGGTAACCTCCCCCTTCCATGATTAGGAATTGCATGTGATCTGATGGGAATTACTGAAATGCAAATTTCATACATTTTAAGGCCTTTAATGGATACTGTTATATTGCCTTCCAAGAAAAGCCACGAAACAGGTCACTAGTATTGCACAGTGCTCCCAAGGCTGGGGATTATCACTCTGTCTTTTGATAGGAGGAAATGGTGTCTTATTATTTTGATTTGCATTTCTTGATTACTGGTAAGAATTAAAGTACTTATGTTTAGTATGCATTTATTTTTTGAGTTGCTTAGTTCCTGTCCTTGGCCAGTTTTTCTGTTAGATTCTCTTAGAATGCTTTATAAAGCAAGGTGGGCAACCCTCTGACAAGGTGGGCAGCAGGAGGGTTAAAAGGTGGGCAGTCTACTGCTAGATCCCCCTCTCCACCACTGCCCAGTGCCACTTTGGGCCCTGAGTTAGTCCTCCCTTGGGCGTGGGTGGGTGGGTATTAAATGAACTGATGCTGTTGGGCACTGAACACAGAGCCTGGCACAAAGTCCTTGAGAAATAAAGACTGGCCAAGGAGAGGAAAAAGAATAATACCTGCAGTGTTATTTGCTTTGTCTTGTGTGTTTCAGATATTTTTCCTAGTTTGTTGGTTGCTATTACAGTGGCCTGGCCCTGGCGCTTTTCCATTATGCATGGCTGCCGCTACATCAGAATCACCTGTGGCCCTTTTGCTCTTAAATGTTTTGTTTTATTCTAACTGTAAAAGTACATACCTGTTCATTTTGGAAAATCTTTAAAAAGTAGAAAGCTAAATATAATAAAGCACCCACTGTGGAACTTTAACAAATAGAAATGCCTCTGGCTCCGCCCCAGATTTGTGAATCATAGTCTCTGGGAGGGACAAATGGGGAATCTGTATTTGAAGAGGTTTTACTGGGGATTGGTTAGGAACCACTGCTTTATTTACATATTTTTATGAAGGCCTTTACCACTTTTGCATTACAAAATATTCATTTAATACTTTCTAGTACCTTTACAATTTTATTTTTTATATTTAATTGTTCATTGTTTTCTACTGATTCTTCTGATCCACCCCCCAAAGTGGAATGTTTTTTGTTTATAAAAATAGTGGACACTTGTAAAACATTCAGACAATACATAATTATAAACACGATTGCACCCCTGCCCAGAGATAACCACCAAATAATCTTAACAAAGTTTTTCTAAGAACAGATACAAAATATAAAGTTAATAAAGAAAAACCAAATGACTTTATGGTACTATTTTATAACTTTCCTTTGTAGCTTAATATGTTATAGACAGCTTTTCATGAGAGCATGAAGGTCTACATTATTATTGTTACTAATTTTGTTTGCCTCAAATAATCATTTTGCTATATCTCACAATTTTGGGTGGGTCAAGGATTTGTATAGGGCTTGGCTTTGGGCCCTTATGTTCCATGTGGCTTTGACTGGGGTCACTTGAGGTCCACCTTACTTTTCATGACTGCATATGATTTCATGAGGTCTGTAGCCATAATTTTTTTTAATTAGTCCACCTTTGATAGGCATTTAGGAGTTTTCCAGTATTCAGTGATTTAATCAAGGCGTGGTGGCTGTCTTTGTACATACATTTTAGCACACTAGTCCGGTTGCTTCCCTAATATTAAGTTATAAGAAGTAGAACTACGGGATCAAAAGAAATGCACATTTTTCTTTTTGATACATGTTGCTTTCCAGAGTCATACTAAGTTGCATTATCACCAGAATCTCTGAAAATTGCTGTCTCTATACCCTCATTGATACCATTTTTTTTTATCGTGGTCATATTGATAGGTGAAAGATGTCTCTTTGTTCTAATTTCATTTCTTTGATGCTTAGTGAGATAGAACTCATTTTAAAACAGCTTTACTGAGATATAATTCATGTCCCATACAGTGTTCTGTCCCTCTTTTAAAGTGCACAGTTCATTGTCATTCAGTGTATTGTGTGACCATCACCAACAATTTTATTTTATTTTTAAATTTTTTTCTTTTTTGATTAATTAATTTATTTTTTGGCTGAGTTGGATCTTCATTGCTGCATACAGGCTTTCTCTAGTTGCAATGAGTGGACGCTACTCTTCGTTGCAGTGAGTGGGCTTCTCATTGCAGTGGTTTCTCTTGTTGCAGAGCACGGGCTCTAGACGCACGGGCTTCAGTAGTTGAGGCACATGGGCTCAGTAGTTGTGGCTCTCAGTCTCTGGAGCCGCTGCAGGCTCAGTAGTTGTGGCACGTGGGCATAGTTGCTCCATGGCATGTGGGATCTCCCGGACCAGGGCTCGAACCCGTGTCCCCTGCATTGGCAGGCAGATTGTTAACCACTGTGCTACCGGGGAAGTCCGCCAACCACAATTTTAGAACATTTTCATATCCCAGAAAGAAACTCTGTACTTTTAGCAAGTTCCTTCCATTTCCCCCAGACCTTCAGCCAGATGCAACCGCTAATCTATTTTCTCCCCCTATGGATTTACCTATTCTGGACATTTCATAGAAATGGAATTATACAATATGTGGTCATTTGTGACTAGCTGTTTTCACTTAGCACAGTGTTTTCGAAGTTCATTCATGTTGTAGCAGGTACTGGTACTTCCTTTTTTGTGGTTGGATTATATTCCATTTTGGATATATCACTTTTTTCCATTCATCAGTTGATTGGCGTTTAAGTTCGTTCCACTTTTTTGGCTGTTAGGAATAGTGCTGCTACAAACATTTGTGTACATGTTTTTATGTGAACATATGTTTTCAATTCTCTTGGGTGTATATGCTTAGGAGGGGAATTGCTGGGCCATATGGTAACTCCAGGTTTAACCTTTTGAGGAACTGCCAGAGTGTTTTCCGAAGTTGCTGTTCCATTTGACGTTCTCACCAGTAGAGTGTGTGAGAGTCCAGTTTTTCCACATGCTCACCAACACTTGTTACTGTCTTGTTTTTTTAATTGTAGCTACCCTAGTGGGTGTAAAATGGTACCTCAGTGTGGTTCTGATGATGGCTAATAGTGCTGAGCGTCTTTTCTTGTGCTTATTGACCATTTGTATATCTTCTTTGGGAAAATGTCTGTTCATATCCTTTGTCCATTTTAAAAAATTAGGTTCTTTTTATTTTTTAATCATTAGTTGTGGTTTTTTTTGTTTTTGTTTTTGTTTTTGTTTTTTTTTTCTTGCGTTATGCGGGCCTCTCACTGTTGTGGCCTCTCCCATTTGCGGAGCACAGGCTCCGGACGCGCAGGCTCAGCGGCCATGGCTCACGGGCCCAGCCGCTCCGCGGCACGCGGGATCCTCCCGACACGGGGCACGAACCCGCGTCTCCCGCATCGGCAGGCGGACCCTCAAGCACTGCGCCACCAGGGAAGCCCATTAGTTGTGTTTTTTTAATACAAGTGCTTTATCACATCTATGATTTGCAGATGTTTTCTCCCATTCTTTGGGTTGTCTTTCACTTTTTTTTTTTTTTTTGTCTTTCACTTTCTTGATGGTATCTTTCAAAGCATAACAGCTTTTAATTTTAATGAGGTCCAATTAATTTTTTTCATTGATGTGGTTTGTGCTTTTGGTGACATATCTAAGAATCCATTACCTAATCCAAGGTCATGAAGGTTTACTCCTACGATTTTTTCTAAAAGTTTTATGGTTTTAGCTCTCATATTTAGGCCTTTGATTCATTTTGAGTTAATTTTTGTGTGTGTGTGTGGTACGCAGGCCTCTTACTGTTGTGGCCTCTCCCGTTGCGGAGCACAGGCTCCGGACGCACAGGCCCAGCGGCCATGGCTCACAGGCCTAGCCGCTCCGCGGCATGTGGGATCTTCCCGGACCGGGGCACAAACCTGTGTCCCCTGCATCGGCAGGCGGACTGTCAACCACTGTGCCACCAGGGAAGCCCCATTTTGAGTTAATTTTTGAGTATGATGTGAAGAAGGGGTCCACCTTCATTCTTTAGCATGTGGATATCCAGTTGTTCTATCCTTTTTATCACTGTTGGTGGGAAAGACTATTCTCCTCTCCATTTAGTTGTCTTGGCTCCGAGGTGTAGAACCTTTTTTATGTTTGTTGTTTATTTGTTTTGTGAGGTATCTGTACTTTTTTTTTTGCCCAACTTTTTAATGGAGTAGTATCTTTTTTTCCCCCCCCCCCCCCGAGTTCTTTATATAATAAAAAGTGCCACAACCTTTCTGGAAAACAATTTAGCAACATATATAAGGAGCTTTAATAATGGCCCTATCTTTTGACTCACTGTTTCCACTTCCCCAAAACAACCATTTTCCCTGTTTTTCACTTTTTAAATTTTGCTGTTTTTCTTTATGTTAAGTTTTTCTTATTATCATACTAAAAATATTTTTTTCTAGTATTTTTATCCATTTTAATCTACTTTATTCACTTTAATTCACCTGGAATTTATTTTATATTTTAAGATGATACAAGGATCAGAGATTGCCGCCATAGCCGTCCAGTTTAAAATACCACCTGTATAATACACTAATTTTATATGTACATGTATCTTTTTCTAGACTTATGTAAAGAAATCTATAGCTTTATAGTTTTGGTATCTGGCAGGATAGATTCCTCCTTCATTCTTACTGTTTTTCAAAATTTTCTTGGCTATTGCAAAAATAAATTTGCATAAAATTATAAATTACTTTAGGGGGACTATGCAGGTTTTGTTCTATATGTTTAAAGGGAGGTTCTTGTCTAAGCGCTTTTTCCCCATTCTCCATGCCTGCCTGGACAGTGGGGACTGAGCAGGGAAGTTGGTAGTCTGAAGGCTGCTTCTGACAGATTTCTGCAGGAGTTCATACACCTCTTCTGTCTTGTTGAACACCAGTCTGAGAGAGGAGGAACTTAAATGCACCCTAAGTTTGTAAGCACTTTGCAAACTGGAATAGCCTTGAGCAAGTACGTGGAGTTATATGGGGAAGGCCAAACACAGGGACACGAGACATGTCTTCTCTTCCATTTTGCTGCATACTCATCTTCACCATCCATTATGTTTTTTGAGACACATGTAAGCAGTGTGTAGAGCTTATTAAGCATCTACAGATAGACAAAGTAAAGACCAAGGTTTGAATGTGCTGTATAGTTTCCAGCCATGCTATTTCTACATGTTGAGGTTTCAATATACTGTCACGTATAGCTCAAAATATGCTATATTAAGAACATCCCAGATGAGAAGCAATGTGTTAATTTTTAATAACTTTAAAAAGTCTTTTTTTGTGTGTGTGGTATGCGAGCCTCTCACTGTTGTGGCCTCTCCCGTTGCGGAGTACAGGCTCCGGACGCGCAGGCTCAGCGCCCATGGCTCACGGGCCTAGCCGCTCCGCAGCATGTGGGATCTTCCTGGACCGGGGCACGAACCCGTGTCCTCTGCATCGGCAGGTGGACTGTCAACCACTGCGCCACCAGGGAAGCCCCTAAAAGTCTTTTATAATTTAATCATAAGGTTGAGACTTTTACCAGATTTTTGTATGATATATATTTTTTTGTATGTAGCATTTCTGTATTTTAAGAAATGGGAGGAGGACAACTGGCTGGATTCTTCAAGTCAGTGCCATGAGAAAATGGGGGAGGGTGGCAGGAGATGAAGAACTTTAAAGACAATAACCAGATGTAGGGTTTGGGTCTGAATTGGGTCTTGATTTGTGCAGACCAGCTCTAAAAGACATTTTGGGGGCAAGTAGAGAAATTTATATAGGGACTAGATATTAGCAGATATTAAAGAATCCTTCATTTTGGGCTTCCCTGCTGGCACAGTGGTTAAGAATCCGCCTGCCAGTGCAGGGGACACGGGTTCGAGCCCTGGTCCGGGAAGATCCTACGTGACGCAGAGCAACTAAGCCCATGTGCCACAACTACTGAGCCTGTGCTCTAGAGCCCGCGAACCACAGCTGCTGAGCCTGAGTGCCACAACTACTGAAGCCCACACGCCTAGAGCCCATGCTCCGCAACTAGAGAAGCCACAGCAATGAGGAGCCCTGCGCACCACAATGAAGAGTAGACCCCGCTCGCTGCAACTAGAGAAAGCCCAGGCACAGCAACAAAGACCCAACACAGCCAAAAATAAAAACAAATAAATAAATAAATTTATTTTTTTTTAAAAAAAAGAATCCTTCTTTTGTTAGATGTGATAATGGTATCCTTTCCTCTCTATATTTCCATATGTTTGAAATTTTTATAAATGCAGAAGAGACCTAAACAAGGATCATCTTATATTTCTCATATTCTTCTATTTCTGTTGATTTCCGCTTGGACTTTGTAGTCCATGGGAATAAGCTGATCAGTTCTGAAACATTTAACATTGATACTGAATGCTGCTGGGGGCATAGTCACAGGCTATTGGAGCTTTATTTTAAAGTACCAGAAAAAAAGGAGAGGGTATAGTTTATGCCCAATCATGGGAGATTGGATAAACAAGTGTATAGCCATGTGTTCACTACACATCATACTACAACTTAATGGTATGGGACAGAACCTGAAGTAAATACGAATCCAGATGGCTCATGCATACACATGTGCATAGGAAAAAAGACTGGAAGAAGAGCAACCTGTCTACGCTTCAGTAGTGGACTCCTGGCTGTTAGGATTTCACATGTTAATTATTTCCTTAGTTCTTTTGCTTTCCACATTTTCTACCGGGTGCATATATTGCTTTTCTAATCAGGGAAAAAACAGACATAAGGAAAAGAGGCTGTTTTCTCTACCAGTGAGGAAGCTCGACCTCTCAGCTTGAACTTTGTTTTTGCTTTGGATCCTGGTTAGGCTTCCAGGGGTTGTGCTCCTGAGCAAAGCCAGGCAGTTTTTCTACACACTTATTTTCTGAGTTCTCATCACGATAAAACCAAAGCACAAAACCCTGTAACTTTTTAAAAATGAGCTTTGGTTCATTAAGAAATATTTTTATACTTGGTTTTCCCCTAATTGCAGGTCTATAGTTTTGATTCTTAATTTGGAAAATCAGAGTGGTGGTGTACTTCGTGGGAGGCACTGAGTGTTGTGAAATCAGGCCAGGAGTGTGAATGTCAGAGCAGAAGATTAGAAATTCCTGAACTATGGATTATATTGTTGCATATTAGGAACATTACATTTCTCTGATTTCACAAGTTTCTTTAGTAAATTTGTGTGAAGAATGTTGGTAGTTGGTAAAGAGTAAGAAGGTGGTCTCCACAGGTCACCTTTTCCATTTTCTTTGCAGTTAAGAGATATGGTTGGTCTGGCCTATTACTTTGAAAGGCTGAGAACAGCTAAACTCTATTTTTGAATCTTTAGCAGATCATCAAATACTTTTAGAAAAAATATTGTCAGATGTCTGCGTAGAAATTTCAGTGGAAGGCAAAGCATTTCATAAGCATTAACAATTGTACTGGGTGGTTGTATTCAAGATAAGTGCTGTCTTATTTTTTTTTTTTAACTTTTTATTTTATTTATTTATTTTTTTGGCTGCGTTGGGTCTTCATTGCTGCGCATGGGCTTTCTCTAGTTGTGGCGAGCGGGGGCTACTCTTTATTGCGGTGTGCAGGCTTCTCATTGTGGTGGCTTCTCTTGTTGTGGAGCACGGGCTCTAGGTGCTCAGGCTTCAGTAGTTGCGGCACATGGGCTCAGTAGTTGCAGCGCACAGGCTCTAGGGCGCTGGGGCTTCAGTAGTTGTGGCATACAGGCTCAGTAGTTGTGGCTTGCAGGCTGTAGAGTGCAGGCTCAGTAGTTGTGGCGTACAGGCTTAGTTGCTCCATGGCACATGGAATCTTCCCGGACCAGGGATCGAACCTGTGTCCCTTGCATTAGCAGGCAGATTCTCAACCACTGTGCCACCCGGGAAGTCCTGTCTTATTCTTTTAGGACAGGTAATGAATGCTGCAAGTATTGTCCCTCTGGTCACAAGATTATGAAATCCAAAGGGTGTCTCTGATTCTTATGCTCCATCAGATATTCGCAGTGGGTTGTGATTGGTCAGGCCTTGACAGTCTTTTTAATTAGGTTGAATCATATGAAATTGCCAATGTTTGGTCATTTGGGCCTAGAGAAACAACAGTTTCATATGGTTGAACCTAATATAGTAACAGCTTTTCGTGCACTTGTATGTATTGTACAGTGAATTGGGTTTTTGTTACTACAGTTTAGAATAAGCATCGCTTTCTTGCTCTCAGATGATCATACAAAAGTGAACTTTAACCAGCCTTGCTTCTGAGTTGGTTTATTTCTGTGCCTCTGGATCTTCCTTAAAGTTGCCAATGAGCTAAAGAGAACCTCACCAGCTGCCTTCTCTCTGTGGCTGATATTATCCATCAGCTTTAACATTAGTTTGAAAAATAATTAATGAACGTGAATTGGAACTCTGAAAGCTTATTAAAATATTTTTATTTGTTTTATTTTAGTCTCAGATGCAAACGTCAGTGGGAATTGGACCCACACAGGCAATTGCAACAGGCCCTACTGCAGATCCTGAAAAACGCAAACTGATACAGCAGCAGCTGGTTCTACTGCTTCACGCTCATAAATGTCAGAGGCGAGAACAAGCAAATGGAGAGGTTCGGGCCTGCTCTCTCCCACATTGTCGAACCATGAAAAATGTTTTGAATCACATGACACATTGTCAGGCTGGGAAAGCCTGTCAAGGTAAGTGCCATTTTCTGAAGTCCTGGGGGCAGAGCTTAGGATGAAATTTGTCTGTTGTTCTCAGGCACCTCTCTTGTTAATAAGGTTCCCACCACCTACGTCCCCACACGCCGACCAGTCAGATGCCTCTGGACACTTACCTGCTGAGGAGAAAGGCGATTTGGTTTTATGATATTCTGTGAACTTCTGCTGGCTGGGGCTGTGCCCTGCATTTGTTCTTTTCTGCCTTCCTGTGTCACGGAAGACCTTTGTCCCTTCTTGACACTGTCTTCATCATAACTGTCTAGATCACGGTTTTCTTTTGGACAGTGTAGCTCACACACATACACGTGTGCACACGCCCTTCCCAGAACCTAGAGCATCTGTCTTGCAGTCGTTTTGTGTGCCCACATTGCCAGGGGCCCACTGCCTTGCTCCTCCACCTTTTCGTCTTGAGGCTTATTGGGATACTGGTGAAGTTGTCCTGGGTGACTGTCTGTGACATGGGGAACTATGCACCGTATCAGCCCTGCCACTCCTTCCTTCCCCTCCAGGAGGGGGACTCAGGCGAGTCACGTGCCCCTCCCCCCCCACCTGCTCTTCTATAGCAGACACCCCAGTTCTCCCGAAGAGACTGTTTCTTACTAACAACTCTACTTCCCTTTAATCTTTATTCTCTTTCCTTCTCTTCAAACTTGTGCTCCTAAACCTTGGGGAGAGTCTGTCCCTGATCTCCCTCTTTCC
>NW_006780388.1:1143994-1154567 GCF_000442215.2 Lipotes vexillifer
TTTCCCTTGTGACATTTGTGAGTCCCAGGTGTAACCCTGATCCTGATGGAAAAGCAGAGGAGGGTCATGCTAGACCTTTAGAAAGAAGTGACAGCACCTTCACATGGATGCAAAAATAAAGACAGAGGGACCAGGCACAGCTGCCCTCTCAAGTACTTTGAGAAGTGCCCAGCATCCCCTTCAGAGTCTCCACAGACCTCTCATTTGCTTCTGTCTATATTTCTTTAGCTATAGTATTTAGATGGTTTCATCCTTAAACATAATGTAAAATTTTTATTGTAAATAGTGACATCGCAGAATTATTATTTGTTCTGCCTTTCATTCCAGTTGTGCAGTATTTCAGGTCGAGTAGTTTTTGTTTTGTTTTTGATTTGTGGGCTGAACCTTACTCACCATCATTCATAACATTGCTTCTATGGGAAGTTTTTGTTTGGAACTCTCAGTAGTTGACTTACAAACTTTTTGGAAAATAGCCTGTTTGTAAGTTGAGGACTGCCTGCACTGTGCTGTGGTTACACTTGTTACCATTTTTTTATGGAAGCTGGCATTATAATTTAGGTGTAATTGAAAGCGTGACGATTTGGATAGAAAAATAACATCTCGTTGTTTTTCTGGTCATAGTTGCCCATTGTGCATCTTCACGACAAATCATCTCTCATTGGAAGAACTGCACACGACATGACTGTCCTGTTTGCCTCCCTTTGAAAAATGCCAGTGACAAGCGAAACCAACAAAGTAAGTGAGCATTGGGGGTAGAGAAGCTTGGCGATGAGATGATAAGCTATTTCTAAAGAGAATACAGAGGAGTAGGTAGGAAGCAGGGCAGAAACTACTAACCGCAAAGTATAGTGGGAGCAGAGGTACCAAGGTGGAGACCTGAGGGTGAAGCTCAGCTTAGCGAGTAGGCAGGTCCTCCATGTGCTCAGTGACATGGTCGCTTTGGAATCCCCCCCACCCTCCACCCCCAGCACTAGAATTGGTCACAGCAGAGCAGTTAGTACAAAAGAGGGGCGTCACTTTGTTTAGAGAGCCAAGAGCCAACATGATGACTCTTCATGTTTCTTGACAGATACTCAGTATCTGAGGATTTGAGTGTCATGTCACTATAATGGCGGCGACTTCGGGGTGAGGGGTGGAGTAGACTGGACGCTTCTTTTTTTTTTTTTTGTGGTACGCGGGCCTCTCACTGTTGTGGCCTCTCCCCTTGCGGAGCACAGGCTCCGGACGCCCAGGCTCAGCGGCCATGGCTCACGGGCCCAGCCGCTCCGCGGCATGTGGGATCTTCCCGGACCGGGGCACGAACCCGTGTCCCCTGCATCGGCAGGCGGACTCTCAACCACTGCGCCACCAGGGAAGCCCCTGGACACTTCTTTTGGAATTACTCTAAAGTAAGTTTTGAGGACTCCGTTTTCTAGAAGAGTCAGGGGGTCAGGGTAAAATCCCACGTGCAGACGTTTAGGAGGTTTTCCTCCTTGGAGATGCAGTTCCCAGACCTAGTTGCATAACTAACAGTTTATTCAGCACAAATTGAGAGTCTCTGCACCAGGACTGGCTGCATCCTGATCATTCCCATCGCTTTTGTCATCTTTCCAGTCGATCTTTGTAGCCTTTAGCTGATCGGCTAAGCAGCGCCCTGCTTAGGAGGCCTGCGTGTGGCCCCCAGGGGCTCCCTGTAGGGATCAGAGCAGGGAAAGGATGAGCATCTCTCCCGAATTTTAAGTCGCTTCCTGTCATTTCCAAGGTGAAACTGTGGTCTTTGGGTGTGTCCCTCAGTTTGGGCAGATAGGCCGTGCCCTTGAATCTCGTGTCACCCCTTGGGCTGGAGCTGCTCCCCGTGACTCCAGCACCGTTGTCTTCATCTTCCTCCACCTCATCTGTGCCGTCTTGCCACCCTCCCCTGTTTGTCATTATGTGTTCATTACTCTCATTCTTCTTGATCACCTGCCTCAGATCCCACTGCTGCCTGCAGAACATGTGCTGCTTTTCTTTCTGGTTGTTTCCATGTGGCACAAGGAAAGATGGACAAGCACAGTGTTCCTCAGAGCACTGTGCAGGCCACATGCTTTCCTCTCAACAAGCCCAGCTCCTTCCTTCCAAGAGGGTCCCTCACGAGCCTGCCCCACATGGCTGGGTGTCCACGGCACAGGAGAGATGGTCCAGGGCCAAAGGCCTGTCATCCTCCCTCCCTCCCTGCAGAAGGGGTCATACTAAGCTTCCTTTAAAAGTCACTTTCCTAAATCAGTTAAATTATACTTTGATTAACCAAAAATTGAATTAATACACAATTTTCCAGGACATCTCTTATATAAAGTGAAGATCTAGGAGACTGGGTCTTCTAGAACCAGATATTTGGGACAGTAGTTCTAGTGGAATGCAGTGTGGTTTTCCTTCAAGTTAGTGTAAAACATTTTTTTTAACTAGTATGTTGTGATGGTTAGTTTCTTGTGTTTTAGGATGTATTTCAGTAATAGGCGTGTTTTGTTTTTTTTTTAATTAATTAATTTATTTATTATTTTTGGCTGTGTTGGGTCTTCGTTTCTGTGCGAGGGCTTTCTCCAGTTGTGACAAGCAGGGGCCACTCTTCATCGCGGTGCGCGGGCCTCTCACTGTTGGCGGCCTCTCGTTGCAGAGCGCAGGCCCAGTAGTTGTGGCTCACAGGCCCAGTTGCTCCACAGCATGTGGGATCCTCCCAGACCAGGGATCAAACCCGTGTCCCCTGCATTGGCAGGCAGACTCTCAACCACTGCGCCACCAGGGAAGCCCAATAGGCATTTTAATTGCCAAAATATTCATTTGTTGAGTTTGTGGTTGTACAGTATTAATTCCGTGAGTAATGAATTAAGACATTGTTCTTAACTTTTAATTTGGGGCTGTGGATTTTCTGAGCTCTTTTGGTTTTTAATGTGTATTGCCATGACAATTGTAAAGATTTCTCTTTTTAAGAAACACTTTGTGTGGTTTTTGTTTAAAAAAAAAAAGAAAAATGAATGTGGGTTTTTTTTTTTTTTAAACTCCTTATAACTGCCTGACTGTTGTGACAATTGATCCAGTGCGTGCTCTCAGAAGTGGTAAACCACAGTGTTTCTCCTAGTCATAATGTAAGGTGTTACCAGGGTGATTTTATAATATAAAGTCATGGAGAAGGTGTAGACTAACTTTGTGCAAGGTTTTGGCAAATTTTCATGAAAGAAATGAAAGTGCTTTCTTTCTTTTTGTTTGTTTTTGGTTTTTTACATGCTTCTCAAATTATGTTTCTGCTCTGAGCCTATTCCTTTGGCTCTAGCACTATAGTTTTGTGAGTACAAAGGACTTTGATTTGCTGAGCGAGAAAGTTGCAGCAATATCTTTTCTGTAAATGTTTGTTGCTGTTCCTCCTCTCCTGAAGCAAGTTGTGCTTATGTGTGAAATGGGGTTTAGGCAATAGAGAGGAACTCTGGATCTGTTTGTTTTTTTTTTTTGTGGTACACGGGCCTCTCACTGTTGTGGCCTCTCCGTTGCAGAGCACAGGCTCCAGATGCGCAGGCTCAGTGGCCATGGCTCACGGGCCCAGCTGCTCCGCGGCACATGGGACCCTCCCAGACCGGGGCACGAACCCGTGTCCCCTGCATCAGCAGGCGGACTCTCAACCACTGCGCCACCAGGGCAGCCTGGAACTGTGGATCTGACCCTCTGGCAGTTGAGAGTCAGCTCCACTGTTAGAATATATCCAGTTGACCCTTGAACAGCTCAGGGGTTAGGGGCACCAAACCTCTGCACAGTCAAAAATCCACGGCCCGGGGCTTCCCTGGTGGTCCAGTGGGTAAGACTCTGCGCTCTCAGTGAAGGGGGCCTGGGTTCGATTCCTGGTCAGGGAAGTAGATCCCACATGCATGCAGCGACTAAGAGTTCACATGCCAAGACTAAGAAGTCCGCATGCCTCAACTAAAAGATCCCACATGTCACAGGTAATATACCCAGCACAGCATAAATCAGTCAGTCAAACCATGGCCTTCCCACTGCATTGGCAGTTTGGTTCCTCCGTGTCTTTGGTTCTACATCTGCAGATGACAGTGTGTGGGTGTCATATTTGCTTTTGAAGAACATCTGTGTGTACGTGGACCTATGCTCTTCAAACCCATATTGTTTAAGGGTCAGCTGTACATTAAAAATTATGTGACGATGGCATCAGTCAGAGGAGTGAGGTAGAGGCAAGTCAGTATTATAAGCAGTCCTGGCAGGGAGGATCAGAGTGTGCTGGAGGATGGGGCTGGGCAAAGCCCAATTTCAATAAAATAACAATGGAAGAGCATTCTAGACAGCACAGCTGATATGCCTGCAAGGGCACAGATCTGACTGGATTCAGAGGTTCCTATGCTATAGTAAGGTTTGTAGTGGGTGGTAAGGACCCCCTGGAGACACACCTGTGTCCACCAAGGCTGTGCTTTCCAGGCAGGTTTTCCCACAGATGCTCACCCTACCTGGTGCACACATCCTACTTATCTAACTTCTCTCACTGATGCCTCTATTGAGAGAACCTGCCAGAATCACCTGTGGAGCCTACACAGTGGTCATTGAAAGGGAACTCAGACCTCTTAGGCCTGTGTTGAGATTTTGTTTAATTTTTCCTTGAGTTGTTTTCAAGAGATTCTGCAATCACTGATCTTGAGTTATCCATCCCTTATAGAGATAATCAGATTTTATTGAATAATTATGACTTTGCAAGGTATATACCTAATGTCAGTCCTGGCATCTGACTCCCAGTGAATTCCAGTACTGTACAGGGTGGCAACGGGGACAGGGGCTGTGGGAACACATGACCGAATTCCCTATTTGAATTCATGTTGCCTCATCATTGGGGTTATTGCTACTCAGCATGTGGTCCTCAGACCAACTGCACAGGCACCCCCAGGTTGTGTGTTAGAAATGCAGAAAATTGGACCTCATCCCAGACCGTCTGTGTTACTAGACTACATTTTAACAAATTCCCAGGTGATCGGGACATGTTGCTCTGAATGCCTTGAAGGGCAGAGTGTCTGTTCTGGAACTTTTGAGAAGGTGTGAGTTGTTCTCTGGGGGAAACCATGGGTTTCCCAGCTCAGACCAGAAGGACTGTCAGAATGGGTGCCCCAGGGTCAGCCCCAGAGCCACACTAGCCCACTCACTGCCCAGGGCTGCCTGGGCCCTGGGCTGCACCTCGATGTGAGCCTCCACAGGGTCTCAGTCAGTAGTCCCCAGACCTGTGACTTGAATACCTCTACTGGCTTGATGCTCACTACCTGGCCCTGCTGTGTGTTCCAACTTTAGACCCCTCTGTTTGAAATGCATTCCTTCAGGGTGTTGAGTCTTCCTTAAAACGTGCCCTCATGACGCCTGCCTGGTGGTCAGCGAGCACTTGTGGGATGGCCGCCTGTTTCACCTGAGGGCTCCCCAGAGACCCTCAGCCACCTCTGACAGCCCTCACTCGGGTAGGGCGGGGGAGCAGAGGGGGCACGGTAGCCTCTGGCTGTAGGGACAGAGCATTGGGCTTGTTTGCCCTGATTTAAGTACCAAACCTTCACTGGTGATAGACTTCATCGGGAGACACAGGGTTGCCACTTCTGGGAGACACAGGGTTGCCACTTCTGAGTCTTTGGCTTCTGAGGAAAACCTGCTGCAGGGCGTGCCTTCTTACTTGTTGGTGGCTGTGATGGGAGGCCTAGCCCTGGGGCTCAGGTGTTCCCCTTTGTCATTGTGCCCTGTGCTGTACACATGAAGATGTTGGAGAGGAAGGGGGGTCCTGGTGCACAGTGCATGTGAAGCCCCGTGCTGTGGGAGCAGCTCTGCAGAGACGCCTGCGGGTCTGAGTAAATTTCAGCTTGGCTTTTTCAGTGGAAATCTAAGTGATGACCAGGTAGTAGATGCTTTGCCTGCTCCGTGGCCTGTCCCCCACCAACCTCACAAAGCTTTGGAGTTCAGTGTGTCCATTTTCATTGGATTTACAAATTGAGCACAGTTTTATTGAGAATGACTGGGGGGACTGGAACTTCTGGTGAATTGAATGTTGCACAGCAGCAGTGTATAGCGTACATGGACCCTACCCATGAGGCTTTGTGCTCACTGGGGAAGGACTGCCTTGAAAAGTGGTGGGTGAGTCCTGGGCAGAGCCAACTATGAAACTTGGCCTTTTATTTCCTAAGTCATGGGCTCCTGGTATAGCTGCAACAGAAGGGGAACGGTGGGTCAGTGGAGGGGGTGGGGGTGTTTTGACGGTGCAGGGATGCCGACTGATACTCAAGGGAGAGGAACCCACACTGTATTGAGATGTATTGAGACACTGTGTGATGTGATATTCTAAGGATTGATTGTGTATGAAACATAGCATTGAGCTCTAAGAAAGAAAATGATGTAAAAATGGTAAAAAGAACAAGAGGTTTTGACATTTAAAGAGGTAAATGGGAATTCCCTGGTGGTCCAGTGGTTAGAAGTCTGCAACTTTCACTCTGGGGGCCCAGGTTCGATCCCCCCTGGTCAGGGAACTGATATTGCACAAGCCTTGCAGCACGGCCCAAAAAAAGGGGAGGGGGGCAAACATCAGTACAGCAGGCTGTATTCTCAATGATACCAGATAAATGAAGCCTTGCTGTTTTAGCACTCCTTTCATTTTTGTGCTGGGAGGGTGCCTGTTACACTGCCGCAGCTCACCTGCACCTCGTTTCCCTGTGCTGGGCACCACAACATGGGAGGAATCCAGATGCGCCGCACACTGGTCCACCCTTTAGGGAATGTGCAGGGAAGAGGAGATGAGCACCATTGAATCTGATATGGGGTCCAGAGCTGCAGCCTTACATTTGTCAGTATTATCAGATAAATTTATTGCTCTCCCATCAGACCCTCTGCTCTGTGAGTGCATATCCCAGAGCCTCGCAGAGTCCCCAACATCCAGTCTGCATGCAGTCTGTGCAGCAAGTTGAGTGAATGAGTGAGCGAGAGAGTGCAGGAAGCTCAGATGCCCAAAGAGAAGCAGAGGCCCAGGAGGCACTGGGGGAATTCAGGGAAGACTTAACTGCTGCCCAAGACACCAGCAGGATGTTCACGGAGAGCTAGAGCATCTAGCGCTTTTACCCCTTTCAATCAGCTGTCACCCCCATAGGAAATGCCTGTGTTCCCTTACCCTTATGAGATAATTTGTGTTATCTCATAGCAGCATTTGGACTCAAATTGGGCCATGCGTATATGTTAGAGATGCTTTTTGTTTGTATTTTGTTTTCCTTTGTCTCTAAATTGTTAGAATGTCAATTACCAAATGCTTGCTTGTCTTCAGATGTGTTTTCTTTTAAAATAAAAAATATAGTAATGTTTACATTTAGGACATAAATGCTTTTAACACAAACAAAAATGCATTGACCGTGTCAGCAGCTTTCACGAGACATGCTGGCTGCCCCATAAGTGGCCTTGGGCTTGGGAATGGCATTTGTCCTACGATGGGGAATTTTGGCTAAAAGGATGGCATTTGGGGAAGTGTGGGCGCAAATGGATAATAGTAGGAAGAAGTGGTCACTGATGCATCTTCACCCAGAAACGGAAGGCCATGTACACCTTGTTTCTTTAAATTCCTCTCCCTCCGCAATTGATCAGTATGTGTATCAACGTAGTCTGTGTCTGTTCTTTCTTATACCACAAGGTGATAGAAAAATAAGTCATCCTACCATTATCACTTTCCTTTTTACATCATAGTTCTTTTAGAAAATTTAGCATGTCAGTTTCAAGAGTACAGTGTCATGTGTTTAAAGTTTTGTGGAGTATTAGCTATTAGGAAAAAAACACTTTTATAAGGTATTAATACATGACTTATTTCAGCTACATGCTTGTCATAAAGTATACCTTGGGAATTGATTTTCATTTATAATAACGAGGTGCTTGGTGTGTGTAAGTGTGTCTAATGAGCATTAATGAGTTTGAGATCTGAATATCCTTATTAGAAAAATTAATAGTATGGAATGTGTAATTATCAAGTTTTGGGGTGTATTTTTTAACACATTTCAGTTTAATTAAGTTACTCTGATAAGTATTTGAGTTGTTTATGTTATAGTTGCACTGATGGTAATGTGAGAATATTGTTATTACACATAAGGTAATTGAATTTTAAAGAAAGGCTTTGTGATAGTGTTTTTTTATGTATCAGAGATCATATGTTATAGTATCAGTTTTATAAGCTGCTGTTTATGACATGACTATAAAGTTTTGGGAAGTTGGAAAGAAAGGAGCTCTTAAGAATAAGAATAAATGGTATGACATAAAACTTCTGCCATATGTTGACTGCTCAGCAAAGTAGGACATTTGGATGGATGGATGGATGGACAGACGGACAGATGGATGTTTGGGGCCATCTCTGTTAACTTTGAAGCCCTTGGGAATGGGGCTCTATATGTTGCCACAGATTTTTCCTTTAGTCTCCGGGGATCAGGCAGGAAGAAGGGTAGCTGGAGAGAACACCCTGCGAGCCAGCCGCAGGCCAGGCCAGGCCACGGGAGCCGAGGTTGGCTGCCGAGGCCGAGCATCTTGATACTCAGTTCTGAGTATCAGCGGTGCTGAGGGGACGCCAGGCCTCGGTCCATCACTCATTTCAGCTAGATAGTCACTCTGTCAAGTACAGCATTTCTCGAACAGCTTCACATAGCAGAGAGCTCAGCATGGTGTCCTCCTGCATAGGAAACTCGTAGGAGAGAAAGGTGTGGTGTTACCTGGTCACTGTATACCACACTTTCAAGGAAGTGCACTTTTGTTTTTTGGAAGGTCATATCATAGATCTCAAGTTATTAATAAGTAACAAAACTGACCAACTAGGTATCACCTCTGCTCCTTCTGTTAATCCTTCTGTACCTATGCAGGTGAGAAGTAAAGGACTTGGGGGGGCGGCAGCAGGAGGGGGCTCCTTAGGTCATCTCAGTGGTGGCTGATGACCCCCAAAGAATCCGAAACTTTCTGTTGTTACACGTTTGCTGTTTCCCCAGAACCGACTTCTTATGAGTCTCTAGATTTAATACATGAGGACTTTGATTAGGTAATCACTGACTTTGTGGTCTGTTGTTTTCTAACATAGAAGCTTGAATTTTTCTTCAGCTTTTTGCTCTTCAACTACTGCTGTGCAGAATAGATGAACAGAATGGGATCCTTCTCTCTGCACAGTTCCTTTCTTGGTAGCCTTGTTCCAGTGTTTCGTGACATACATAGGTGGTCTTCTGATAAAATTTTACTTGCTTTTCAGTAGTTTTTAAATCATTTGTGGACTTCTCCCTTTTACTTACCTTTTTTGTTTGTCTGTTTGTTGTTATAGCTATCCTGGGGTCTCCAGCTAGTGGAATTCAAAACACAATTGGTTCTGTTGGCACAGGCCAACAGAATGCCACTTCCTTAAGTAACCCAAATCCCATAGACCCCAGCTCCATGCAACGAGCGTATGCTGCTCTTGGACTCCCCTACCTGAACCAGCCCCAGACGCAGCTGCAGCCTCAGGTTCCTGGCCAGCAACCAGCACAGCCTCAAACTCACCAGCAGATGAGGACTCTCAACCCCCTGGGTAGGTGAAAGAACTCTCAAGAATTTCTTTGTCCACATGCAGCATTGGGAATGGCAAGTCTTCCTAGAACCCAAGGCTGTTTTCAGTTACTGTTTTTACTTTAAATTCAAGTTAATATATGTATATATTATGGTGATGGTATCTTTTAAATGATTGAAATTAAAAACTTCCAGGAAAAGGCTAAAGTGTAGGGTGCACAGAAGATGTTACAGGCTTGTAAAATGAATAGCATTTGCAAATGAACCAATATTTTTGTTGCTTCTGTCTGGACAGTTTTCATAAGGGCATTTCATATGGCTCAGAATACAGAATCTCACAAGTTAGAATTAGGGTTGTACCACTTGCACTGACTCTGAGTAGACCATTTATTTGACAAAGAACCTGAAGGTGGGTACAGCTCTTAGCATGTCTTGGTTATGGGCTACCTCATGGCTGGAGGTGACCAGCCTGGACATGGGGAGGTTAACAGGAATCTCAGAAAATCTCTTTTGTCTCAGACTTCTCCATGGATTAGTGTTTCCTAGTGTCATCTCAACCCATTAATTGCCAGTGTTTCATCATTCAGTCACATCTCTCCACAGTTTTTGCCATCTCTGCATAGTGTCTCCTTAATGTTGCTCTTCAAATTGGCATAGTCCTTTTAAACTCAGACTTAAGCCAAACAGTTATGTCAGCAAGTTAAATCAAGGTTGTTGCGCTAGTTTTTTTCTTTTCCTAATAAAATATTTTAACCTTAAAAATGTCCAGTTAAAGACATGTCATCTGTTGCGTTTTGGGAAATAATCACCCTAATGCATCTCTAACTGCTGCTGGCTAGGAGACTGGGTTGGAGCCCTGAAACCTGCATTATAATCTAACTCTACTCCTATTGGTGATATAATCTGGAACAAGACTACTAACTTCTCTGTATCTCACCTTTTTCTTACTTGAGAATGAATACTGTAGATAAGTTGATCTTTTATCTTCTTCACCTGCACTTAAATTTCTATGATTTTTACCTTCTGATATGCAAAAAAAAAAAAAAAAAAAAAAAAAGAG
>NW_006780388.1:1154646-1160359 GCF_000442215.2 Lipotes vexillifer
CTTTTATTTTCTTCCCCTGCCCTTAAATTTTTATGATTTTTTCCTTCTGATAGGCAAAAAAAAAAAAAAAAAAAAGATGATGAGCATGTATGTGACAGGTTAGCTTACTTGTTTAGGTCATGATATTAATGAAGCCAGAATCAAAATCTGAATCTGCAGATGGATCATTTCTGGTTTTTTTCTCAGCCACAGAGCACTCATGATGCCAGCCAGCCTCCATAGAAATGCCTTTCTTTAGTTATAAAGTGCAGTGGGAAGGAGACTGCAACTGAATTTATACAGTTTGATCACCGTTGTTGAAAATATAACTTCCAGAGTTCCTGCCATAGCGTTTATTATTATAACTTATAAGAATCATTTATTTATATGTGATTTTTTTATCTGTTATCAGGACTTTAAAGTGTATATTATAGTTCAGGAGTTGGTTGATTTCTTTTCTTTCTTTCTTTCAAGGAAATAACCCAATGAACATTCCAGCAGGAGGAATAACAACAGATCAGCAGCCACCAAACTTGATTTCAGAATCAGCTCTTCCAACTTCCCTTGGGGCCGCAAAGTAAGACCCGTGTTTCATTTGGCTCCGATCTGAGTGACAGTTGCATGTGAAAGTGGGCTGGTAACCATGGGAAGCTCTTGATTCTTTCTAAATGTGTGATGCTCGCCCTTCCCTCCCTCCCTCCTTCCAATACAGTTTAAAGTTCCATATGGTTGACGAACCTTAGTTGGATGAATCTTACTCTTTCCTTAGCTCACTGATAAATGACGGCTCAAACTCTGGAAACATTGGAACCCTCAGCACTATACCCACAGCAGCACCTCCTTCCAGCACTGGCGTTCGGAAAGGCTGGCATGAACATGTCACTCAGGACCTGCGGAGCCATCTAGTGCATAAACTGTACGTGGCCACCTCGCCCATTATTCACATGTGATGGAAACATTTTGTGACTGATGGCGATGTGACAGTTTTGCAGTTTCATCGATGTCTGATTTAATTCCTAAGTGTTCTCTTGGGCCCCAGGTGATTGTACCCTAGCAGCTGAAGGGGGTCACATGCTTGTTTAGGGAGGCCAGAGAATCCCAGACGCTACGTCCCCAGTGGGTCCTACAGAGGGACATGAACTGTGACCCGTGTTGCAGGGGGCCAGACCTGTTTTCTAAGCTCTGGGATGCACCAGGGACCTGGGATCAGCTCAGAAGCTTAGCCTTATTTTGTGGCTCAAGATTATACTTGTGGAGACCCCTGAGAATTGGAGGAATTTGGGCCTAGTAAATACAGATGGCATGACACTACCATCATACAGTTTAACATACAGGAAATTAATAGTTAACTTTCTCCATCTATTTAAGTTAAATTGAAGGTGAGGTTAACTTGATTCCCTTGGAGATTTGTTTTCTCCTTCATTATTTTAATCAAAAGTTTTTATAATAAGTAGCTTAAAAATTAGCAATTCAAAATGAGAACTTTGAATGGTCCAGCACTTATTGTTAATAGCAAAATATGGGTGTGTTTGACTTGTAGATAAATTGACAGATCAGTATTGTCTCCAGAGAACGACTTCATTCGTGTATTCATGAACTAGGCGAGAGAGATTGGGGGTTTCTATCAGCAGTGTATAGCGCCCATAGGTAGAGGATTGTTTCTTCTCTTTCCGTGTCACATAGACAGACATTGTATTGAAAGTAGATTGAGAGTGTGTGTTGTCTTTTCAGTGTCCAAGCCATCTTCCCAACACCTGACCCTGCAGCCCTGAAGGATCGCCGCATGGAGAACCTGGTGGCCTACGCTAAGAAAGTGGAAGGGGACATGTATGAGTCTGCCAACAGCAGGGTAGGTTGCCATTTGTGTTCTAGCCACACACAGCACCTATGGGAGCTGTAACTGCATCTGTCTGCCTTATTGTCTGGAAATGGGGACATCTGTTAGTCTGGTAGACTCATCACTTGAGGGCACTGACCAGGGAGACTTCCCAGTTAAGACATGAGGTTCCTGTACAACTCTCTTGTTCTGTAACTACAGAGTACAGATGTCTCTGCTACAGCGGTAAATGAGGTATATAAAATTTTTTTAATCCGTGGGTGTACTTTATAGCGGCAGTGTTCACAGCGCTTGTCTGTGTTATTGCCAGTGTCAGTGAGTGTCCAAAAAGAGGTTCAGCTGTGGAATGAATGTAATGAGCACTCAGTACCTCCTATCTGATAACTCCTGTAACATCACTGGGCACTGGTTTATCAGAAGTACTGAATGCTTACCTGTGCCAGTGTACTTAATTTAAAGTTCATTAGTTTGTTAGAACATACAAAACCAGATCATTTTTTTTTTTTTTACAAATAACTAGTATTGAATGTTACTGCTTTTTAGGATGAGTACTATCACTTACTAGCAGAGAAAATCTACAAGATACAAAAAGAACTAGAAGAAAAACGGAGATCGCGTTTACACAAACAAGGCATCTTGGGTAACCAGCCAGCCTTACCAGCCCCCGGGACACAGCCTCCTGGGATACCACAGGCACAGCCTGTGAGACCTCCAAGTAAGGACTTCATTTCCAGCCCTTAGTCTGTTTCCTTGTTTTTCCTTCTGCATTTGGTGTGTATTTCTAAGCATATAGAATTATATTCTCTGGAAGCCTATGCTGTGAAAACTGTGTGGTAGTGACTGTGACCTTCTGCAGTGGCCTGTGTTTAGACATTGAGTCTCTCTCATGGAAAGGCGGGTGTGCTGGCATCAGAATGCACAGCACTTTTGGACCTGGTTTTCTCTTTAAGTTTGAAAGATTATTAAGTTAAAATTTTTTTTTAAATTATTTATTTTATTTTTGGCTGCATAGTTGCGGCACACGGAATCTTCGTTGGGATCTTCATTGTAGCATGCGGGATCCTCTGCTGCAGCGTGTGGGCTCCTTGTTGCAGCACGCGAGCTTCTCTCTGGTTGTGGTGCGTGGGCTCTCTAGTTGTGGCCCGCGTGTTCAGTAGTTGCAGCACGCAGGCTTAGTTGCCCTCCGGCGTATGGAAACTTAGTTCCCCAACCGAGGATCGAATCCACATCCCGTCCCCTGCGTTGTAAGGTGGATTCTTAACCACTGGACCACCAGGGAAGTCCCAAGGATTATTTTAAATAACCCATTTTTTTTTCCTGCCATTATAGATGGGCCCATGCCTCTGCCAGTGAATCGCATGCAGGTTTCTCAAGGTATTTAAATATTGTTGTGAATCATATTTTGGTTTAACATTCTACATCCACAAAGTTTATTGGTTTGTCCTCTTCCCTCTGTATTTCTTTATAGCTCCTCCTCTTATTCCTTCCATTCCTTTTTGCTGATGAGCAGAGTTCATGTCCACAGGTAGTATGAATATCTGTTGCATTTGAAAGTTTGGAGATCATAGGAAAGCTCTCCAAGGAGATCAGAAGTAGGAGTTAACTTTTTTTTTTTTTTTTTTGCGGTATGTGGACCTCTCCCGTTGCGGAGCACAGGCTCTGGACACGCAGGCTCAGTGGCCATGGCTCACGGGCCCGGCCGCTCCGCGGCATGTGGGATCTTCCCGGACCGGGGGACAAACCCGTGTCCCCTGCATCGGCAGGCAGACTCTCAACCACTGTGCCACCAGGGAAGCCCTTTTTTTTTTTTGATGGGCAAGAGAAGACATTATTCCCGTGTCCCCTGCATCAGCAGGCAGACTCTCAACCACTGTGCCACCAGGGAAGCCCTTTTTTTTTTTTGATGGGCAAGAGAAGACATTATTCTTAGGAAGTCTTCAAAAAAAAGCATTGTATTGGAGGTGGGGGAAAGAAACATTTCAGAACTTTTCTGAGCATCAAGCCCATCCTGGGGCAGGAGCACTGTTGGGGGAGGGTGTGAGGTGAGGAAAGTGGGGGCTGCTCTGGGCCCTGTGAGCACAGGTGCCATGCCTGCTTGCAGGAGAGTTTGTGCTCAGAGAACCCTCATCAGGCTGTGCTACTGGCAGTCTTTTTATTGGTGGTTGTTGAAGCAGTGATTTTAGTTTGGGAGTTTGGGGGTGAGGGTCATTTCAAAGCTTTTACGGCTCTTGTCAAATTGAGACTTGAACAGTAGGATGTTTTTACAGGTTGTGAAATAAGGTGGTGACATTATCCAGAAGATTCCAAAGCAAGGTCTTGCTGCTGTGTGTAGAGTAGTTCAGGAGGGGAGAAGAGGTCATTTTAAAAGCCGTGGTGATCGTACTGCGTACTGAAAAAGACCTGGTAGATAAACTGATGTGGAGGAAACTTTTCAGGGACTTGTTTAGGTGGACTAGATATGAAGGGTGAAAGAAATCACAAAGTCAGAGAAATGGAGCCTTAGGAAAGTGGCTGAGTGCTGTGTCGGGGATGACTTGGAAGACTCTGCTGCTTTGGGATCTGAGGAGGTGGCTGTTGAGCAGAGTGGAAGGCGTTTTCTAGGGACGTGCTCACATGCCCCGCTTACCGACCTGTCTGGGTCTGTAAAGAGGGACTTTTTATGGTGTCATTTCTTCGTACATCTTTTATTTAATAAAATCTTCTCTTGTTAATAAAACCCTCAAGGAGAGTGGGACACTTTTGTATTATAGGCTTCCTGGAAAGTCCTGGGCCTGTGCTGGTGCCTGGTTACTTAGGGTGACATTTCTTGGTGGTGCTGAGGGAGGCACATGTTGTTTGACGGCCTCTCGTGCTACACAGTGTTAAGACAGCACCTCAAGCATTCTGTTAAATGCCAGCGTCGGGCCTAAGACTTATTGAACCAGCATTTATGTTGAGCTCAGAGTTTCCAGAGTATTGTGGGAAATTACAAAGAGAGAGACTCGTGGTCTGGAGATGCATGGCAGCTAGTGAGGTGTCATTCATTCTGTGGCACCTCTGGAAAGGCCAAGGTAGCTGTGAAAGTGAGATCTTTCCAGTCTATGGAGAGGAGGCTGAGGTTGAGAACTGCTAACCCTTGGGCACTTTCTAAATGCTTAATGTGCTTGCAAAACTAAAACCATGTTTTGAGTCTTACCCCAGATTCTAACAATAAATGTGAACCCAGCCAAAGGGCTGGGAGGCCTGGAGTGATGGGAACAGGCTTCCTGCAGGAGAGGAGATGGGAGTCAGGTGCACCAGAAGGCTATGAGGGGTTGGCTCAGATGGGTGCCCTGGCTTTAGCTGACCTCCTCCATAGATGGTGGGAGCGCCTTCCCACACTCCCCCCATCTACTTTGTCGCTTGGACGCTTCGGTGCCAAGCGCTGCCCCAGCCTTGTGTACTCATGGCTTACCTGACTTTCTGCCTTCCTGTGCTCATGCTGCCCTGCCACCCACCCCATCCTATCATCCTCACCACCACTGCATTGGTGCCATCTTCTCTGGATATGAACAGTCTATTATTCAACCTTCTTTTCTGATTAACTGAGTGCTTTCCTTTCAGTTGTATATGTTGTGTGTGTGTTCCATCTTATTTGGCTTAGAGTTTTATTTGGTGAGTTGTCATTCTGTTTTCCTGTGAGTGATTTTCCTAATGAACCGTTGTGGATACATTTACAGGGATGAATTCATTTAACCCAATATCCTTGGGGAATGTACAGTTGCCACAAGCTCCCATGGGACCTCGCGCATCGTCCCCCATGAACCACTCTGTCCCTATGAACAGCATGGGCTCCGTTCCAGGGGTAAGTGCTTTTTCTATTTGCCTCAGCTGTGCTGAGAAGGCCTTGCTCGAATAAGGAAAATTCTCTCAGCAGGA
>NW_006780388.1:1160369-1192966 GCF_000442215.2 Lipotes vexillifer
AAACTTGTAGATCGTCTGGAAATCCTGTGGTACTTGTTCCTTTGGATTCGGCTTATGCTTTATTTCCTTCATATTTCTCTTTCTCTCTCTTTCTCTCTCTGTCCTTATTACTACAAGAATTATTTGACCTTATTTATTTTTATTGAATTGACAAATCATAGGCACCTGTCACTTTGTTGGAAGATGGGGTTGGCAGCCTCAGATATGTGGCTGAGAGGGACTTGTCAGTGTCTGTTGACTGTCAGAACTTCCTCTCCTGCGGCTGCCTTCTAAACGCTTCAGAGAACTCATAAAAGGCATATTTTGAACTTTAAACTATAGCATACTGTTGGTTTCTGTTCAGAGGACAGTGTGACGCTGGCTCATTAGAGACCTTGCCTGAAAAGCATGCAGAGTCCCTGGGAGCCAGAAGGTCTTAGTGAGTGGTGGGTCCCTTCCTGCAAGGGAGGAGGATTTGAAGATTTCTGTCTCTTCTAGTTTACCTTGAAGACTCAGGCCCTTGAAGCCCTCTGAACTCTCAGTAACGCTTATTGTCTTTTAGATGGCCATTTCTCCTTCCCGAATGCCTCAGCCTCCGAACATGATGGGTACACATGCCAACAACATGATGGCCCAGGCGCCTGCCCAGAACCAGTTCCTGCCACAGAACCAGTTCCCGTCCTCCAGCGGGGCGCTGAACGTGAACAGCGTGGGCATGGGGCAGCCAGCGGCCCAGGCCAGTGTGCCACAGGTACTGTTCATGTTGGGGCTGTGAGCCACCTACAGTGATGTAGCCCCAGCTTCCCACTGACCTCAGCATGTTCTAGTTCACAGAAATTAGAATTCTAGACAAAACATTTCATGTGCTAGCATCTCTTTGATTTTTTTTTTCCCCGTTCTGTTCCGTTATTTTTACCTTGTTTGGAATTAGTCATACCATCTTGGGGTGAACTTCATACAAAAGTGGAATGGATTATGGTTTTTTGGTTTGTGTGCTTTTGTTTTGGTTTTGGGGTTTTTAGTTGTCATTTTCTTGGTTTTTGTTTGTGCATTGTTTGTAAATTCTGAGTTTAACGTGTGATCCTGAGAGACACTGGATTTTAAAGAGGGAGTGAGGAAAGGTCCCATGAGTTCACTCTTAATGATTTGGTCTTTGTATCTTGTTGTCTGTCTGTCTGAACTGCCCAGGTGAAGTCCGACTAACTGGATCATTTGAGTAGTTCTCTTCTTATTGAATGTGTTTTTAATTATTCAGTCTAATGCTGGTGAGAACTATTTTCCATTCATTTTACTGCCTTTTCCCCCCTTTTGTTAATTGCTAGAGTACACCAGATTGCTGCTGTATACAAATGTACATGTGTTTTTAAAACAGGCCAAGTCTTCCCCCAAAAGATAAAATTCATTATTTAATTTTTTAACATGAAGTAACATTGAATAAAAGGCAGTGACTACATTAGATTCACTCACTAAATACTTATTAATTAATTCTTAATTTCCATAAATTTCGTTGCTCCAGACAGGGGCTATCAGGTTTGTCCTGTAAATATTTTCAGCTTGGTGGGCCATGGACTCTTTGTTTGAACTGCTCTGCTCCACTGTTGTGGCACAAAGGCAACGGTAGACATGCGCATTCACATATGAGTGAATGGGCGAAGCTGCCTGCCAGTAAAACTTTGACAGAAACCAGTAGCTAGCTGGATTTGGCCATGGACTCTAGATAGTTTGCAGATCCCTGCTCTAGGCCAGTGATTCAGAATAAATTTTTAATTGGTCCGCAGATAATTCTGAAACATGTCCCTGGTTGAGAACCACTATACTGAAACGTTTCAGTGTTTCCATAACTCATTTTTTTAAAAAAGACAAATACCTTTTCCAGTGGTCTGAGCTGTGGGTGGATATTATGGAGCACGAAGCTAGTAAGTGGAGTGTATATGTGTTTGTTTAAGCCAGAGATTTCCACACTTACGTAAATCAAAGCATGAGAAACAAGTGCATATTACTGTAAGTGTGCAGATCGATGACTTTTTACAAATGGAACCTTCCCGTGCAGTCAGCAGACCTCATCAAGAAACCATGATTAGATTTTCATACATTTAAGTCTTTGAAGTCTATTGCCACATTTTCAAATGGGGGAAATAATTTTAACATACTCTGTTCCATCTGTTAGGGACAGGTGCCTGGTGCTGCTCTTCCTAACCCTCTGAACATGCTTGGGCCCCAGGCCAGCCAGCTGCCTTGCCCACCAGTGACACAGTCACCGTTACACCAGACTCCACCTCCTGCTTCCACGGCCGCAGGCATGCCGTCTCTTCAGCATTCGGCGGCACCTGGGATGACTCCTCCCCAGCCAGCAGCTCCCACCCAGCCATCAACTCCTGTGTCGTCTTCTGGGCAGACTCCCACCCCGACTCCCGGCTCAGTGCCCAGTGCCAGCCAAACCCAGAGCACCCCTACAGTCCAGGCGGCAGCCCAGGCCCAGGTGACCCCACAGCCTCAGACCCCAGTCCAGCCTCCATCCGTGGCCACCCCTCAGTCGTCACAGCAGCAGCCGACACCTGTGCACACCCAGCCTCCTGGCACACCGGTGAGCCCCTCGGCCTGTCCTCTTCTGGCCAAGACTCTTAGATGAGAACTTGCCCATAAAAAAAAATCTGTCATGAAGTCACTGCAAGTCTTGGTATAGTTGCAAAAAGTATCTGTTTTGTTTCCAGCATTGGCTCCAAAGGCTGTTAGGCAGGACATGACTTATGATTATCTTCCCCAATTAAATCAGTTTGTAGAAATCAACAACTAAAAGAACCCATACATGGGTCCTCCGTAGAATTTTTTTTTTTTTTTTTTTTTTTTGCGGTACGCGGGCCTCTCACTGTTGTGGCCTCTCCCGTTGTGGAGCACAGGCTTCAGACGCACAGTCTCAGCGTCCATGGCTCACGGGCCCAGCAGCTCCGCGGCATGTGGGATCTTCCCAGACCAGGGCACGAACCTGTGTCCCCTGCATCGGCAGGCAGACTGTCAATCACTGCGCCACCAGGGAAAGCCCCTCCGTAAAATTTTTAAGCTGTCTGTCCATAGGAGCAGTACGTGCCCCATTATCTGTCCTAGATTGACGTCTTCTGAGTTTTAGTAGTGATGAGGATTTGGTAAACAAGTCAAGTTCCTAGTTGTATGTACTTTGACCTTGCCTATCAGCCTTGTTTTCCAGCTGGAAGCCCTTTATTTTTCATGACAAAATGGCATGCTCAGGTTAACACTTCTGTGGCTTAGATTTACCCATTCTTCCTGGGAGGTGAAGGTGGCAGGGTCACACCACGTCCTTTGTCCCATGTCCCATGCTCTGCTGGCAGCACCCGGTCCGGTGCTCTCCTGGACTGGGCTGTCCCCACTGACACAGGGGCCTGAGGCTGCTTCTGCTTACCTCCACATTCTTCTCCCAGTTCTCACCAGAATCTTAGTGTCTGTTTTCTTATCAGTCTAACTTAAAAACCTTCTTCCCCCTAAAATATATTATCTTTTATTTGTGGGGACTGAGGATATTTATTTATACAATGTCAAAATTAACCCCAACATAAACCCCAAGATGACATTACTGTTTTTATTTCTCCAAAGGGAGTGTGCTTATTGATCCTTACTTTATATTTCTTATCTCTAAGTAAGATCCCTTTGTAATTTTATGTTTTCTTTTGTTTGTTTACTTAAAACTCCATTGGGTAAATCTATGAAAATTTAGAATTCGTTCTGGGATTCTTTTTTTTTTTTTTTTTTTTGCTCTACGTGGGCCTCTCACCGTTGTGGCCTCTCCCGTTGCGGAGCACAGGCTCTGGACGCGCAGGCTCAGCGGCCATGGCTCATGGGCCCAGCCACTCCGCAGCATGTGGGATCTTCCCGGACCAGGGCACGAACCCGTGTCGCCTGCATTGGCAGGCGGACTCCCAACCACTGCGCCACCAGAGAAGCCCTGGGATTCCTTCTCTTAATGTTTGTTTACTCCTCCACCACTGTTCCTATAATTAAATAATTAACAGGCTAGTTATACATTCTTATTCCATATAGATACTTTATTCCCCTTTCTACAGCATATGTACTTATATATTTATTATTCAGCATTTACCACCATTAATGTCATTGGAAGGAATTAAATTTAAAATAGGTTCTGTGACTTAGGTAGAAAATTCCCAGAAAATAATTTTCTATCAGAAGGTAGAAAGCTCTGCTCTTCCATCTCTGCATTGTTGGCAAGAAGTCAGTTGTGTTTCTGCCTGATTTTGATTTCTCTGGAACTCCTATTTTAACGCTTATTCTTCAGTTCTCTCAAATAGGGGTGCCTATTAGATTAGTATTGAGAAAGATTAACGCGAAACTGTGTGTTGAGTGAGCATCAGGGTTTAAGATCATTTATATTGTTTACAGAGATAAATGATTTTGGTTTCTCCACAGCTTTCCCAGGCAGCAGCCAGCATTGATAACAGGGTCCCCACTCCATCCTCAGTGGCCAGCGCTGAAACCAACTCCCAGCAGCCAGGACCCGATGTACCAATGCTGGAAATGAAGGCTGAGGTCAAGACTGAGGACACCGAGCCCGATGCCAGTGAACCCAAGGCAGAGCCTGGGGCTGCGGTAGGTGCCATTCCTGGGAGTAAATAGATGTACTGCGCACAGAGGCATCACTGAGGTGTCCTCGGGGGAGGCACAAGGCGTCCACCGTGGATGTCCCTGCTTTCCATTTCAGTATCCTGTTCGATTGTGGTTCAAGTTGGAAAGAGATTAAAAACAGATTGGTTATTTATTTTTAGATATGAGATACGGGTTTATTTTATTTTGCCAGAAGTGAAGAGCACTGGCTTGTATTTTAAATGTTTAAATCATCCATTAACTTTTTCATTGCCATCCTTCATTCATTTATAATTCTGCAGAGTTAGACTGCACAAGAGGTGTGTTCTTTTACTGATTAACCTGTAGCAGAAGTTGGAAACTGACAGACAGTGGGCTGAATCCAAAACACTAAATGTGTTTTGTTTGGCCCACACAATTATTTTTAAAATAGGAAATTACAAATAAAACTACAGATTTCTGGCTTTTCTTGAAAAATGAGAAGCTCTGCCAGCACTGTGCTTCCGTTCCTGTAGGGCAGCAGTCTACGTGGGAGCACCAGCTGTGGCTCTTAGATGGGTCGTGAGCTCTCTAGTTTGCCAGAGTGTCCACTGCTCCCCGCGGCCTCACACCACAGCTCCTGCTGCTGTCATTAGCTTCGCCTGCCTGGCCCTCTGAGCAGTTGAATTTCTGATCCTTCCCACAATTTTCGAGGCACTTCTTGTTCCAAACTAGAAATATATGTAAAACTATTGAGCAGTTAATGGTGTATACAATGTGTATACAAGTTTTTTAAGCACTCTAGCATGTAAAAATTTTTAGGACTGTAATGCACTGGTGCTGTACTGAAGTGACTCAACAGGCACTCCACCCCTTCTTGTGGGAGAGAAAAGGAATGATCAATGCAGCTCTGACTTGGGAAAGGTTTTAACAAGCCCATAGAGATTTTTAAGAGCCTTCCAATAAGACTGAGTTAGAATAAAGGTCTTTCATATTCATATATCATTGTCTGTAATTTTGTTTTTCTCAAGATGATGGAGGAGGACTTACAAGGATCTTCTCAAGTTAAAGAAGAAACAGATACAACAGAGCAGAAGTCGGAACCAATGGAAGTGGATGAAAAGAAACCTGAAGTGAAAGTCGAAGCTAAAGAGGAAGAAGAGAGTAGCACCAACGGGACAGCCTCACAGTCCACTTCTCCTTCTCAGCCTCGCAAAAAAAGTAGGTCATGTTCTCGTAAACTTACCGGATGATGCCGCTTTTCCATTGTGTTGGGATTGCATTCTGTGGATTAAAAGCTAAAGCAGAAAAAGAATTCCATCTCTTCTTTTATCCTTCTTGCCTGCCATTCTGCAAGTTTTAGAAATGGTGACAGTGAGCTGAACTCCAGGGTGTGAGCCCACAGGGGTCTGTGGTAGGAACGAGAAGCGACCAGGGCTCTGAGGGGCAGCCCATGAGCCGCCTGTCTGGGGTGGTGCTGGCTTTACTCGGCATGCCGTGGACAACCACTGATGGACTCCAGCAGGAAGATGACCGGAAGCTTGATGTTAGGGAAATTATCACTATGGCAACCCTATGCACTGAAGTTTGTAGGTTTCTGCTGATACAGATAGGAAACTAAGTGCCCAAAGTCAGGGGGTGGGAGAGTAGAACCCACTGACTAGTGCAGCAGGAAGAGGGAGGGCGGCAGGTAAGTGAAGATACTTTGGGTTCTGAAATAAGCAGGATGAGCCAGGCTCATGGTGGAAGTTGTATAGAATCTATTTGAGATGTGTCCAAAGTATGGAGGTAAGGGTGTCAGCAAATTGTCAGGTGACCGTTAGGAATGTGAGACGGGGCTCAGGTAGTTCAGGGCTGCAGGTGATCCAGTTAGGAAAGTCGGCAGAAAAGTGTTAGAAAGGCTGATACTGTATAGTTTTGCTGCTGGAAGAGACCCTGGAGATCATAGAGGACAGCAGGCCTTAAGTTTTTGGTCTCAGACCTCTTTATACTCCTAAAAGTCGAGGATCCCAGAGAAGTTTTTGTTTGTATGGATCATCTATCACTATTTACTCTATTAGATGTCTTTTTTAATACTTATTTAAAAATAAATCTGTTACATGGCACCCATAAATGACACATTTTAATGAAAAATAACTTCCAAAACAGAAATAGTTGGAGTGATGACATTGTGTTTTACAATTTTGTTACTCGGAGAGTTAAGTGAACACAGCTGGATTCTCATATCTGCCTCTGCCTTTGCTGTTGTATTCTGTTGTTTGGTTGAAGTACATGAAGAGAATCCAGACCCAGTCAGATGAGTAGTTAATAAAGAGAAGAGTATTTTAGTAGCCTTTTCAGGTCATTGTGAATATTCTTTTTTGATACTACACCAAAACTCAACAAGTAGAAGTTTCTTAAAGGCAGTGGGAAATCTGAATCCATAGCCCTGAATTTCTCATACTCTGTGGCATTAGAATCCATTGTCCGTCTTGTACTTTGTTTGTTTGTTTGTTTGTTTTGCGGTACGCTGGCCTCTCACTGCTGTGGCCTCTCCCGTTGCGGAGCACAGGCTCCGGACGCTCAGGCTCAGCAGCCATGGCTCATGGGCCCAGGCGCTCCGCGGCATGCGGGATCCTCCCGGACCGGGGCACGAAACCGTGTCCCCTGCATCGGCAGGCAGACTCCCAACCACTGCGCCACCAGGGAAGCCCTGTCTTGTACTTTGAATGGATCTTTTGCCATTGCATGATTTTTTTTGTAACACTATCCTTTGGTCATCTGGGACTTTGGCTCACTGAGTTATGCTCATCTTCCAAATGTTGACATGCTTCATTATGTGATATTTTTTAAAATCACATTTATTAATATCACTATGAGTCTCTTCAGAAAGTCATGTAAACTTTGACAAGCTGTCAAGCTCATGTGTCATGATACAGGTTTTTCAAAATTCTAATTTTTGATGCAAGTCAAAATTTTATCATTGGTAACAAATAGCGTCAGTTGTCCTGGAAGTAACTATAACTGGCCTACTTCGTTCATTTTTGAGCAAATGTCTGTCACATACCCAGATCTGAGTAACTGTAGCTTGTCTATCAGCCATTCTTTCTAGTTTTGTGTGTTTCATGAAGAAAAGCAATTACTTCAGCTTTCAACTCAACACTCACACAAGTGCTTTCTCTCAAGACAACCACTGCATGCAGCAGAAGTGCTTTATGACAGCTTCCCAATTTGTCATACAGAATAAAGGACGTGTAGCCAAGGGCCGAGATTTAATAAAAGTAAGAATTTTGACTCGTTCATCAAGGACACTTGTAAGTGCAGATGACATTTTTTCCTGTGTATGCACAGCAGCAGCAAAGAACGGGGCGACCATGAAGTCGAGTTTGGAGCTGCGGCCTGATCATGCTGCAGTGCTAGTGATTTTATTCACTGTTGTTTTTGCCCCGTCTGTGTGAATGTCAGCACACAGTGCAAAAGGCAAATGACAACTTAGTGTTATCATGAAAATTGTTTTATATTATGGAAATGGATTTCACAGACCCCTAGAAAAGGCCTAGAGCAGTGCTAGATGGAAATGTTGTATATCTGCACTCTCTTGTTATGGCAGTCACCAGCCACATGTGGCTCCTAAGTACTTGGCATGTGACAAGTTGTGCCTGAGGAAGTGAATTTTTAATTTTATGTAATATTAATTCATTTTGATTCAAGTAGCCACGTATGGCTGGTGGCTACCATATTAGACTGCATGAGGATCCCTAAGGTCTCCATCGGCCATGGTTTGGGGACTGCTGATGTGGTCCCCACCTGATTGTCCTGAGAAGGTTTTGAGCCAGAGAAGTGGAGTGACTTGCTCATAGCACACCATACTAATCAGTGGCAGAGAACTTGTTTCAAATACAGCTTCTGACTGCTACTTCCACTTATTTCGAGTCTTACTACATAGTGTGGTTGTTAAAGACAGGAATTTGAAAATGACTTCTCCTTGGCATAGGTATTAAATGTTTAGTGAATGAATGAATGGTCATCCAAAGTGAGATACATGTAAGGCCATGTTAGTTTTGATCAGCACTGGGAGACAAGATGGTCTGGAGCAGAGCATCAGAAGACTGTCTAGGGCCACCAGGTAGTGCATCTTTTAGGCTTTGTGTGTCATAAGGTTTCTGTTGCAGCTGCTGAGCCCTGCCTTGTGATGCGAAAGCAGCCATGGACACCTGCACAACAAGGACGGTTGTGTTCTAATAAAGCTTTATTTTGTCAGACTGAAAAGTGATTTTGTGTAATTCACGTATCATAAAATAGCATTCTTTTTTTCTCTAACCATTAAAAACCTTAAAAACCATTGTTAGCTCCCAGGCCCATACAAAGGCAGGCAGCTGGCCAGATTTGGCCTGTGGGTCGTGGTTTGCGACCCCTGGTCTAGAAGAATAAAAAAGCTATTGATTAACGAATTGTCTTCTTATAAAGAGTTATTCAAAGAAAACCAAACGCTGCTTCATCTCTGTAAAAACAGACTGGAAGGAAAGGGGTTAGCTGAAGGCAGGATTTGTTTGTGTTTCACAAGGCTCCACAGGGCACATCTGCTCCCTAGACCAGGCCTTTGCACCTGCATGGGAGTGTCTACACTGGGTGTCTCCCATGCTTGCTGACCGCCATGTGTCCTGGAGCGCAGGAGGCCATTTCCTTAGGAGGTCAGTCAGGATACGTGGGTATTCCCTGGCTCTGATGTCAATAAAGTTTCTGGAAACTTCTCAGCCAGTGTTTTCATCTCTCGATATACTCAATGCATACCACTTCCCAGTGGGAACTTCAGGTTTTTATGGTATTTTAGTCTGATTTATAAATTACAATTTGTTATGTATCTGTTGTAGAAAATTTTTTCAAAATTCAAAAAACCACAAAGTGGAAACTTCACATCACTTAGAACCTAAGTCATCAGAACATCTTTGCAGTGTTTGCCTCTGCTAATTTTTCTGTGGGCAGGAGCATATGTGAGCGAGGGGGTGTGTGACACTCAGTGTCACCTTCACAGGCATGTTTCCCATGTCCTTAGAACTCACGAGGGGTTTGTATGAGTGACTGTCCTGAATGTATTTGGCAGCCAGTGCTTGTTCTTACATTGGTGACAACAGAAGGCATCGTAGGAAATGGGTGGGCCAAGAGGTTGGAGACATGGGCACTAGTACATGTGCAAGGGGGCAGTACACAGTACAGAACTTCTGGGGAAAATAAGAGAGCTACTTATTTTTGTGGCTCTCTTACTGTATACATTTATTTGTGAGGTTGTAATACAAAACCATTCCTCTCAGGTGGTTTGAGTTTACTTCAGCCAAGGGCACAAACGTTTTCCTCAGGCGAGGAAAAGCCCCTTCCTGTGAAAATGGCTGTACCCACCCATTTGATCAATGAGGCAGATTAGAAAGTTAGCTTCGTTTTTTTCTGTTCCAGCCAAGTTTTGGCACTAGAAATCTTTTTGTTGAACAAGCAAACTTCTCAGTGTGGTATTTTTGCCTCGTGATGTGGATGCAGTTTTTAAAAACTCTAGTGTGACTGTGTTTTCAGAATACCTGAATCGTAGCTTTAGAATGTCCATGGACTCCTGGAAGCTTCACGGCTGGGAGGGAAATGATTCGGGCCTTCTCAGAAGTAGCCAGGCTTCCATTTGAAAAGTGACGGAGGAAGAGTCTGGGTGCCTTGTCAATAGCATCGTTTCCTGTGCTTTTTAACTGCAGTCTTTAAGCCGGAGGAGTTGCGCCAGGCTCTGATGCCAACCCTAGAAGCGCTGTATCGACAGGATCCAGAGTCCCTACCTTTTCGGCAGCCTGTAGATCCCCAGCTCCTAGGAATTCCAGTAAGTTGATATCATAAAAACATTATAACTTTACCACTGTAATTCATGAGTATCCATGATACTCATTTTATCTCTTAAAATTGGGTAAAATAAGATTTTTTTCCCTAATGTAAAAAAATATTTTCTGTCAAAACAATAATACACCTTTGTCTTACTGACTGAAATGTGTATTTCCCCCCTGTTCCGTTAAGCCCCAGGGTCCATGGAAGGGGTGCAGTGAGATGGGGGGAGCACACCCTGGGGCGCACAGCCTCTGTAGCCTTGCTTTATATTTGGGTAAGACTTTGTATTCAGGAATGGATTTAAATAATTGGTGAACATCACTTATAAAACACATGGGCCTCTCACTTTGAAACCCTGGGTGCTCTTGCAAAGGCCATGGTGACCCAACAGATTCTGTTTAGCAGTATTACTATTTTTGCTTTTGTTTTTGTGTTTGTCTTGGAATTTCATTTTGGTTGCTAGGACCAAGAATGAGTGTCTAGAAAAACATATTGTCTGATAAATATGTTCACCATTTTAATTCGGTGGATCAAAATTTTATTTTTAAAATCTGACATTATAAGACATGTTTTATTAAATAAGTTTTTAATATTATTTTTTCTTTAACTTTGCTTTTGAAATAATTTGATCACACTTGAAAATATTAATTATAATTTTAGATAATAAAATCAGAGGAAGATCAGAAGTTGTTTTCTTTTCAAGTCCCATTTTTCACTATTAGAAATGGAAGTTATACTGGTATTTTCTTCAATTTTATTTTAAGATAAAGCTGCCAAATAAGATGGGCATTTGGAATTTGGGGGGATATGCTAGACTGAGACCATTTTGTCTTTCAGGATTATTTTGACATAGTGAAGAATCCCATGGACCTTTCCACCATCAAGCGGAAGCTGGATACAGGGCAGTACCAGGAACCCTGGCAGTATGTGGATGACGTCTGGCTCATGTTCAACAATGCCTGGCTCTACAATCGGAAGACATCCCGGGTCTATAAGTTCTGCAGTAAGCTCGCAGAGGTCTTTGAGCAAGAAATTGACCCTGTTATGCAATCCCTTGGATATTGCTGTGGACGCAAGGTACAGTTGAAACATTTTCTGGAAAATGAACTACCCTTCTTAATCCAGCCAAAAAGGGTATTATGATGATATGATAAACTCAGTATTTTGGCCACACCTGTGTACTGAAAAGGACCCAGATGGATTCTGGTCTCTTGTAAAACAGTTGATTGTCTGAAGCTAGAGGTGCTTATGGGGGAAGGCCTTGGATTAAGCATTCCTGGCTGCCCCAGTGTCCATTCATCTATCTGTAACAAATGTCTCTCAGACACTAGGGACTTCCCTGGTGGCGCAGCGGTTAAGAGTCCGCCTGTCAGTCCAGGGAACACGGGTTCGAGCCCTGGTCTGGGAAGATCCCACATGCCGCAGAACAATTATGCCCGTGCACCACAACTACTGAGCCTGTGCTCTAGAGGCCGTGAACCACAACTACTGGGCCCGTGTGCCACAACTACTGAAGCCTGCACGCCTAGAGTCCATGCTCCATAACAAGAGAGGCCACCGCAATGAGAAGCCAGCGCACCTCAATGAAGAGTAGGCCCCGCTCGCCGCAACCGGAGAAAAAGCCCTCACACAACAACGACAAACCCAAGGCAGCCATTAAAAAAAAAAAAAAAAGTCTCTTAGACACTAATTCTATCCTATTGTATCCAGAAATGTCTTTAAATAGATGTGAGAATCGTTAGAAGACTATCCAGTATACTAACAAATAATTTACTAGCTAAATCTAACTCCATATTGGACAGAACATTGCATGACAGTAAATGGGATATATTTTTAGTATTTTCTTCTTTGTTTTTGCAGTATGAGTTTTCCCCACAGACTTTGTGCTGCTACGGGAAGCAGCTGTGTACAATTCCTCGTGATGCTGCCTACTACAGCTATCAGAATAGGTAAGCCTTGAGCAGTTTCTTGAATCATGGGACAAAAAGAAGGTCTTAGGACGAGGCATGCTCGTCTGATTGTAGCTGGGGTACATTTCATTATTTCTCTCCTGAAGTTTCAGTAAAAAGGGCCAAAATTTCATTGTTTCTCAGTCACTCAGATAGGCCCATGGTCTCTTTAACTTAAAAGCATGCTTGTATAGTATAAAATTTTAAGCTCAAAACTGCTTGCTGCACTAGTTGGATCAGGTACATGTGTTAAGCCAAAATGTAACCATATGAGAAAGAATCTGAAGTGGAGAGTAACTCTAACAAAGGTTGATTGCCTTTTTTAAGATAATAAAGTTGAAACATTGTATTTTACCAATCTGTGTGTAAATATTTGCCTAGCTAATTTGGCCTGTACAGTCTGATGGAAAGACTTGTGTTTGCTCTAATTCATTTAAAAATTTTAAACCATAGGCTTTTTCTTTTTAATCAGTAGCACAGTAAGAATGAGGTCGGTGTTTTCATTGAGTTTAAGAATGACTCCCTTCATGAGGTGGCCTTTTTGGGGTTAGTGAGTGGTAGGTATGCTTTTGAAGCATTTTCTATTCTCTTGAAATGTGGAGATGGCTAAAGAATAGACCTCCTATCTTAAGTAGAGGAAGAATGAAAATAATTTTTGTTGTTGATTCCCTTACCTAATTACAACTTCCTGGTTTGGAGGGTTGTTTTGAAAATTAAGCTACTTTGTATCCATTGCTTTAAGTGACTGCATGTTGCCACAGCATGAGGGCATCCTGCCTTGAAACATAGGTTGTAATTCTTTGCCAAATTCAATTACATTGCCTCCATTCTATGAATTGGCAACTAAATTCTTTATGTGACCAAGATGAGGCTTCATGCCTGTTCTTTGTTTTTAGGTTCAAGTATTAAATGTCAGCTTTAGGGTTTGATGTTTTGATTATTTTTATCTTGTTTGCTTATAGTAATTACATATGTTCTAATACTTTGAGGAAGATAAGTTTCTATTTTTTCAAAGGTACTTGCAGAGGCCTGAATAATTTGGAATGTTGCAGTTACTTTTCTTCCAATTATGTTTTTTTTATTATTTTAATTTTTAAAAAATATCTAGGGAATTCCCCGGCGGTCCAGTGGTTAGGACTCAGCACTTTCACTGCGATGGCCTGGGTTCAATCCCTGGTTGGGGAACTAAAATCCTGCAAGCCATGCAGTGCAGCCAAAAAAATTAAAATTAAAAAAAATAATAAAATTAAGAAAAAAACATATTCAAGGTAATTAACGACTCCCATCAAAATCCTATTTTTTTAAAAAAAGAACTGTTGACCTAAAAATATCTTAAGATTTCTAAGCCTTGTCCAGCTCACTTGTCCTAGTGAAGTGCTGGTTTGAGGGGAAAGATGGGTGTCCCTGGACAGGCACCTCTACTGGAAGTGCAGCCGGCACAACTGTCCTGCTAAAAATATTTTAACATTTGGAATTCATTTTCTGTCTTAGCATGCTCTTCTATTGATAGAAGCATTTTAAAACTAAAAGTTTGAAATGATACTGTGGCCCAAATGGAATCTTTCCTATAGTGACAAGTGTTGTTCTGGAGGTTCTGGCCCCTCCATTTACAGTTTTAGCCCCATGATGTTTTGAACATTCTGTAATGTATCAAGCTTAACCTTCTTGTCCATGACATGGGCATAGTAACACCTTTCCTGACACCCTTAGTTGTCAGTCTCCAATGAGACAATGCTTTGGAAACTGTTAGGTGCAAAATACAGCTACAAAATTTTAAGAGAACAGGTTAAAATTAACTATACCCTGAAAAATGCCCCCACTGCTAAGTGCCCAACACAGTTTGGGTCTAGAAGGAAGAGCAGACAGCAGATTGCTTGCCATCATCTCTTAAGTTTGGGGGCCTTTTCATTGTTGCTTTTCACTGTTCCTGGGTTCTTTGGACCCTGCCTCAGCTGATTTGCATAGATTTTGGCCGTATTTCACTTGAGAGCAATTCAATTTCGATAGAATGGATGGCATCAGCGTGCACTACTGCCTCCTCAGAGGAGGTTGTTGATGGGGTGCAAACAAAGGATTGTTTTGAAAGTTCTGGAATGTCCAATATTACTTCTATATAGGACTTAATTTTTATTGAGCAAAAGTAATATATTTTCCGTAAGAGTAGAAGTGTAAATAATGGAGTTCTCTTTTACGCATAATACATTTTAAATGAGTGTGAGCATATACTTCTCCTCAGCTGAATCTCACAAGGTGTGCTTCCTGGAATACAGAACTGAAAGAGATACCACGTTGTGAGTCTGTGAAAGCAGTCGTCTAATTCTGCGATAGACATTTCAACTACTTAACATTTTCATTCTCAACCTTGACTGTTTATGAACACCATGGTGTTCTTTTGAATAATTGTTTTGGTACTTATAGTCCTAAACTGAGCACTTAGAATAGGAAATTCTACAGACTGTTTAAACAAGTGAAACTAATAGATAAGCTAGTATATGGTTACATTTTCACTTGTTTTCACACTTTGAAATTTTGAAAGTAAGTCATGTTGGGAAAACTGTTCTATAACTTTAACAGTTTATTATTGATAGATAATAATAGATATTATCTATTATCCAAGTTATTTTTATATACTGATATGGTACTTACAACAATCTGCATTTGAAAATTTACTCCATACATTAAATTACCCTTACAGATGAACTCTGCAGTTACATTGTGCTAACTTTAGGTATCCAGATGTACATCATCATCAGATTATGTAAAGTGTTTCTCCTTTATAATTCCATATTCATCAAACTGCTTCCTTCACGTAAGGCAGAAGGTCATCTAGGCGCTTATGGTTGAAAAGTGAATCTCTGAACCATTATGTATTTCCAGGATGAATAAAGTTTGGACTAGGTATAAGATAGGGGCAAGTCTGACATTAACATCTGTCACCCACTGATTACCAGAGTGGTTTCAGCCTACTTGACTAGGTGGGTGGGCTATCATCATATCAGAAGGGAGCTAAAGGGAGGCCAGGGCCCCTCCCTTTCCCCTTACACCTGAACAGATTCGATTCTCTGACATCTCTGGCCTTGCTCTGGGACAGACACTCTGTCCCTCCCAGTTTCTGACCCTGAGGTTCTTGGGAATGGAAGTTAGTTATACACAGAGGGCATAGGTTTCCGCAGCCACCCCAGGGGCTGCCATTCAGCCATCAGTGCTTCACTCTGGGCCAGTTTCCTCCAGTGGAAAATGATGGGTTTATGATTCTTGTTCCCCAGATGTTGCTAGGCTTGATGTCCTGCTTGAATAAAAGCTAAGAGTTTAGTTTGTCCAGGATTTTAAAACCGTTTAGACTCACATGTAATTACCATGGCAATTTCATTTCACAGTGTGTTCTGTAGTCCTCTTTGAGCTAGCCCACAGTGGCTGAGTTTGATCATAATAAATTGGAACACTTTCATTCATTTTTTAAAAGGAAGCAATTTGGCATTGAAGGGGTATCTTTTTTTTGCATATTCTGATTGCTGCTTAATTGGTTTATAGTTTCTATAGTAATTCTTTCTTGCCAGTGATGATCATGCCCTTCTACACATGGAAATTCCTTTTACCACATGATTTCAAGCCTCCATAAAAATATTTACAAAATAGTGAATAGCCAGAATATTACTGTAGTTCATTCAGAGAAAGAGATAAGTATTTTTAAAAACAGCAGTGTTAATCTGTTTGTTCCTGGTCAATTTTTAATCTTGGCAGACTTTGTTGATTGAATTAATTCTAAATAAACTGGTCCCAGCAAGAAACTCTTTTTAATCCAGTTGCTACACACAGTGAATCTGTCATGTTCCTCATCAACAAATATGAAAAATTGAATAATCTTGAGATGTGTGCATGCTCTAAAGTTTTATACTTTTAATTCACTGTGTGTGTTTAGTCAGTGAAATATAGCACACAGAATGCTCAATGTGTTTAATTAAGATTAGAATTAGAACTTGTGGGGACCTATTTTAGTGGTAATGAAGACAAACTGACCAGGCAGTGGCCTGAATCTCAGTTGTTTGTAGCCGTGCGCACATGTGTGTTTGTGTGCGTGTGTGTCTGTGTCTGTGTGTAGCTGCAAGCTGCTGCATCTCCTTCTGCCCATGTGGTTCAGTGTGGCGCTCCAAGTCTCGTCACAGTGTCTTTAACACTAATCCTCTTGGCATCTTGTAGATGTAGTTTTGAGCACTAAAACCGCATTTTATTGTGCTGCCGTCGTACCTTATACTCATCCCTTTTGCTTGTGTAATTCACCTCATTCGGCTTGTTTACTTCTACAGTATTCCTTTGTGCCCATCTTGTTTATGCAGCATCAGCCTGCATTTTTGTTGATTCCTCATTTGTGTCCTTTCCAAACATTTAATAGTTTTTATTTTAACTGTTATTTGATAGCTTGAGCCCAGGCTCTATACTGTAAGAAATTGGAGTGATGGATAATTTCTCAAATGCAGATTGTGCTTTAAAGATTAAGTCTCTAAATTTGCTTAACTTGGATTGTCCCCAAGTTAGAGAAATCACTGAGTATCTCAGATTGATGAATGATTGGTTCCATTACCAAAAAGTTTAAATTGAAGCTTAGAATTGAATTTTAAGACTGTTCACGGATTTACATATATTGTATTGTTTATACAATATATCACAGTTTTTCTCTGTATAGTCTTACTGATAAATGGCTGGAAAGTCTTTGACCCCGATTGCATTTCTGTTAAATGTTTGTCTAGAATATGGATTTGGTTTCATTTCTATTGTAACCCAATTAACTGAGTGATTAACATGTGAACAATAACAGGAGAAAATTAAAACCAGTTCTGAGTGCTCAACATTTTCATACCTTTAAAGATCTGGCTTAATACCGGAAATAAAATCTATGAATTGCTGTCAAGCATAAATTTTCCATTTTGAAAAAAAGCTATTTCAGTTTAAATTGCTTTTTTAAGGCCTTTTGTCAGACTGTTTTATTCAAAGTAAATTTTTTCCATCTCAAAACCTGTAGTTATATCTGGTTTTCTCTAAGTAATAACAAAATCCAAACTCCTAAAATTAGACTCCTTACAATTCTAGTATTAACAACTCCTTGAAAACATTTGCATCTTGGAGCTGGACGAACCCCTTGTTAGTGATGATGGCCTGGGATGTGTGCAATGAGACCGAATGCTAATCAATGCTTTGCCTTGGCTTTCTGCTCTGTGTTGTCTTGGTGTTTGCGTCTTACCTTTATGTCTGTGCTATTTGTTCCCTTCCCTGTTCTCTAATCCTGCCCTTCCCCACCTGCCCCTGTTCCTTTCATTGTCCTCACTGACCCATCAATCAACCAACAACGCCCCCCCTTCGTCGTGGTGATCTGCCCTGCTCTGATTGGTGGCTTCGTTGCTTGGGTGGCTGTGTGTTATGATGGACCAGTTCACCCAAGTATGGCCTTCTTGCTGACAGGTATCATTTCTGTGAGAAGTGTTTCACAGAGATCCAGGGGGAGAATGTTACCCTGGGTGACGACCCTTCACAACCCCAGACGTAAGTACCATCCTGTCATTTCTCCCGGGGGTGACTCTGAATTGTTGTTTTGTTCTCATACGTGATTAAAAGGGAAGCACCACTGCCACCCACTGTGACTTTTCTATAGTGTATTTTTCATATTACTTATACCCACATTCATATTTTACAATGTAGCTGTTGTAGCTGAATCCCAGCGCCACTTGCACATTCTTCCCTCTGCTTGAGACTGTGATGCTGTAGTGTGATGCAGTGCAGTGGTCTCTCTCGACCTTGCTCTATCTCTTTTTCTAAAACACTTGCTTTTTCCTAGTGGCTGTCAACTTCCATTTGGGAAGATTGTAAATTTTCAGTTACACCTAAGAAACCAGGTAACCCTAGTCACAGAACTAACTGGCAGTAGCAAAAATGAGTCTTGTGTGTATACCCCGTCTGTAGCATTTAGTTGATCTTCCACTGAAACCTCTGCCCTTTAAGTTGCAGAGGTAACAGAACCCAGGTGGTGAGACCCCAGCGAGTACCTGTATCTCCTTCCTCTCTGGAGGTTGGACTCTTGCTCACAGCTCCAGCATGGACAGTCATGAGTTAGTTCGTTCATTCCCTCACTGAGTTCACCATTTCCTCCCTGATGCTTGTCCTCTGATGGAGTTACTTTTGAGTAGGCAGATGGCCAGAATGTGGTGAGAAAAAAGCAAAAGCACGGCTTCCCTGGTGGCGCAGTGGTTGAGAGTCCGCCTGCCGATGCAGGGGACACGGGTTCGTGCCCCAGTCCGGGAAGATCCCACATGCCACTGAGCGGCTGGGCCCATGAGCCATGGCCGCTGAGCCTGCGCATCCGGAGCCTGTGCTCTGCAGCGGGAGAGGCCACAACAGTGAGAGGCCCGCGTACCACAAAAAAAGAAAAAAAAGAAAAAGCAAATCCACAGATTGGATGGTCAACTCATTTACATACTTGAGATACCTAAAAACCTGCCAGCCACCATAGCTGCCTAGGACTGCCAGCATTTTGTGGTCTTTCTTTTCTCCTGACTCTGCTATGATTCCTGCCACTCTGGGGAGTCTGCTGTGTGACTGTCCCCCGAAAGGCAAAAAGGCTTCCCACTGAAGCAGTTTCCAGCACTGTTGGACACTTACTCTGCAACTCAAGTTTACTTTATTCAATCGCACAACAAACCATACCTGCCTGTAAGATATATAAACCAAAATGACAGAAATTCTACATATTCACTTTTCTATCCCTTGTCAATTTAATTCTTTAGTCCAATTATGTGATTAATAATTGGATTGTATAATTCTGTGAATCAAGTAATTCACATATACACTAATAAAAGTACCACAAAAATGAAATACTCAGCCCTTTAAGAATAAGTAAAATATCCCCAAGTACATGCTGACTTGTGTCAATGAAGGAATATTGTAATTAGAAGAATTGATAATACCAGTGTTGGTCAAATTCAGCATTCACCATATAGATTTGATTAGAAATTAACAGGTTTGAATCTCAACATAATTTTGCCACTGTATTTTGACTAGCCTTAAACTAAATCTTGTAATAAGTGCTGATGATAGTTTGGAGGAAATATTCTAAGTAAGGTAGAGAAAAATAAAAGGTAGTGCTTTCTATAGAATTAAATGTTGTATGTTCATGCCATTATTACATGTACTTGAGATTTCAGCTGACCATCATTTTACTTTTTATGTGAAGAACTAGTTACAGAATAATACCCCAGAGACCCTATAGTTTATACTCAACAGATAAATTTAGTTAATTAACATTTTTCCTTTCCCCCCTCTCAAAAAAAACAAGGACAATTTCAAAGGATCAGTTTGAAAAGAAGAAAAATGATACCTTAGATCCTGAACCGTGAGTATACAGCTATTTTCTTTCTGACTTTCAGGTTTTAGTTTCAGATGAGGAAAGTTCCTCCTTATTGTTGGGTTGCGGGAGAAGACACTGGAAATAAATATATTACCATGGGTGGAATTTTTTGTGTGTAGTTATTTCAGATGTGGATTCTGTTTTAACTCACACAAAAGATGTATGTCTCTGTAGCATGCTGTCCAGCTACTGAATTTTAACACCCTTTAATGTAAGATTAGATGGATGTTTTGGCTCTGTTAGAATCTCTGTAGTAACTTCATCATCGTTGTCTTTAAGAAGCCATTTAGTGTGAATCTTTAGAGACTAAAGGTAGGAATATTTGGTGGAGGGGTGCTAGTATCATTTAAAGGGAAATTTCAGAAAGAAAAACTCTTAGAAACCACTTTTTAAAAATAATGAGAAGCCCAGTGTTGTATGTTCTTGTCACCATCTTTGGTATGGTATATTTTCAAAGGTCGTTGTCAGTTAATTTCCTTTCTTCCAGTGATCAGTGAGAATACTCAGTATGTAAATTTTGCTTTGTAATAACCCCTTAAAGAGGCCTCAGAGCTCCTTCCATGTGGTGGCTCCTCCCCGGTACCCAAAGCCAAGACCTGAAGGCACCCCAGTGTGTGGAGATGCCCATTTTGTTCTGTCACTGTGGTGAACGCCCATCCAGAGTTGCTTGGTGAGCACAGGCTCCAGCACTGTTGGGAGTTTGGTAAATGTGGCTGTGGTGCATCCAGAGCTGAGAAACAGGTTCTCCCCTCCCTTGGCTCAACTTCCCAGCTTCTAACGGAAGACACAGACTCCACTTCCCATTGAGAGCTAACTTAGTCTCTCCTGCCAGCTGTGCTCAGGTTGCGGGGGGAGCACGTTGATTACTTAGCAAAGTGCCTGGTGCATGAGGAGGCTGCTCCCTGTCTCTTTAGTCTCTAGTGTCAGTGGATTGTTTGTCCTGACTAGCCATCTCCCTGTTCACATTGTGGCCTCCCCGACAGTTTTCCTGTTTCCCTGTGATTTATATTCAGTTCTTTAAATTTTTAAATTTTATTTATTTTTTAAATATTTATTTATTTATTTAGTCATGCTGGGTCTTAGTTGTGACAGGTGGTCTCCTTAGTTTGTGGTTCACGGACTCCTTAGTTGCAGCAGGTGGGCTCCTTAGTTGCAGCTCGTGGGCTCCTTATTTGTGGCATGCAAACTCTTAGTTGCGGCATGCGTGTGGGATCTAGTTTCCTGACCAGGGATTGAACCCAGGCCCCCTGCATTGGGAGTGCAGAGTCTTAACCACTGAGCAACCAGGGAAGTCACCCCAAAGTTTTGTTTTATACTGGAGTATTTACAATGTTATGTTAGTTGCTATACTTACTTTTCAATTTCAGAATACGTTACATTGAAGCAGTAGTTGCCAGGCAATGGGGAAGACACAGATGAATAAAGGGGGTCTGTCCTCCAGCCGTTTGTCTTCCAGTAGGACAGACGGATCGTAGCACAGGCAGCAGGAGGCAGTAAGGTAGTCCAGAGTGGGGGGCCCTGGCCCAATGGAGAAGGTGACACTCATTTGGAAGCAGGTGTTGGGGGTGGTGGGCAGAGCATTCTAGACACAAAGACATGAAAGGACATGGGATGTTCAGCAGCACTGCAGGTGAGCTCAAGTGCAGGGCATGTAGGGAGTGTGGATGGAGCCCCATAGGACAAGGGGGCAGAGGGTGCTGGATTCCCTCCTGTGTGTGCTGGGAAAGGGCAGCAGCTGGGGCAGGACAGCAGAGAGTACTGAGGATGGCCGATGAGGGTCGCTGCCATTCTGCACAGTCTGCCTGTGTGTGTCCTTTTCTCCTCCGACAGAGCAGGGACAGAGAAGCTGGACTGGGCTCAATCTGTGGTGGAAAGCTTGCTCAGCAAGGGCAGTAGGATGGTCAGGGGCCGGGGACTCGAGCAGCAGTAGTGAGAGCAGGCGTCAGGTTACGGGGACCGGCATCTAGTATGATAGGAAGAGCCGGGACCAGGACCGTTTGGAGAAATGTGGTACTTTCTAGCCCCTCAGCCTTCCACAGGGTATAAGTTGTGGTGGCTTTAAGGGCATGGGTGAAAAAATAGATTTTGACCTTCAAGCGTGTTGGCGATTAAGTTTCCTAGGTGAGGTGACAGGGCCCAGGTGAGCTATGGCAGAAGCTGTGCAGAGGGCAGGTGGCATGGTGCATCCCAACTTCTCTAGTGTTTACTTTAAGAAAGTAACCCTTGTAACTTTTCCCACCCTTGTAACTGACTCAGCAGACGTTTCCTGCGCCTGGGCTTAAGAACAAGGGTTTGTAACACTGACAGTATTGTTCTCTTTTATTTAAGTCCATTTAGGCATGTGCAGTTATCTAGAGCAAGCACTGGTCTTGAAAATCTGTAGTAATATCAGAAATACTGACCTGTAAAATAGGCCTTCGTCATAACAATTTTTAGAAATAAATGTTCACTTCCGGTTGCAAAGCAGATTGGGAGAAGAGAGGAAAGAGGCATTTGTACAAAGAAAGGGAGAAAGTCAGTCTTTCCTGTAGAAAATATCATACTGATGCATTTTTAAAAATACGGCTCAATTAGTCAAGAGATGCATTAATGCTGCAGATTCTTGAAGTCATCAAGGGGACGAGGTGTGAACACACCACACAGGCTCTGTAGAAGCTCCATTATGTATGTGGCTCCCTGTGTCACAGTGCACTTTCTTTGTCTTCTAGTTTCGTTGATTGCAAGGAGTGTGGCCGGAAGATGCATCAGATTTGTGTTCTCCACTATGATATCATTTGGCCTTCAGGGTGAGTAATTTCCTGGTGATTTCCTATGATCTCGGGAAAGGGAAAGCAGTTATGCACAGAGTAGAGGGGAGGATGCTGGCTGCTACTGCGTTTCATTCATTGTTGTCAGCAAGAATCCGGCAATTAGATGGATGGCAGTTTGTTCTAAATTTAAGTCTTAAGTGTTTGCCCGCTTTGGGAATTGTAGAATCAAAGCAGTCTGCCTCTTCACTTTTGTATAATGATGCGATTTTAATTGCCAGCGAAGTATTTTAATGCTGCATTTCACTGGTTTGGCAACATATACTGTTTTATATAATCTGATCACACCCATTATTTTTTTTGCAGCTTTGTGTGCGACAACTGCTTGAAGAAAACGGGCAGAACTCGTAAAGAAAACAAATTCAGTGCTAAGAGTAAGTTGTGGAAGGGTTTTTGTATTTTTTTGTCTTACACTTGAAGAGAATCATTTGCCTTGATCTTTATATGAAAGTCAATTTTATGATCAGTCTGTGTTTTAGATGAAAGTTTAGAAACTTTCATCTAAAACACATACAGTAAACTTTGTGAATTCTAAGAGAGAAAAATCTGTCAGCAGATCCTTCTCAAGTAGCTTAGAAATAACACACACACATCCTGGGCACACTCAGCCCTGGGCACCTGCAGGGGCGGCTGTTTGCCCATCAGTAGGTGTGGGCCCTGCCGTTGTGAAGAGTGACCCTCTGGGGCCCTCTGGGAATCAGCCAACATCACCAGGACTGGCAGGAGCCTGGTCTGCACGAGGGCTGGTTGGGTGTGTCACTGCCGCATTGGGAACGGTTGCTGGTGTCTGCGAGGAGCAGAGAGAGCGCCCTGTTGCTATCGGAGTAACATTTCATAGGTAGTCTTCACTTTTTTAGAGATGACACTTTTCAGAAGTGTACAGTGTGTCGTCTTTGTCAACTCGGCTGCTGCTCTCACTTCTCTCCAGTAGGACAGGCAACTAGCACACCACTTAGGGCTCCCCAGAAAGAGCCGGGCCACCTGAGGAGCTGGAGTAGAAGAGAGATGGGATGGAGAGAGAGGTCCGTGGGCAGGAGGGAAGGGTGGCAGGCAAGGAAGAAGCCCCTCTGAAGCCTTCCAAGTCAGCATTAATTCACGTTCAAACTGTGTCATTACCAAAATCCACAGTTATCCTATCACTTAAACTCACTCTTAGAAAATCTTTTGAAATATTGATGAATTCACCAGCTATTATAATATTTCTCTTTAGATCAGGGTTTCTGATGTGTACTGACATTTGGGCCAGAAACGTCTTTGTTATGGGGGCTGTCTTGTGCTTAATTAGAATTTTAGCAGCAGACTGCTGCCCACTAAACGCTGGTAACACTCCCTGCCCCACCCCCCCCATGAATGGTGGCTGTCAGAAATGTCTTCATACATTACCAGGTGTCGTGGGTTGGGGGTGTGCAGGTGAGAACCCCTACTTTAAAGGATCCATTCTGACTGATGTCACTAAAGCAATCAGCTACTTAGAATCAATCTCCTGGGCCAGAGCTTTGGTGACCAAAACAGAAATTGCCAGGAGAGCTAGGCGTCAAGAGAAGAGCAATTGCAGCCAGAAGAGAGAGGGGTAGAGATGGGGGGGTGGGTAGGAGAACCTGAGAGCTGGCCCAGCCCCCACCCTCCTCTAGTGTCCAGAGAATGGTGGAGAGGGATATGTGGACCTTTGGCAAATGAGCTTCAAAGATGTAGAATCTTCACTTACAGAAAAGGACCTTAGAGGTGGTGTGTCTCCCCTGGGTTTTTGATTTGCATCATCTCTGCAAGTGTCTGTCGGTCACAAAAGAGAGGTTGCCTCATTTGCACTGACTTAGTGCAGTGGGCCCTCCGTGTCCACGCATGTGGGACCTGTGGGTACAGAGGGCCTTCTGTACTGCACCATTGTATGTCAGGAACTTCAGCATCCTTGGATTTTGGTGTCTGAGGGGTTCCTGGAACCAGTTCCCTGTGGGTGCGGAGGGACAGCTGCATTGAAAATATCTTCCAGCTGCTGGTCAGAGAGTGATACTAAACAACTGACTATCCACCCAAAACCACCTCCCCATTAACGCCACATGCACAACGCAACTCGGGTGGCTAAAGGGGCGAAAAGTAACAACTACAAATGCTTTGGAGGTCAGAGAAAGAGAGTGTTTTTACTGTGTTCAGTTATGAAAAACCTTCCTAAAAAAGATAGAGCCCAGAGGTCAGAAAGCAAAAGGCTGAAGGATTTGATCACATAAAGGGAAATATAAGGCTCCCATCATGTACCGTGGCCAAAAATATACATGGTGGGGTACAATTTAAAATGTCCATTTTTAGACTCAGCAGTTCCACCTTGACGCATGTCTCCTACAAAGATATTTGCTCATGTGCCTAAAGGCATGTACAGGGCCGTCTGCTGCAGCACGATGGGCTGTGGGGAGTGGAAACGGGAGCCTAAACCAAAGCACGTGGCCACCCTGTGGGAAGCCCGAGGCACCATCACAGTGAGGGTGGCCTGAGCCCTCCTGTCCAGTGGGAGGGGCTGCTACAGAAATGCCTGCCCTCAGTGCCTGAACTTGCTGGTCTGGAGGACACCTCCGCATGGCACCGCAGCATGAGAACAGCCCTTCTTTCCCCAGTACTGAGTCTCTGAGCACGTGCTGGCTGCTCTCCAGGTTTTTCACGGTGCTGTCCCGCGTGTAAAGCCCATGGCTCTTCTCTCAGAGGACATAGCGGAGCACCTCTCCAGCCCTCTTCATGGTGTTCAGTTTGGTGCTTGTGACCAGACCGTCATAATTGTCTCATTTAAAAACTGTATTTTGGGCTTCCCTGGTGGCGCAGTGGTTAAGGATCCACCTGCCAATGCAGGGGACACGGGATCGAGCCCTGGTCTGGGAAGATCCCACATGCCACGGAGCAACTAAGCCCATGTGCCACAACTACTGAGCCTGCGCCCTAGAGCCTGCGAGCCACAACTACCAAAGCCTGTGCGCCTAGAGCCTGTGCTCTGCAACAAGAGAAGCCACAACAGTGAGAAGCCCACACACCGCAACAAAGAGTAGCCTCTGCTCGCCACAAGTAGAGAAAGCCCGCGTGCAGCAATGAAGACCCAACTCAGCCAAAAATAAATAAATGTATTTAAAAAATAATAAAATAACTATTTTCAGAGTGAAGTAAGTCAGAAAAACAAATATCGTATATTAACGCATATATGTGGAACCTAGAAAAATGGTACAGATGAACAGGTTTGTAGGGCAGTAATAGAGACACAGATGTAGAGAACAAACGTATGGACATCAAGGGGGAAAGCGGTGGGGGGTGGGGGGGATGAATTGGGAGATTGGGATTGACATATACACACTAATATGTGTAAAATACATAACTAATAAGAACCTGCTATATAAAAAAAATAAAATTCATAAAAAACTATTTTTAGTACAGGTAATTCAGGTAATTTGGGGGGGAAATGTAAAGACCTAATTTTGAAGGTTTACTCCTATTCATTATGTGAAAATCATAGTGTGTGTAATCATAGTTTCACAAGGGAAGGGGGAGCTCCCTGCACCAGCGCATGGTGGCCCTTCTTAGCTGTGTCCTCCCTTTCTGGATTGGAAGCCACCTCATAAGGGGACAAAACTTGCTCAGCAGTGGCATGGGCGGGAGTACAGGGGGGCGAGAACATGAGAATTTTCTTCTGGGCTTCACAAAGAATAGATGAGACGGTCGTAAGTCCTTTGCACCTAATTCTCTTTTTCTCAGGATGGTTATCTCAGCTGTGGGAGGTTGAAAGAAGGGGATCCAGAGCATAACTAAACATCTGTGGAAAGTGTGCACGTGTATCAGAGTGTGAAACAATTCTACTTCCGCTCATTTTTATAGCTTTTAAAGTTTTTATGTTTTAATGAGGTCTTTATTTCATTGCCATTGTAATTTTTTTTAATCACTTTTATTGAGGTATAATTTATATACCAAAAAAACTCCGCCATTGGTATGTTTATTGCAGAGAAACTAAATTTAAAAAGCCTAAATTTTGCAGATATTTCTTAACCTCAGTAAGGAATCTTCTAAAATCCTATCATCTGTAGTCACTGTTAACCTTTTGCAGCTTTCCTGTCTAGGCTTTTATCCCCATATGCACAGAGTTTTTCTGTGCTATGACTGTATGTGTATTTATATGCTGTGTAACTCCTGACCCGTCCCTGGGAGAGGGAGGGTACAGAGGGGCAGGGTGGAGGAGCCCACCAGCAATGGTGCTGGGCAGGTCTGCGTCCTGGAACAGCGTCCCTTGCCGCCCAGGATTGGAATGCTCACAGAGTGAGGTAGCCCTTGGCTGCCTGCTAGCTTAACTGTCTCAGACTCTGCACCAGGACTCTCATCAGAGCTGGGCAGGAAGGGGCATTTGTGCCATCCTGTCTCTGAGGCTGTGCCAGCCCTGCCTTCCATGGAAAGCAGTGGCAGGCTCCCAATTTCTGTTAAGAGTTCTTCAAGTTCTTCCAGCCTTGGGGCACAGCTGTGTGGGCGCAGCCAGGGCCAGATCTCTGTCTCACTAAGGGCTGGGCATGTGGGGCAGGAGGCAGGGTGGACCCCGTGCGGCTCCCTTGTGCCTGCTCCCCTTCTTCACCCCAGAGCCCATCTTCTTTCAGATTTGGGTCCACCTTTGTGTCTCTTCTGCCCCTTACAGTTAGAAAAAGATGGAAATATTGGGCATTTGACAGCAGTTTTCAGTGTGTGGAATGCCTGAGATTCCAGGTTCCACCTTTCTTTTATAAAATGCTTATTACCTCATAGGACACATTAGATCCCTTCTGTATTTGGAGAATGTTACTCCTTAAAATACCAGACTACATTGAAAGAGGTGGATTCTGTGACCTCAACCCTCGCGAAGCCCTCTCATCTGCTTGTGCTGGGCTTTGCAGGACTGCAGACCACACGGTTGGGAAACCACTTGGAAGACCGAGTCAACAAGTTTTTGCGGCGACAGAATCATCCTGAAGCCGGGGAGGTGTTTGTCCGCGTAGTGGCCAGCTCAGACAAGACGGTGGAGGTCAAGCCCGGGATGAAGTCACGGTTTGTGTGCAGACGTTCCAGTGGGCACCCCATGTGGTTAACCAGAGCCTAGCTTTCTGGCAAAGCTTTAGAGTTTGCATAATTTGAAAGCTTTTCATCAGTTAGCATGTAGCCACCCTTCTGTCAGTATCCCACATTCATCAGGGGAGGTGGAATTCCTTTCTGAGTGAAGCAGTGTCACAAAGAATGGGGTCAAGACTCCAAGCTGCCTGGGCCAGTGGTCAGAAGGGGCGACCTCGCCTCCAGCTTCTCTGCACTGAGCGGGTTTACGGCAGCAGGTCTCGTCTGTAAAGCACTTTGTAAATGGTAGTGATGCATGCAAACATCAGGCTCCTTTATTTCAGGTTTGTGGATTCTGGGGAAATGTCTGAATCTTTCCCGTATCGAACCAAAGCACTCTTTGCCTTTGAGGAAATTGATGGAGTGGATGTGTGCTTCTTTGGGATGCACGTCCAAGAGTATGGCTCTGATTGCCCCCCTCCAAACACAAGGTAATCCTCTAGCTCCTCTGGGGTGCGTGTCACGTGTTGTGCTAGCGACCAAGGCTCTAAACATCTTAGAGAACTACTAGTTAGTTTCATTAGTTCGTTTTCTGCTAAGCCAGTGGGAAGTGAAGAGTTTTGATGACTGTAGAGTGCTTTGTGTTGTAAGCACACATGGGTTTTGATCCTGGTCTTGCTGTTGCCCCTGTCTTACCTGGGGCAGGTAAACCTATGGAGAAGTGGGTGGGGACTGCTGCACAGGCCGGGCTTCTCTTCACCTATGAAAATGTCACACCTCTCCTGAGAGTTATTTCATGTTCAGTCAAGAATCTGGGTGAGAAGGAATTAGAAGTGGCTTTTCCTAATTTGCCTTGATCTCTCCACAGTTCCCCATGGTGAGTGATGGCATTGCTTCATAGTTCAGTGATGAAATTGAATTCTCTTTTATTGATTGGTAGCAGAGCTTGGTGATGGCAGATTTCTTATGTCCTGTTTGTGGCCAGTGCAAATGCTATCAAAACAGAATTTATTTCTGGAGCTTTTTTTAGTTGCTGGTGTTTGGTTTCAAGTTTGGGAAATAACCTGAACTTTCAAGTAATTTCTTTCTCACCCTGCCCCCAAGGCGTGTGTACATATCTTATCTGGACAGTATTCATTTCTTCCGACCGAGATGCCTCCGAACAGCTGTTTACCATGAGATCCTTATTGGATATTTAGAGTACGTGAAGAAATTGGGGTGAGTTTAATTCATATTATTCAGAACTAATAAAAACTCCATTTTTAATTTTCACTGTGTATTTTGTGAAATAACACAAGTATTTCTTAAGGTTTTTTGTGTTTTTATTTTGATGTCCTGAAATGGATTCAGGGGTCTCCAGAGCACCCTTCCAGCCAGATGCTCTGTTGGGCCACTTGGGTCTGGGGCTCCCAGCACAGCTCAGGTGCTTTCCCTGCTTCCTGTGTTTTTCTCACATTCTAGTCTGTTTTTTTAAAACTTTATTGAGGCATATTTTATGTATCATACAATTCACCTACTTCAGGTGTACATTCCGTGATTTTTAGTAACTACCAAGTAATGCAGCTGTCACGGTAAATCAGTTTCAGAACATTCTCATCCCCCCAACCCCCGTTAAGATCCCTGCACCCATTTGCTGTTCATCCCTTTTGGACCCCTGCCCCCAGTGACTACTAATCTCCTTTTTGTCTCCATAAATGTGCCTTTTCTGGACGGTTCATAGAAGCAGAATCCTACCAGATGTGGTCTCTTGTGTCTGACTTCTTTTCCTGTCTCTCTTCTTACATTCTAGATCACATTTCTTTCCCAAATTTGGAAAAGAGATGTTTGATTGAAGTGTCTTGAGCAGAATGAATGAGATCTATTTTGTCTTTAACCCCTTAGAAAGAAATACTCAACTTCCTTTCCAATGTGCAGGAGAAAGTAGATAGGAAATTCAGTGCATCCACCCTGGGGACAAGCCGTCTGATACGCCTGACGCGTTGCCGTCTTCCCAGGCTCTCTCCTGTGTCGCAGGTTCCCTTGCAGCCTTAGCCCCTGCCTGACATGCACACCCAAGAGGGAGGTACCGTTGGGCCAGTTTCCGGGCTGCATTTGCACTCTGTAGAGATTTGGCTTTACCCTAACCCCCTTCCCCAGTACAATGGTTTGGAACCTCTCTTAGGCCTCTCACATGTTCTGCCAGAAGCATTTTGTAATTTCTTTTTTGTTGTTTTTCTTCATAGTTATTTCTGTCCTTGCTTTGGTCCGTGTTCCTCAGCTGTTACTCCTCAAAGGCAGGGATGATTTCGTTCACTGCTTCCGTCTGAATTGTGTGTATGTCCTGCAGGTATGTAACAGGACACATCTGGGCCTGTCCCCCAAGTGAAGGAGACGACTACATCTTCCATTGCCACCCCCCAGATCAAAAAATCCCCAAGCCAAAGCGCCTGCAGGAGTGGTACAAGAAGATGCTGGACAAGGCCTTTGCTGAGCGCATCATCCATGACTATAAGGTGCCCACACTGTGGGGCGGGGGGCGCTCCTCACCACTGACTCCCACATCTTCACGTGTCTCCCTCTGTGCTCACATGGGTTAGAATTATATCTACTTATGAGTATTGGAAAGCAAAAATTAAAATTTTTTAAAGCCATAAACTAAGAAGCAACTTATGTGCTGTCTGTCAAGATTTGCAGTCGGCAGTCCAAGAGAAGTGGTGGCAGATCCTGTGAAACCATGCGCCTCAGGAGCGTGCGGTCCCCTCTCCATGTCGTGGCCCCAAGCCCCCTCCCCAGAGTGTCGCCCAGCCCCGCTCGTCTCACCACTGTGCTTGTTCACTTTCCAGGACATTTTCAAACAAGCAACTGAAGACAGGCTCACCAGTGCCAAGGAACTGCCCTATTTCGAGGGTGACTTCTGGCCTAACGTGTTGGAGGAGAGCATTAAGGAGCTGGAACAGGAGGAAGAAGAGAGGAAGAAGGAGGAGAGCACCGCGGCCAGTGAGACCCCGGAGGTAAAGCCCAAGGGCCCCAACGCATGTGCTAAAGGCTGCGCTCCAGCAGGTCAGGGAGTGAGTGGGGGCTGCTCGTTTCTCAAGACATGGCCTCCTTTGTCTGTGGTGGTGTTTTCATACGTAACCTCACCATGTTGCCGCCCACCACAGGGCAGGCCTGGGCCTGGGGGCACAGCCCATACTGGGTGCTGGGTGAACTGGAGACACATCACCTGCTAGGTGGACAGAGGGGCTTGCTCTGGCATCTCTGGGCAGGACAGCGGGGCTGAGACACGGCAAGATGAGAGAGGAGGGCACCCTGCCAGGGAGCCCAGAAGAGGTGCTGGAGATAGAGATGGAGACGGGTGTCATGATCAGGAACCAGTCAGTTCACTTTAGAAATGACTTGAGGAGGAGACTCTTGTTTGCCAGGCCTCATTCACTCTCCTTGTTGTAGACCGCCCCCCACTCTTCACTGGGTGTTCATGCATCTGTGCACTCACTCTGGTCACTGAGCCCCCGCCATGTGCAGGCACCATCCTGAGGGGTGCAGTGGGAACTAAAGAGGTCTCCATCCCTGCCCTCAAGGGGTGTGTGTCCTAGTGTGTGGTGCATGCTGAGATGGTGCAGAACAGACACGAGGGAAGAGGGCAGATGCAGCACCTTTGGGAGGGCCTGTCTGGGGAGGTGGCATCTGAGCAGAGACTTACTGGTGAGAGGAACCCAGAAGATCCAGGCGGAGGAGCCTCCAGCAGAAGGAGGAGGGTGTCAGAGTCCGAGTGGGGGGCGAGTGTGCCGTGTTTCACATGTTCAAGTAAGAGATGATGGTGGTTTAGTTGGATTCGTAGCTGTCGGCAGTGAGCAGCATATGATGTGTTTTGAGAGTAACAACCTCAGAACTTACGGCGCATCTTTGTGGTGTATGAGGAAGATCCTGGATCGAGGCTGCTTGCTGGGTCTGGGGCCTTAGAATTGAGTCAGTGTTGCTGCGTCTCCCTGAAGGGGAGAAGGAGGGGAGAGCACACTTGGGGGAAGAAGTCAAGAATTGGCTGCAGATGTGTTAATCTCGAGATTGCCTGTTACCAGCCGTGCAGGCCTGGGGCCCCCAGGAGGGCTTGGGGCTGCATGTGGAGCCAGCATCCGGAGCCCGGGGTCTAGGGTTGAATGTCTGCATGGCTGCTTCCTGCCAGGCAGCATGTGCTTTGGGGTGTGTCCTTTTTGCAAGACGGCATCCCTAGCCCCTTCCAACATGGAGAAAGCGTGGGTGAGGATGTGACAAGTACTCATGTCACAGGTGGGTCCCGAGGAGTGGTCGAGGGCTGTGGTCATCGTTCTCTGCCTGCCTTTTGCTGGACCTCCCTGGAGGCAGGACCCGTCATCCCCTGGAACGTTGGGTGATTTAGGGCTGGAGATGCTGCTCCTCAGGGACTGGAGAGATGCCGGCAGGTCCCTCCCTCAAGCTAACCTGAAAGGGTGGGCTGGATTTCTGTGGAAATGTGGAGTGCCTGTGGGAGAAAGACCACAGCCGATTAATGAACCCAGGTTCCTCTGCCTCTGCTGGACAGACACCCAGGCACAGGAGGTGGCCTGAGTCAGCACTGGCATCCAAGGCTCAGGGGGTGCTGGGAGGAGAGTCTGTGCTGCCGGCCGAGCTGCCACAGAGGGGCTCTGAGGGGGACACAGCCCTGGCTGTGTGCCTGTTGAGGAGTGCCTGCCTCCAGCCAGTAGAAGACATAGGACCAGGAGAAACGGCTTCCACCCCCTCAGTGGTTAGATCCAACTAGCATCCCAGGTGTGTTCTTCCCTCCAGCCTCCACGTGATGTGCGGCTATTGTGGCACAGGCAGTGCTTGCTTTATGTATGTCACCACTGTACCCATTCGGTCCTGGCCAAGTCCAGGCCCTGCTTCCATACTCATCTCCTTCCCCTCAGCGGTTTCCTCTGAAGGCAGCAGTGTTGACAGCCACTCACACGGCCTGCACAGGCAGGTAGGGTCTGCCCGGCGGTCTCCTGCCTCAGCCCCAGCTCCCTGGAGCCCCTGCAGCAGGAA
>NW_006780388.1:1192976-1193298 GCF_000442215.2 Lipotes vexillifer
GGACATTGGAGCAGGATGCTAGGCAGGGCCGACAGCTCTGAGTCTTATTGCAGGGCAGCCAGGGCGACAGCAAGAACGCCAAGAAAAAGAACAACAAGAAAACCAACAAGAATAAAAGCAGCATCAGCCGAGCCAACAAGAAAAAGCCCAGCATGCCCAATGTGTCCAACGACTTGTCGCAGAAGCTCTATGCCACGATGGAGAAGCACAAAGAGGTGGGGGGGGGGCGGGGGGGCGGACCAAGTGCAGGGGGAGGAGGCCTGGCCTGGCGACACCACACTGCTTGTCACCACTGCTTGTTACCAACGCAGTTCAGCCCCGG
>NW_006780388.1:1197686-1203203 GCF_000442215.2 Lipotes vexillifer
CAGGAATTGGTGGCCTCCCTGCTGGACATTGGAGCAGGATGCTAGGCAGGGCCGACAGCTCTGAGTCTTATTGCAGGGCAGCCAGGGCGACAGCAAGAACGCCAAGAAAAAGAACAACAAGAAAACCAACAAGAATAAAAGCAGCATCAGCCGAGCCAACAAGAAAAAGCCCAGCATGCCCAATGTGTCCAACGACTTGTCGCAGAAGCTCTATGCCACGATGGAGAAGCACAAAGAGGTGGGGGGGGGGCGGGGGGGCGGACCAAGTGCAGGGGGAGGAGGCCTGGCCTGGCGACACCACACTGCTTGTCACCACTGCTTGTCACCAACGCAGTTCAGCCCCGGGGACAGCAGGGGTCGGCTCGGTCCTTCTCTCTGCGGGGCTGACGCTGCTCCTCCCTGCCGTCCCCCAGGTCTTCTTTGTGATCCACCTCCACGCTGGGCCCGTCATCAACACGCTGCCCCCCATCGTCGACCCCGACCCCCTGCTCAGCTGTGACCTCATGGACGGGCGGGACGCCTTCCTCACGCTGGCCCGGGACAAGCACTGGGAGTTCTCCTCCCTGCGGCGCTCCAAGTGGTCCACACTGTGCATGCTGGTGGAGCTGCACACCCAGGGCCAGGACCGCTTCGTCTACACCTGCAATGAGTGCAAGCACCACGTGGAGACGCGCTGGCACTGCACTGTGTGCGAGGTGAGCGCAGGGCACCTGCCCGCGCAGGGCTGCCGGTAGAGCTGGCGAGGCCTACGGCGCTCTCGGGCTGTGCGTGTGTATTTCAGGGCAACTGTTAGATAGTTGGCATTTTCTGGGGAGAAAATGACCAGATGAATGCTCATCTGTCCACTCCACTAGTCCACTGTTGGTTTTGAGATTGTGTTTTGGGGTTCACGAATGAGAGGGTTTCTCTCGATGTTGATGGGGTTCCTGCCTTGTGCCTGTTCTGGGGCTTAGCGCCAGCCATCCAGGGCAAGAAGCAGCCGGTGTCTGCTCACGGGGCATCCTGGTCCCAACCTGGTCCCAATGGCATGTGTCCGGGGTGTGGGGGAGCTGGTCTTCAGGGGACGGAGGGAAGCCAGTGAGCTTCCCTGGGAGACATTTGTGCTGACCTTTCCAGGATGCAGAGATGATCACAAGGCACTTTGTTATTTTATTTGTTGTGTTTCGTTAACACCAGCTCTGTGTCAGGCACATGCACAGGCCTCTCGGTGCAGGGTGAGAGGGCAGAGAGAAGAGAGCACGGCAGTGCTTTGGTTCCATTGGGATTCTGACTGGTTCCTCTTCTGGTGCTCCCAGTCTAGGCTTGCCAAGAGGTTGGGATTTCCTGCTGTTGTTAGGCTGAGTCCCTTTGGTCAGGGGTCTTGAGTCCCTCCTCCCTTGGCCTGGTGGATCTTGTGGTCAAACCACACTGGCACCCCCTCTGCAGGGGTCTCGGCCTGTCCCTGGCACAGACGGGTCACTCGCACGGGGTGTCACATGCTCTGCCTCCCCCCGCAGATAGTCAGACTCCCCTCCTGCCCAGTCCTCACCTTGCTGGTGTCAACGCCTAGATAGTCCCCATAGTTGAGTGCTCCACAACAGCAGCTCTGTGCTCTCTGGGGGCAGAGGGGGCCTCTATAATGCCCTTGTCTCTCTGCCACTCTCTCCAGCTTCCTTTTGTCCTCTCTCTTATTTCCCACTGTGGGGATTTTCACATCCTTGCTGTGAGAAGGTTAGCAGTCCTGGTCACAGGGCTCATCCTCCAGATTTAGTGCTTTGTGGTCTCCGTCTCCAGGTGCAGCTTTTAGAAACCTGGGGAGGGGGCATTATGTTGCCATGGTGCGAGCCCAGGGCCTTCTTCCTGGTAAAGACCTCTCAGCCCCAGTGCCTGCCCACCGGCTGCCCGGCAGAGCTCTGGGGACACACTGAGGGCATCCGCAGCAGCTCCAGAGCATAGGGGCCCCAGCCTCGGGGTGCTCACGAAGCCGCACACGCTGTGAGCTAGCAGGTTGGGAGAAGGCAGAGGGGCCCCCAGAAGAGGGCGAGTAGGTGGACCGGTGGTCTCTGGAATTTCTGGGCTGTGGAGTGTTCCCGGGAGTGAAGGTTCCGGGGAGCAGACATGTTTGGCATCTGTGAGCCTCATGGGGATTGGGGGGAGCTGGTGGTCAGGGCCGCGTGGTGACGCTGGCTTGTCCGTTGTCCTCACCCGCAGGACTACGACCTCTGCATCAACTGCTACAACACGAAGAGCCACACCCACAAGATGGTGAAGTGGGGGCTGGGCCTGGACGACGAGGGCAGCAGCCAGGGTGAGCCACAGTCCAAGAGCCCCCAGGAGTCACGGCGCCTGAGCATCCAGCGCTGCATCCAGTCCCTGGTGCACGCTTGTCAGTGCCGCAACGCCAACTGCTCACTGCCGTCCTGCCAGAAGATGAAGCGGGTGGTGCAGCACACCAAGGGTTGCAAACGCAAGACCAACGGCGGCTGCCCAGTGTGCAAGCAGCTCATTGCCCTCTGCTGCTACCACGCCAAACACTGCCAAGAAAACAAGTGCCCCGTGCCCTTCTGCCTCAACATCAAACACAAGCTCCGCCAGCAGCAGATCCAGCACCGCCTGCAGCAGGCCCAGCTCATGCGCCGGCGGATGGCCACCATGAACACCCGCAACGTGCCTCAGCAGAGCCTGCCTTCCCCTACCTCAGCACCACCCGGGACCCCCACACAGCAGCCCAGCACACCCCAGACACCACAGCCCCCCGCCCAGCCGCAGCCCTCACCCGTGAACATGTCACCAGCCGGCTTCCCCAGTGTAGCCCGGACTCAGCCCCCAACAACGGTGTCCACCGGGAAGCCCACCAACCAGGTGCCAGCCCCACCACCCCCCGCCCAGCCCCCACCCGCGGCAGTGGAGGCAGCCCGGCAGATCGAGCGGGAGGCCCAGCAGCAGCAGCACCTGTACCGGGTGAACATCAACAACGGCATGCCCCCAGGGCGCACGGGCATGGTGACCCCGGTGAGCCAGATGGCCCCCGTGGGCCTGAACGTGCCCCGACCCAACCAGGTCAGTGGGCCCGTCGTGCCCAACCTGCCACCTGGGCAGTGGCAGCAGGCGCCCATCCCCCAGCAGCAGCCGATGCCAGGCATGCCGAGACCCGTGATGTCCATGCAGGCCCAGCCGGCCGTGGCCGGGCCACGGATGCCCAGCGTGCAACCACCCCGGAGCATCTCGCCCGGCGCCCTGCAGGACCTGCTTCGGACCCTGAAGTCCCCCAGCTCCCCACAGCAGCAGCAGCAGGTGCTCAACATCCTCAAGTCCAACCCTCAGCTGATGGCAGCTTTCATTAAACAGCGCACGGCCAAGTACGTGGCCAGTCAGCCCGGCCTGCAGCCCCAGCCCGGCCTGCACCAGCAGCCCAGCCTGCAGAACCTGAATGCCATGCAAGCCGGCGGGCCGCGGCCCGGCGTGCCTCCGCAGCAGCCGGCGATGGGCGGCCTGAACCCCCAGGGCCAGGCCCTGAACATCATGAACCCGGGGCACAACCCCAGCATGGCAAGTATGAACCCACAGTACAGAGAGATGCTGCGAAGGCAGCTCCTGCAGCAGCAGCAGCAGCAGCAGCAGCAGCAGCAGCAGCAGCAGCAGGGCAGTGCCAGCATGGCCGGGGGCTTGGCGGGGCATGGCCAGTTCCAGCAGCCTCAGGGACCCGGAGGCTACCCCGCGGCCATGCAGCAGCAGCGGATGCAGCAGCACCTCCCCATCCAGGGCAGCTCCATGGGCCAGATGGCGGCCCAGATGGGACAGCTCAGCCAGATGGGGCAGCCTGGGCTGGGCTCAGACAGCACCCCCAACATCCAGCAGGCCCTGCAACAGCGGATTCTGCAGCAGCAGCAGATGAAGCAGCAGATTGGGTCCCCGGGCCAGCCGAACCCCATGAGCCCCCAGCAGCACATGCTCTCAGGACAGCCGCAGGCCTCGCACCTCCCCGGCCAGCAGATGGCCACATCCCTCAGTAGCCAGGTGCGGTCTCCGGCCCCTGTCCAGTCTCCACGGCCCCAGTCCCAGCCTCCACATTCCAGCCCGTCGCCACGGATACAGCCCCAGCCTTCACCACACCACGTCTCGCCCCAGACTGGTTCCCCCCACCCAGGACTCGCAGTCACCATGGCCAGCTCCATAGATCAGGGACACTTGGGGAACCCCGAACAGAGTGCAATGCTCCCCCAGCTGAACACCCCCAACAGGAGTGCGTTGTCCAATGAGCTGTCCCTGGTCGGCGACACCACGGGAGACACCCTAGAAAAGTTTGTGGAGGGTTTGTAGCATTGTGAGAGCATCACTTGTTTTTTTTTTCCCTTTCATGGACCTTTTGTACTGAAATCCAGGCATCTGGGCTCTTTTTATTCCTAGATGGAACTGCTACTTCCAAGCCATGGAAGGGTAGATTGCTGTTTAAAGAAACAATACAAAGAATATATTTTTTTGTTAAAAACCAGTTGATTTAAATATCTGGTCTCTCTCTCTCTTTTTGTTTTTTTTTTTTCGTTTTTTGTTTTTTGTTTTGGGGGGAGGGGGGTTTTGTTTGGATTCTTTTTGTCGTCATTGCTGGTGACTCATGCCTTTTTTTAACGGGAAAAACAAGTTCATTATATTCATATTTTTTATTTGTATTTTCAAGACTTTAAACATTTATGTTTAAAAGTGAGAAGAAAAATAATATTCAGAAACTGATTCCTGAAATAATGCAAGCTTATAATGTATCCCGATAACTTTCTGACGTTGCGGGAAGATTTTTTCTATAGTGAACTCTGTGGGCGTCTCCAAGTATTACCCCTGGATGATAGGAATTGGCTCCTGAGCGCACACACATACACACCCACACACACATCTATCTATACATACTGGCTTAAGCCAAACTCTTGTCTTGCAGATGTAGAAATTGTTGCTTTGTTTCTCTGATAAAACTGGTTTTAGACAAAAAATAGGGATGATCACTCTCTTAGACCATGCTAATGTTAATAGAGAAGAAGCATTCTTTTCTTTCTTCTATGTGAAACTTGAAATGAGGAAAAGCAATTCTAGTGTAAATCATGCAAGCGCTATAATTACTATAAATAAGAAAATTCAAGAAGATTCAATCACTGTATAGAATGGTAAAGTACCAACTCATTTCTTATATCATATTGTTAAATAAACTGTGTGCAACAGACAAAAAGGGTGGTCCTTGAATTCATGTACATGGTGTTAACACTTCGTGTTCCAGCTCTTTTGTTATGAAAATGCTGTTTTCAACATTGTATTTGGACTATGCATGTGTTTTTTTTCCCCCATTGTATATAAAGTACCGCTTAAAATTGATATAAATTACTGAAGTTTTTAACATGTATTCTGTTCTTTAAGATCCCTGTAAGAATGTTTAAGGTTTTTATTTATTTATATATATTTTTGGAGTCTGTTCTTTCTAAGACATGATTCTGATTGTTTGCTCACAGAGGAGAGGTGGGGGCTGCGGTCCTGGTGGCCGGGGGCCGGCGGGGGGGG
>NW_006780388.1:1203213-1208995 GCF_000442215.2 Lipotes vexillifer
AGGCCTGGAGGGCCCTCCTTTGCTGCTCATGGAAGAACCTCACCCAGAGCTGGGGACACAAGTGGCCCTGAAACAGCACTTTGTCGCCTGTCCACACTCCCCATCTTAGCCACCCCCACCCCACCCCCACTCCTACATGCCAATCCCAGAATTGATGCAAAGGGTGTTCCGGGGACTAGAGGGGGTTCCTGGCCTGCCCCCAAATCCTGGTTCAGTGAGGGAGGATGCCGCCACGGCCTCTGATGCTGGGCTGGGCAGATGCAGCTCCAGCCCTGCCTTCTCCAACTTCCTCTAGAAACAGCGAGGTGCTGCCCTGGGGGCCGCTGGGGGAACGATGTGGAACACTGGCCACCAGCCCTGCTGGGGTGAGAAGAGGCCTCCAGCTTCGAGCAACACCTCCACTCGGCCACCTGGTCCACCCCTCCTCTCTGAGTCCAATTCCAGGGGCCCTTAACTGAGGGGGTGACACTAGAGGTCCTGAATGCTGTAACAATGACATCTATGAGGAAGACCACCGCCAGGAGAGCTGACATTCATTCTTTGGTCTGTGCACCCCCTCCCAGGGCACAGGCAAGTGGAGTCCTGTTTCATTCCCCTATCCCCCAACCAAGGGTGGTCTCAACCGAGGGGTTGTGATGTCAGACTTAGAAATCACAGCCCAAATAGCTTTCCTTTTGGCCCTGTATTCACAGAAATGTTTTCAAAACACTTGAACTGGGAATCTAAATTTGAGGAAACTGTCTAAGAAATTAGTTGTAACACAGGGCTTCGAATCTTGTTCTAATGTTGTAGATTTAGCCAGGTAAGACTAAGACCACCATCTCGCCACCAACCAACCCCCATCCCTACCCATCCCCAAAGGGAAGCGGGGCCAGGCCCTCCATGGCCACGTGCCATCCTCACTTAACGTGCTCAAGTTCCGCGCCCGTGACCCTCTTCCCAGTCGTCTTCTGCACTGATGGGAAAGCCCTGGACTGAGTCTGCTCAGACAAGAAGTGTGAGCTGTCTGGGCCCTGGAGAAGCAGCTCCAGGCCCACACTTCAGATGTGCAGCCCTTTTAACCCAGCCAATGGGGAGTCTATTTCAGGTCATCCAAGAATCCAAAACTGTGCCGACCTCATCCTCTTGGAGTCCCATGCAATCTTGTTGCCAAAGGATGCGGCCAAGGGTGTGGGCTGGATGTTAACCTGGCACTTGAAGTAAGGAAGTTTCTGTGAGAGCTGGAAAGCCCCGACGTGGTGTCTCACATGCTGTCTACTTAAGAGGAGAAAAAAGTCCTATATTTGTGATCAAAAAGAGGAAGCTTCTGGGGCTTCCCTCGTGGTGCAGTGGTTAAGAATCCACCTGCCAACGCAGGGGACACGGGTTCAAGCCCTGGTCTCAGAAGATCCTACCTGCCACAGAGCAGCTAAGCCCGTGTGCCACAACTACTGAGCCCATGTGCTACAACTACTGAAGCCCACACACCTAGAGCCTGTGCTCCACAAGAGAAGCCACCGCAATGAGAAGCCCACACACTGCAACAAAGAGTAGCCCCCACTCGCCACAACTAGAGAAAGCCTGTGTGCAGCAACGAAGACCCAATGCAGCCAAAAATAAATGAAAAATATTTTTTTAAAAATTAAAAAGAATCCGCCTGCCAATGCAGGGGACACAGTTTCAAGCCCTGGTCCGGGAAGATCCCACATGCTGCGGGGCAGCTAAGCCCAGGTGCCGCAACTACTGAGCCTGCGCTTTAGAGCCCGCGAGCCACAACTACTGAGCCCACGTGCCTAGAGCCCATGCTCCGCAACAAAAAGAAGCCACCACAATGAGAAGCCTGCGCACCACAACGAAGAGTAGCTCCCGCTCACCACAACTAGAGAAAGCCCACGTGCAGCAACGAAGACCCATTGCAGCCAAAAATAAACTTATTAAAAAAAAAAAAAAAAAGAGGGAACTTCTGCCATGAATAAAGTTGCCTGAAATTCTGGGGGACAAAAAAGAGAAAACTTGAAATGTGCTGGTGTTTATAATAAAAGCTGGTAAAACTGCTTGGATTCAAAGATGGTTCCAGTTGGCTAACAACCTGTAGAATTAGCTTAGCAGCCAATCATCAAGATAAAGGGGTTCTGCTGATTTTGTCTAGTGCACGTGTTTGATTATGTTTTTGAGAATTCAGTGTGTTAAAAACAGGAGTAGGGGCTTCCCTGGTGGCACAGTGGTTGAGAGTCCGCCTGCCGATGCAGGGGACACGGGTTCGTGCCCCGGTCCGGGAAGATCCCACGTGCCACGGAGCGGCTGGGCCCGTGAGCCATGGCCGCTGAGCCTGCGCGTCCGGAGTCTGTGCTCCGCAACAATAGAGGCCACAACAGTGAGAGGCCCGCGTGCTGCAAAAAAAAAAAAACAGAAAAACAAAAAAACAGGAGGTGAAGAGGATTCTAAGATCTCAGGCTGAAGACACGCAACTTTTGATTGCTGTAAAGTGGAACCAAAAGATTTCATTTGAGCCAAAATGTACTTTTAGAACTGCATGAGAAAATAAGCTACTCTGAAAAAGGAAAGGAGCTGAATATGGGTGGCAGACAGGGAGAAGCCAGGAAGTCCTTGACACAAGGCCAGTGCTGGGAAGTAGACACCGTGGTGGTGCCACCTCAGCAGGTGGATGGTGCAGGAGCACGTGGGGCTGGGGCTAGTGTCCACCTGGGATCATAACGCCACACAGCACCTTCCCAGGGCATCCCGTGTTCACTGCAAAATCAAGAGCAGGGAAACGGGTCAGTCATGAGATACTAACATAAGTGAATGTAGCACCCAGACTGACAAAGACAAGGCTGAGGGACCCTGATGAGGAGCTGAGGATGCAAATGATGCTTCCAACGAGCTCACGCCTCTCCATAGAGGATGGACTCAGATCCACTGACTGTGATATGACTGAAGTTACTTCACTAAACTGAAAGATTCAAAGGGCGTTGATAGCTTAGAACACCTTAGGAAGTGGTATAAAAGTCAGGGGGTCAGGAAGAGACCTTGGAGTGAGAGACCAGGTCATAGCAAGTGTGGGCCGAAGGTGCCTGTGAGGTGGGGCCAGTGACGGCCCAGGGCCTTGGCCTTGGCTGTGAGCGAGCTCTTCTGCCTTCCTGGCCTCGTGAAAGGTAGTGATACCAGGTAACAAGTGCTGTTAAAACGCGTGTCCACCCCTCTGCCCAGCCATGAGGTGGGAGAACAGAGGGACCGACTTACCTGAATTCATGAGCACCAAGGGCTGACATGGGCCGCTGGCCCCAGCCACACTCTCCCCTTTTGTTCGAGAGGAGCTTTTCCTCCAGCCCTGAAAACCCTCCCACACGCCTGCCTCCCCTCCTATTCCACAGGTTCCCCTTGAGCCCACTTTGGGGTACCCTGGCAAAGCAGGGGTGTTGCAGTACATTGTAGCCCCTTGAACACGGCAGACAGTGGTATGTGGTAACCAGGTCCTCACAAAGGACTGTGTGGGCCTGAGCTTGCCTGTGTCTGGTGCCCACTGGCTCACTTCGACGTCAGAGAAGAAATGTTGACAGTGTCGGTCAACTGTAGTGGCCACAGCTCACAGCTCCCAGTGTAGATGACCCTAACCCACCTCCCACCCAACTCCTAGAGAGCGCTTAGTGATGGAAATGGGGTTTATCGTCTGATCATGGGTCCCACGGCTCTGGGCCAGCAACAAGAAATACTCTTATTAACGTTTTTCTTTTTTTGGCCACACTGCATGGCTGGTGGGATCTTAGTTCCCCCAACCAGGGATTGAACCCCGGGCCCTCAGCAGTGAGAGCACAGATTTCTAACCACTGGACTGCCAGGGAATTCACTAATTTTTTTTAAATGATATATAGGCATAACAATTATATGGATCCAATAACTAATCCTCAAGGGAGGTGGTGATGTTTAGGGAATGTTGCAAGTGAGGGTGAGGACACTGCCTCCACAAGTCCCTCAGGAAAATGTCCAGAAAGGACACCCTTGGAAAGGATGGCAAGGGGCGTGCCGGGGTCCCTGTGCCTGGACCCTTCCTTGTCCTCTCTCAGCCCACCCTGGGCCCCTCACATCTTGGCACAGGGTCGAGGCCCACAGAAGAGGGAGGGTTGCTTCCTGTGCTGCTGCATGAGGAGGGGTGTCTACTGACAGAGGGAGAGATTTGGGGACCAAATGCTGGCATCGCAGCTGTGCTCCCAAAGTCAGATGTAGAGAGGGCCAGGGAAGCAAGGGGTCCCAGGGGCCATGCAGGAGACACTCAGCTGACAGGAGCTCAGCAGCCAGAATTGGGGTCACCAGTGAGAGCGAGGCCTCCGCAGGCAGCAGCACAGGGGACCCTCGGGTTCCCCACCCTCCGGGCACTTAAGTTCTGAGCTGTGGTTTCTTGGGTGAGGAGCAGGGGTCCTCGTGTGGGAAGAGGGCATTGAGTGTCAGAAGTGGCAGGAAAGACGTGAGTGGCACCAAGCTGAGGCCCCTTTCCGTCTGGAATGAGCAGCTTCAGGTCTCCTGATGCACACCTGCTGCTTCCAGCTGATGTTCAGAGAAGCACGGAGCCTGTCCTCTCAGCAAGTATTTATCGATCAGCTCCTGGGCGGTGACATGCAGCCCTGGGAGAACTCAATCAACAGAGACATGTCCTGGAGGAAGGTGCTGGGGCTCAAAGCCAGGGCACTGTGCCCTGTTGATGCGGGAAATGAAGCATCTCTTCGTCAGGCCGAGGATCGAGGATCGCAGGCTGCTCCACGGTTCAGGAAGCACACGATCCTCCACCGCCATGTGTCCTCAGGGCAGTGCTTCCTTCTCAAGCTTAACGTGCATGCGAATTGATTAGCTGGGATCTTGCCAACATCCTGACTCTGTAGAACTGAGGCCAGTGGGGGTGAGGGCAGGGGTGATGTGCCGAGATTCCGTGTTTCTAACAAGCTCCCAGGCGAGGCTGCTGCTGCCAGCCCTCATCTGCTTTGAGTAGCCAGGCTGCATGGGACCAAGAGCAGACCATCTTGACCGGAAAACTGCCTTAGTCTTAATGTTCACGATAAAACATGGGTGTGGGGAGAGGAGGTTTGGGCGAGTGGTTCTCGCCTGGGGTCCCCTAGACAGGACAGGAGTCCAGGCAGAACCGAGGCTGTGGGCAGCCCCAGTGGGTTGAAAGCCCTGAGTTACCTGGAAAGGGCATCCCCACCGTTTTGTCTGGTGCAGGGAGGCATCCTGGCTGTGAAGTGCATTTGTAAAAAAATATGGATTGCGAAGCGAACAAAGAAGCAGGAGGGGTGCCTTGCCCCCCAGCCAGTTTCCAGGCCACGTGAACACACTGCGGCCTGTTCTTTGGCGCCTGGGGTCAGTCTGTCCCTCCTGTTTCCTGAACTGCCGGCACAGCACTTGCCACTCAGATGAGCCTCAGTGATGCTGGTGGACAACAACCTCCTCCGCCCTGTGCCTGCGCCAAGAGAGGCTGCCCTAGGAGTCAGGGAAAATGGCCAATGGTCTGCATCTCCACCTGTCCTCTGATCCCCCGTTGGACCAGAGAATCCTGACTGAGGGAACCCTCTTCACACCTGAGGAGATGCAGTCTCTGCGAGGAGAATTTTGCAAAAGCTCCTCACCTACCGGGTGGGGCCTGATACCAGGTGTTGTTCAGGACACCATCTGGGCAGGGCTCTGTCAGGAGTAGAGGCCCAGGGTGCCCAGGCAAAGGGCCAGTCCTTCAGGGAGGCAAGGCCTTGTCAGCACAGAGCAGGCTTTGAAGGAGGGGACCCTGCAGCCACCAGGAAGCCATGCCAAGCAGGGAAAG
>NW_006780388.1:1209142-1232570 GCF_000442215.2 Lipotes vexillifer
GGGAAAGAGGCCTCCCAGCAGGCAAAGCCTCCCACACAGCCACTCCGTTTCCTCCAAGTGTCGCATGAGAATGGCAGCTCTAGGAAGTACAGGGCCATCAGCTTGGCCCAGGCACACGCGTGCACGTGCATGCCAGCACGCATAGAACAGAGCTGCCTTTCACCCTGTGGAGTCTCTCAGGCAAACTCATTCTCACTTGTCTTTCTCGTAAGCAATAGACGTGGTAGACTTGAGGTTTGGTGGACATTTTTTATTCCTAAAATGATGTCATCCACAAGCTGGGAGAAAATTGTGATCTCAGCTCTTTGCCAGGACAGAATGCACCTTTGAACACCTGCCCTCAGGGCTAGTTCGCCCAGTGGTATCTCCCAGCGGAAGTTTCCAGGAAGAAATGCAAGAGTGGAGGTTGCTGCCTTCCCCAGAGCCAGTCACTCAGAGGAGGCCCCACCAGTGATACTTCATGGTTGTCCAGATTCAACTGTCTTAGGTTCATCACGCTGGACAGGGAGACTGGGAGCCCACCAGGATGGCCCCTCCCGCAGGGGTACAGGCAGTGTTCACGGTGGAAGGGCCCAATGGACAGGGGATTGCCAAGGGCCACCCACCTAGTGGGTGGCCACGGAGCCCCATAGAGGGGGCTGGACTGACTGCTAATGCTGTAGGGGAAGAAAAAGGAGGTCTCGGGTCCATTCACCCCTCAAAGTTGTGGGGGTTTGTGGAATCAGCCTGTGACATTCCCAGTGTCCTTGATGGTAAAATTAAAAGTGGCCACTGGCAAAGTAGAATGAGCCCTTTGGAGAAAAAGCCTTAGAGTCATCCAGTGAAATTAGAAATGTCCTAGTGAGTTCCAGGCCAGGTCCTGCTAAGTGGCTGCACCTGCCTCCATGAAGGACCGCAGGTCTTGCTTCTGGCGGAATCCCACCATCAGCATGTGTGCCAGTGGGGGTCAAATGGAGCCGTGCTGCCTTGGGCGGGTCTCTCAAGTTGGCAAGATTGACCTTTGTCAAACATACTGAGATAGCTGTCAAGCGAATCAGCAAAATACTAGGTTTCTGAGTTCCAACCCATGCTGAGTTGGCATGAAAGTACTGCAAATGATGAAAAGGACTTTAAGGAATGCACAAATCCCTGTGCAGGTACCACCGGGCCATTAGTGCTTCTCTGAATTTGAATGTTTTGATGCCTCAAAAACCCAGGGAGAGGTACTGTGTCTGAGGCTTCGGTCAGAGGCCTCCAAGCTGCAGCTGCCCTTGTCCCAGACGGGGCTGTACAGGTCTGTGCCTGCTGGAGGAAATCCTTGCCCCTAAGGCCCGAACACTAAGACAATTATAGAATAGCTTTCAGACTACACCCGGGGTCTGCAGGACTGTCTAGGAGTTCCTCTCCTCACCTCCCACTCCCATATTCTAGCTTCAAAAAGGAATCTGCCTTATAAAAGGATCCATGAAATTGAGAAAAAAATTTCATCATCACTGGGACCTTTCCGGGCCGAGAAGTATCCGACAGCATGAGCCTTTCCTCCTCTGGGAACTCCCAGGATGTTGCCTGATGAAGAGAGAAGCTTGCCCAGAAGTCAGTGCTTTGAACAAAAAAATGAAGAAAAAGGGAGGCAGTCAAATTTGATTTTTCTTTGCAGTAGGCTTTTTTTTTAATTGTGGTAAAATATACACAAAATTTCAATCTTTCCTTTTTTGGGGGGCTGCATTAGGTCTTCATTGCTGTACATGGGCTTTCTGGCTCTCTCTAGTTGCGGCGAGCGGGGGCTACACTTCACTGCGGTGCGTGGGCTTCTCATTGTGGTGGCTTCTCTTGTTGTGGAGCACAGGCTCTAGGCGCACAGGCTCAGTAGTTGTGGCTCTCAGGCTCTAGAGCGCAGGCTCAGTAGTTGTGGCGCACAGGCTTAGTTGCTCCGCAGCATGTGGGATCTTCCCAGGGCAGGGATCTAACCCGTGTCCCCTGCATTGGCAGGTGGATTCTTTACCACTGTGCCACCAGGGAAGTTCCTCAATCATTTTTAAGGGTATCAAATACATTCATATTGTTGTGCAGCCATCACCATCATCCTCTCCAGAACTCTATTCATTTTGCAAAACTGAAACTCTGTCCCCATTAAATACTAACTTCTCAGTCCCCCTCCCTCAGTCCCTGGCACCCACCATGCTACTTTCTGTCTCTATGAATTTGACTACTCTAACTACCTGATGTCAGTGGAATCATACACTATCTGTCTTTTTGTGACTGGCTTATTTTACATAGCACGATGTCCTCAAGGTTCATCCACGTTGTAGCATGTGTCAGAATTTCCTTCCTTTCTAAGTCTGAATAATATTCCATTGTATGTATATACCATGTTTTGTTTATCCATTCATCCATCAATGGACACTTGGGTTGCTTCTACCTTCTGGCTATTGTGAATAATGCAGCGGGCGTTTTTCATGGCTGTCAGCTTACCCCCAGGGGAAGGCAGTGACTTCTGCAAAAGGAATGGGCAGCTTCATAGTGGCCACAGTGGTGGCTGGGAGATCCAGGGGGTCTCCCCCTCCCTTCCCCTCCTCTGTTTCTCTCTCTGCTCTCCCCAAGCAACTCCCTGCCAGTCTCGATTAATTCAACTCAAGTACTCTATTCATTCTTTCCCTTCTTCCATTTTCCTTGACTGCATAGGGCCTGAAATCTTCTCATGACCCTCTCAAGATTCGCTTGGGTCCCTGGGCACTTTAAAAAGCCACAGTTCCCTGGGCTACAAGGGGACCCAATATCACAAAGATCTGTGGCTGAGGTTATGTCTCTGAAGGCCACAGACTGAGAGAGGACAGAAGGGCCCTAGTAGCCCCCACCCACCGCCATCCTTCACTGAAGCCTAGGTTTCCCTCCTCCCTTTGCCAAATACTACTTCCTCTTCCTGTAATAAGAGGGCTCCCCATGCTAGATCTATTGCCCCATAGACCAATGTGTCAGCTCTTACAAAAGAGATGATTTCCTGAGTGGAGTGAACAACACATGAAATGTGAGGCTGAGACCCCTCAATTCAGCGGTATCCTGGGAACAGTATATCTGGGACTAGCTCATGTGTCTGGAGTATCGTGAAGGGGGGAGTGATGTGGGGGTAAGGTTATGCAGGGTTTGGAGGCCGAGGCAGAAGGGGTTTGGAATTGATTATGTGCAGGGAAACCACTGGAGGACTCTGACTGAGGAGTGTGTATGATCAGCTGCTGTGCAGAGAATGGGGAGCCAGTTAGGAGGCTGATGGAGTCTTCCAGGTGAGAGAACTCCTGCTCTTCCATCCAAATCTGCCCACCTCTTTTACATTACTCAAGCCTGGAACTTGGGGATCATCCATACCACTTTCCACCTGCAAGTGTTCCCTGTCACACCCCCTCCCGTGGCCCCAGCTATGTCCAGGTCCCACTGGGGGGCACTCTCCTGGCTCCTGTTCTCAGCAGATCCTGTCACAATCTCGAGTAACCCGTTTGTGTGCAATTATTTGATCGTGGCAGCAAGTCTTCAGTGTGCCTCATAATCATCTAGGGGGCTGCCTGAGCCTCACTTCAGGCGGTGCCGGAGAATCTGCATTTAACGTGGTTTGGAACTCTCTGTGAGAAAGGAAGTTGATAGTCCGAATCTCCAACCAGACTCTTACCTCCAGGAGGGCAAGAGAATTGGAATGATGAATAAGCCCAGTCTTGCTGGTGGGCGTTGGCTCCCAAGTTTTGGTGTAGACAAGTCAAGCCTGAAATTCTCCCTTTTACTCTTTTTAGCTATTTGGTTTGTCTTGGTTTGGAGAGACTGACTTCCAGCGGTCTGGACCGTTGGCCCGAGACTATATAAAGACCCTGGAGATGTTAACTGCTTCTGCCCCGGCGCCGCCTTTTCACACGCTGCTAGGTGGATGTTAACATCTGCTCCATTTCTGGGATGCACAAACCGAGGCCCAGCTGGCGGCAGACAAGTGTCCCGGCGGCTCGGCGCACACGGCCGTCGCCCTTGACAACGCGGCACAAGGTCACGGAGGTCCAGCCCCCAGGTCCGGCTGCCCCCGCGCGGCCAGACCGCGCCCGGACCGCGCCCGAGCCCGAGCCCGAGCCACAGAGGGCCCCGCCCACCCGCCAGCGCAGGCAGCGGGCCGGGCAGCCGGGCGCGCGCCGTGACGTCACCACGCCGCGCCCGAAGAAGGCCCCGCCCCGGCCTCAACCCCGGCACGCTTGGCTTCTGTGGGCGCCCAGGAGGACGCACATGGCTCGCGAGCTGCGGACGCTGCTGCTGTGGGGCTGCCGCCTGCGGGCCCCGGCGCTGTCGGTCGCCCGGGGAGGTGAGGGCGGCCGGGCAGGACGGGTGGAAAGCGAGTGGGGACGGGCACGCGCGGAGCCCTCGGGGTCCCGAGCCCCTTTTCTACGTGGGAGACGCGGTGACGGCTCTTCCTTGCTCGGCTTGGGAGATTTTTGTGAGGTTTACGCGTCCAACGCGCCGCGAGCGGCGAACGCTGAGCCCTCGGTGCGTTCTGGTGTCACCTGGCTCGGCCCTGCGCCAGGCTTCCGCGTTTCCCCGGAGGTGACGGGGTTGAGCCTGGGCCCGCGTGACTGCAGCAGCGGCTTCTCTCCAACGAGCTCCTCGGGCCGGGTTGAGGCGGAGGCGTCGCGGGCTCCTCGTTTCTGGAGCCGAAGGCACTTTCGGGAAGTTGAAATCGAAGGGCGCCTGTGCGCTGGGAAGGGGCTTCACCAGGGTGATTGCTTAAGTCCCTTAGTTGTGTTTTTATTCTCCCCCCCCAAGTTGATTAATACACAAATAACGCATAAGCCACTTGGTCACTCGTTCATTCGACACACACCTGAGTGCCCACTCGGCCCGGCGCGCGGCAGCAAACCAGAGAACCGGCCCGCTGGCCTCTCGTGCAGCCCGTGGACCCTGGGTTGTTGCCCGCCGTATCCCCAGGGCCTGGAATTGGTAGGTAGGTGCTCAAATCAGTGTTGAAAAAAAAGAATGACCGCAGTCTCTGCTCTCACTCCGCATTCGGAAGCAACCATGGGTGGACGTCTTGGCGTTGCTTCCAGGCTCTGTACACTTAGTTACACAAATATAAATACACACGTCTATTTTTACGTAAAAAGGCCTAAACCGTGTATACATTGTGCTACAGATTTTTTTTTTTTAAGCTCTAGAATGGCTTACATATGTTTTCCTGTCAGTATGCACGGGTTTACGGCTTTACAATGGACGCATAGTAGTATTCTGTGTTAGGACGTATCATCATTTACTTAACATTGCCCTATTAGCGGACGTAATCAAGGTTATTTCCAGATTTTTTTTTGGGGGGGGGTCATTACAGTGCTGTATAGAATGGGCGAGTATTTAATCTTTGTGTCCATGTGTGGCATTTCTTTAGAATTACAGAATTAGAGTTTTAGAATTGATGGTTCAGAGCCTGTGCGTATTTGAAATGTTAGCTGATATTGCCAAATTGCTGTACAAAAAGGCTTTATCAACTTATATTCTCATTAGGGAATGAGACCAGTGAGAATGTTTTCATTTGTTTAATGGCCATTTGTATATCTTCTGTGAATTTCCTCTTCATGTCTTTTACAGCTTCTTCTGTTGCCTGAGTTTTAAATTTTGGTGTAGTCTCTTTTTAAACAATGATTTTTAAAAATATCATGCATTAGCAGATAAGACAACTGTAGGTTTTATTACTGTTTCTTGTATTCAACATTTTCCTTCCTTTTGGGATTTATTTCCTGTTTTAGCAGAGTATATATATACCCTTGTGCTTGTTTTGCAGAAAAAGTCAATGGGTTGTAAATTTTGTAAGCCCCACCGTGTTTAAAAAGATTTTTATTTTGACCTCATACTTGTAGTTTGGCTGGGTGTTGCATTCCAGGTCAAAATAATTTTCCTTCAAAGATTGATATTGCTATATTGTCTTCCAGCAACTTCGTTAAAGGTGAGCAGTCATATCAGTTTGATTCTTGTGTTTTTTTGTAGCCAACTTGTTTTTTTCCCAGCTCTCTGCAGGTTAAGATTCTTTTCCCATGTTCTGAGATGTTCTGACCATGTGTGTTTGTAATTCATTCTTTGTACCATTCTTATTTTCACGGTTGGCATTGCAAGAACGAGAGCATGAGGCAGCCACAGTAGGATTGGTTGGTGCTTAAGTTAACATCTTATGACTTTTCTGTTCTCTATAAGCTGGAGCCTTTGCTGGAATTTTCTGCCTTGGGGAGTTGTAAGGGGTGGGCAGTCTGCTCCAAGCACCAGAAAGTTCACAAGAGTGAGCTTTCTCTTTTGTAGGGCTAAATCATTGCAGGTTTGTGTCATCCTCCAAAACAAGCCCCACCTGAACCTTGTCAACTGCAAATGCCCATTTAGTACTTATTATTTTGTTGATTTATTTTGCTTCCTCCCTCTGCTCTCACTGTGGGGCCCATACTATTTAATTTCTGCCCTTCCACCTCTTGTGCTGCAACCTTCACAAGAATTCAGGCAAATTTCTGGTGTTCCCGGGCTGTTTTGGGGATGCAAGGAGTAGCACTTGCTGGTCAGATTTCACTCTCTCAGTAAAGCAGCTGTAGGTGTTGCTAATTTAACATGAGGACAAAGGTTTCAATGGTTAACTGCTTAGACCCTGAATGGCAGTGCTGTCTATGTAAACCATGGTTCTGGGGCTTAGGGCTAGCGCCAGAGAAGCATATGGACAGAGGAGGGATGTGTGGCCAGCTGTCCGGGAGGCAGTGGGACACTTGGTTAGGATGAGGGGCCTGAGTTATCTGTGCTGTCTGCAAAAGATCAACCCAAATGTAATAGGTTAGTAAAGACCTTATTAGTTACTGGCTGAGTAATTGATCAGAACTAAGGTGTTTTGCTCCCCTCTGGCATGCAGCTTCAAGCTGCATGAAGAGGGAAAACGGCTGATGAGTAAACACTGAAGGAAAATGACAGTTCTCACTCCCAGATGTCAAATACCAGGTTGTAACAGGACAAAGGAGACTATTACAGAGGCCAGTGGTGGTGTTTGCTTGTCTGTCTCAAACCAAAGTACTGACTCAGGATCAATGAAAATGTATCCACTTCACTCTCAAGTGAGATACTTTAAGTTGCCAGAGGATTTTCTTGCTTTGGATTCTTGGTGCCTTCATTGCAGCAGCTAGAATTTTTCTTACATACCATTCTGCTCAGCCTTGATACAGAACGCTAGCCTTTTTTTTTTTTTTTTACTAGGAAGCTGCTGTTTGCTTCGTCCACATGGAGACTTACCTATAGTTCTGTAGCTTTTAGTAAAGGTAGATTCCAGGATATTTCTGGAATGGCTGGTTATTTCTGCTAAAGCCACTAGGAATTACAGATGATGAAAGTTGTAGCTTGGAGAACCAGTGTCTACTTGGGGGCATTATTTCCATCTGCTTTTTGATGCCCAAAGTATAGGTAAATTGAATACAGGTGTAGCTGAGTCATGGATGTAACTAATTTTGAAAGAATGGCTGTTTGTTATTTAGCAGCTGTATAATCAAGAAATGTGATTAGAATATTAGAAATTAATTTTGAGATAGGCAAAATGAATGCCATATTTTAAAAGAACAGTCTATATAGCAGTATCGTTAAGAACAAAATAGAAGGGTACAAGTCTTCCTAAAGGACCGGGGCAGTGAGGGAACCGATGTGTGCTGTGAAGGAGGAGTGAGCAAAGCACTGAAGTTCACACGTACCGGATATTCCAGCATTTGCAGGAAATGGAGTGCCTGGAGGGATTTTCCATGAAACTTACTTGCAAAGTAGTAAAACATTTCATTTCAACCATTATGATTAGAAGTCTTTCTAAAAGACTTAATCATCAGATGAAACATGACAGAACCTTTCGGTTTTTTCAGGGTCATTATGAATGTTAACTTATGGTCTTCTGTTGTAATACACAGGCCTCTGCAGGACCACTAGGATGTGATGGCTCCTTTGTCTATAAAATGTCCCAAACTGAAACTGCATCCTGAGTATTTCTGTGTTTTTAGCCTCTGTTACTCTCATTTTAACTTACCAGGCCTCTGACGCCAGGTTCCCTCCTCCTCTCTGTTTTCAGTTGAGGGTTGGGAAACTGGATCATAAAACTTGTTAGCCACTTTTTTTAAAGGAGAGGAGAATTCTGGATGGGGACAGAATATTCTTGTTTAACTGAAGCTCTGCATGTGGATTTTGTGTCCTGTATTTTGACTCTTCAGAGATGCCCCTCCCTTTTGGTTTTGCTGTGTTTCTCTGTATTCAGGGAGTTGATGTTTCTTGATAGAGTGTCAGTATTGCTTAGTAGAGAACGATTAAAACAGGCTATGAAGGCACTTCCCAGGTGGCACACTGATTAAGAATCCACCTACCAATGCAGGGCACACAGGTTCGAGCCATGGTCTGGGAAGATCCCACATGCTGTGGAGCAACCAAGCCCACGTACCACAACTACCGAGCCTGTGCTCTAGAGCCTGTGAGCCACAACTACTGAGCCCGTGAGCCGCAACTACTGAAGCCCACGTGCCTAGAGCCCTTGCTCTGCAACAAGAGAAGCCACTGCAATGAGAAGCCCACACACTGCAACGAAGAGTAGCCCCCGCTCGCCACAACTAGAGAAAGCCCTTGTGCAGCAACAAAGACCAAACAGCCAAAAGTAAATAAATTAAAAAAAAAAAAACCCAAAACAGGCTGTGAAACACAGTAAGGTTTAAGAAATAGTGAAAATGTTCAGGAATTCCAGAGGAACGCATGTAGAAAATTTTGAGGGAATACAGATTTTTTTTTTTTTTTTTAATATTTATTTATTCGGCGGAGCCTGGTCTTCTTTGCGGCAGGTGGGATCTTTAGCTGTGGCATGCGAACTCTTAGCTGTGGCATGTGGGATCTAGTTCCCTGACCAGGGATCAAACCCAGGCCCCCTGCATTGGGAGTGCAGAGTCTTAGCCACTGGACCACCAGGGAAGTCCCCAAATCTTTATTTGATATATAAATAGAAAATGAAGAACTTTCTGTCTAGAATATTGATATACTTAAATCTTACCTCAAATGATTACAGAACTTAAGAAACAAAATGTTCGGAGAAATTTCAGATGCGAATAGCTAACCTGTGGTATCTGGTGAAATTTGAGAGATAATGAAACCATCCAAGTTGACTTATACTGAAAAGCAGAGAATTTCATGCTTAGAAGCATAAAACTATAGTGAAATAGTTGGAGGTATTCTGGAAAGAAAGCTAGAGGCTACATTCCAAAGAACGATGGTTTTTCCAGTATTGTATTTTCCCTTTTGGGGAGAGGCTTAATTCTCCTTTTCATTGATCTGAAAGTACCTTTACAGAATTTTAAACTTTATAAATAAACTTATTAAAAATTTTACTTTTTATAGAACCTGAAGCTTTAACTTAGAGTTTAGGTTGATATTAGATGAGTGAATTTCAAGCATTTTTTGTCATGTACTCCCGGTAAGAAATGCATTCACATTGTGACCTGCTATACAAGTATGCATATACTGTACAAATATGTGTACATACTTAGCTGAAAGAGTTTTGTAAATACTTACATGTATTATGCTATGTGTTGGTTGTTTTTTTTTTTTTTTTTTTTTTTGGGGGACGCGGGCCCCCCCCTGTTTTGGCCTCTCCCGTTGCGGCACAAGTTCTGGACGCGAAAGCTCAGCGGCCGTGGCTCACGGGCCCAGCTGCTCCGCGGCATGTGGGATCTTCCCGGCCCGGGGCACGAACCCTTGTCCCCTGCATCGGCAGGCGGACTCTCAACCACTGCGCCACCAGGGAAGCCCAAATTTTACTTTTGTCTGCGTTGGGTCTTCGTTGCGGCGCGCGGGCTTCGCATTGCGGTGGCTTCTCTTACTGCGGAGCACGGCGCGCAGGCTTCAGTAGTTGTGGCGCACGGGCTTAGTTGCTCCGCCGCACGTGGGATCTGGTTGTTTTTTTTTAATATTTATTTGGTTGCACCAGGTCTTAGTTGTGGCAGGTGGGCTTCTTAGTTGCGGCTCACAGCCTCCTTAGTTTTGACATGTGAACTCTTAGTTGCAGTATGCATGTGGGATCTAGTTCCCTGACCAGGGATTGAACCCTGGCCCTCTGCATTGGGAGCACGGAGTCTTAACCACTGCGCCACCAGGGAAGTCCCATGCTATGCATTCTTTTACTTTCCGTTTCATTAAAAAAAAAAAAAAAAAAAAAAAATTCTGACTTAGCTCACTGAATTGCTTAGCTCACTGAATTGCTTTCATAATCAACAATCTTGACCTGCATTCTGAGAAACACTGTGTCCTGTGGCTGTACCTTCTGAGAAAATGACAATGTGTTTATCAAGGGCCTGCTCCAACTCTAGGGTGATCGTGGGGAAAATAAAGACATGAGATGGTCAAGGCCACTGGAGCTCCATAGTGTGGCAGCAGCAGTTCCTTAAACGAACATCTGCAGTGCCTGCTGTGGGATGAGATGGACAGGAGTCCTGGCCCTCTGTGTCTCTGATGTGGAGTGCAGTTGATGCAGACAAGTACGTGCTGTTTGGATGTCATGTGAAGAAACCAAAGCAGGAAGAGGATCGCAGTAGAAGTGGGGCGGTCAGGGGAGGCCTCACGTGCAGGGTGGCGTTTAAGCAAAGCCTGGAAGGAGGTGAAGGTGTCCGAGGCAGGAGATTTCAAGCAGAGGGAGTGGTAGGTGCCAGGATCCTGAGGCAGGAATGGGCTGGCATATTGGAGGGACAGTAAAGAGGTGGGGCCGCGCTCGGGGCGCTCTTGAGTCGGGTTAGAGTCGCGCTGCTTTCCTCTACGTGTGACTTCATGGGGAGATGTGGGCAGCTGGTGATAAGATGGGGAGTTAGAGTTAAAGCTAACTTCATAGGAGTTTCCTGAGAAAAATTATTTCTACATTTTTATTAGTGAGAAGGTAGTGGTGTTTTCCCGAACAGACTGGTACAGTGAAAAAAACTTCCACCCTGTCTTAGCTCACTGCCCAGTGGCTCCAGAAAAAGCCTCTGCAGCGACGGGTGTCCACACCATCCATCCCTTGGGAATGAAGAAGGGCTACCCTGGTCATGGGCTGTGCGCAGTCTGCCCGTCACACTTTGCACATGCTGTATCTAGACACCCAGAGCCCTGGAGCCACAGTGTGGTGCCCCTTCCTTCACTTAACCTTCTCCTGAGGGACCTTTAGGTTGTTTGCAGGCTTCGTTTTTTTTTAAATCACAGGCAGTGCCACCAACAGTTTTTTACACCTTCACCAGTGCTAGCTTAACTATTTTATGTTTGTCAGTCTGACAGTGAAAATGCTATCTTGTTTTAAAATGCAATTCTTTAGCTATGAATGTGGTAATGCATCTTTTTCTATGATTCAAAGCCATTGATGTTTCTCTTTTTTGTGAAGTGCCATTTTCCTCTTGCACTGTTGGTCTTTTTCTTGTAGATCTGTGAGTGATCTTGCTGTATTAAGGAAACTAGCCCTCTGCCACATGTTTCAGACTTTTTTTTCTCTAGTGTGTTTGCCCATTGACTTTAATTTTTTAAAGTGTGGTTATTGCTCATTGTTTTTATTTTTTAAAAAATAAATTTATTTTATTTTTGGCTGCTTTGGGTCTTCGTTGCTGGGTGCGGGCTTTCTCTAGTTGCAGTAAGTGAGGGCTACTCTTTGTTGTGGTGTGTAGGCTTCTCATTGTGGTGGCTTCTCTTGTTGTGGAGCACGGGCTCTAGGCATGCAGGCTTCAGTAGCTGTGGCTCGCGGGCTCTAGAGCACAGGCTCAGTAGTGGCGCACAGGCTTAGTTGCTCCGTGGCATGAGGGATCTTCCCGGACCAGGGGTTGAACCCATGTTCCCTGCATTGGCAGGCGGATTCTTAACCACTGCGCCACCAGGGAGGTCCTGTTGTTTTTATTTTTATTTTTTTACCTTTTTGTTTTGTTTTGTTTTTTTTGGCTGTGCCCTGTGACATGCGGGATCTTTTTGTTTTGTTTTTTTTTGGCTGTGCCCTGTGACATGCGGGATCTTAGTTCCCTGACCAGGGATCAAACCTATGCCCCCTGCAGTGGAAACATGGAGTCTTAACCACTGGACCACCAGGGAAGTCCCTCATTGTCTTTATTTATTCATTAAAATTTTTTAATTTTAATTTTTTATTAAGATATAATTGGCATATAACATTATGATAGTTTTAGCTGTGCAATATAATGATTCAATATTTGTATATATTGCAGAATGATCACCACAATAGTTTAGTTAACATCCATCACATCACATCACAGTTACAATTTTTTTTGTTGTTTAGGGGTCTACTTTATTGGCTTTAATTTTTATGTGGTCCATAAATTTATGGTTCTTGGGCTACGTGTCTTGTTTGGGCAGAGTTCCCTTTTAAGTCATTAAGGAAAAAGATCTCAAGTGATCAATATCATTAGACGTTAGGTAGGGAAATGCACATCAAAACCATGATGAGATAGCACTTCACACCCACCGGGGTGGCTATAATTAAAAAAACACAGGCAATAACAAACATCTGTGATGATGTGGAGAAACCTTCACCCACTGCTGGCAGGAATATAAAATGGTGCAGCACTTTGGAAAACAGTCTGGCAGATCCTCAAATGGTACAGACTTTGATAGAGACAAATGGCATAGACTTACCATTTGACCCAGCAATTCCACTCCTAGGTTTATGCCCAAGAGAATTTAAAGCACAGAAACTTGTACAACAGTGTTTATAGCAGCATTATTCGTAACATTAGCCAAAAAGCAGAAACAACCCAATTGTCCATCAACTGATAAGTGGATAAACATCATGTGGCCTATCCATATAATTGATATTATTCAGCCATAACAAGGAATGAGGTATGCTATGTGCTACAATGTGGATGAACCTTGAAAACATTACGTTAAGTGAAAGAAGCCGTAGACAAAAGACCATGTGTAGTATGTCCAGAATAGGCAAATGTCCAGAATAGGCAAATCTATAGAGACAGAAAGTGGTTACCAGGAGCTGGGGGCAGGAGGATTGGGGAGTGACTACAGATGGGTATGGAGTTTCTTTCTGGAGTGTTAAAAATGTTCTCAATTAGATAATGAGGTTGGTTTTGTAAATATACTAAAAGCCATTGAATGGTACATTTTAACTGGGTGAATTATATCTCAAAGCTGTTTTTAAATTATCTCTTATAATTTCTTTCAGTACTTTTTTTTTTTTTTTCCGGTACGCAGGCCTCTCACGGTAGTGGCCTCTCCTGTTGCGGAGCACAGGCTCTGGACGCGCAGGCTCAGCGGCCATGGCTCACGGGCCCAGCTGCTCCGCGGCATGTGGATCTTCCTGGACCGGGGCACGAACCCGTGTCCCCTGCATCGGCAGGCGGACTCTCAACCACTGCGCCACCAGTGAAGCCCTACACTTCTCTGTATTCTGTTATTCAATTAATAGATATTGGAGAGCTTTCTGTATCAGTACATAGAGAGTTTTCTCATTCTTTTTTCTTTTTCTTTTTTAAATAGCCACATCATAGTAGTGGTCCCATGTCAGGAGGCACCATAGTTTATTTACTAGCCCTCTGTTAATGGACATTTAAGTGGTTTCCAGGCATTTGCTATAATGTATGGCCTTTCATCTCTGTCTTTATATTCAGGTTCAGCTGTATCCATAGAATAAAGTCCCAAAATGGAATTGCCAGATTAGAAGGTATATGCATTTGTAATCTTTTCTTTTTTTTTTTTTTTTTTTTTTTTTGAGGTACGCAGGCCTCTCACTGTTGTGGCCTCTCCCATTGCGGAGCACAGACTCCGGACGCGCAGGCTCAGCAGCCATGGCTCACGGGTCCAGCTGCTCTGCGGCATATGGGATCTTCCTGGACCGGGGCACGAACCCATGTCCCCTGCATCGGCAGGCGGATTCTCAACCACTGCGCCACAAGGGAAGCCCAGTATATATCTTTTTACCTCTAAAAAGGATCTAATTATCATTTCTTTTCTCCATCCTGACTTTTTATTTAATGATTCTCAAACTTATCTTCCATCTTAAATACCCATCACTCTCCCTCCCCAGATTTACAATGGCAAAGGACTCAGCTACTCCTCTTCTGAAGGACTTCTGGGTCACCTTTAGTGTTCTGCAATATCTAGATTAATTATATAACTTTTATATGCACTGGGAAACCAAAAAATTTGTGTGACTTTATTGTGGTACTCGCTTTATTGTAGTGGTCTGGAACTGAACCTGCAATATCTCCAAGGTCTGCCTAGTGCTAAACTAGCCTTACATCCTTCAGATAAACCTGCTTGGTTGTGATGTAGTATCATTTTTATATATTAATGGATTTTACTTGCTAATATTTTATTAAGGACCTCCATGTCTGTGTCCATGATTGATATTGGTGTAGTATTTTTATTGTGTGTGCATGGTGTCTTTGTCAGCTTTTGATGTTAGGGTTGTGCTGTCATCATAAAACTTGAATGGAAATAATTCTTTCTTTTTCTATTTTCTGAAACTGTAAGATTGATGTTACTTCTTCCTCATGTGATTGATAGAATTCAGTAGAAATTCTGGGCCTGGAATTTTATTTACAGAAATACTTTTGCAAATAAATTCAATTTCTTTATTACATATAAAGCAATTCAAAATTTCTGTTTCATCTGTCACTTTGGATAATGTTTTTCAAGGAATTTGTCTATTTCATATAAGTTGTCAGATTTCTTGGCATAAATTTGTTCATAATGTTTCCTTATTATTTATTTATTTTTGGCTGAGTTAGCTCTTTGTTGTGGCTCACAGCCTTTCTCTAGTTGCGGTGAGCGGGGGCCACTCTTTGTTGCAGTGCATGGGCTTCTCAATGTAGTGGCCTCTTGTTTCAGAGCACGGGCTGTAGACGCGCGGGCTTCAGTAGTTGTGGCTCATGGGCTCAGTAGTTGTGGCTTGCGGGCTCTAGAGTGCAAGCTCAGTAGTTGTGGCACATGGGCTTAGTTGCTCTGCAGCATGTGAGATCTTCCTGGGCCAGGGATGGAACCCGTGTCCCCTGCATTAGCAGGCGGATTCTTAACCACTGTGCCACCAGGGAAGTCCTTTCTGGTAATACTTTTTATTTTGCAGTGTACTTTGTCTGATCTAATCTGGTCCTACCAGCCTTTTTATGCTTACTTTTTACGTGGCATATCTTTTTCCATTCATTTACTTTCAGTGTATCTGTGCTTTTATATTTTAAGTGATTGTTTTGTAGACAGCATATAATTAGGTCTTGCTTTATCAATTCTGACAGTCTTTGCCTTTATAATCAAAGTGTTTTAGTCCATTGACCTAAACTGTAATTATTGATATAGTCAGATTTATCTCTACCATTATGTTATTTGTCCCCTTCTCATTTTTTCCTGTCTTCTAGCTTTCTTGTATTCTTTTGGATCAAGTAAATATTTTTTAGAATTCCATTTTAGTTTACTAATGCTTTTTTAGCTATACGTCTTTGCATCATTTTTTATTGGTTACTCTGGAGAGTGTAATGTTCATCCTTAACTTTTCATAGTCTGTTTAGAATTAGTATTGTAATATACCATATAAACTGTAAAAGCCTTGCAACTATATAGGTGCATTTACTCCCTCCACCCCATCCTTTATGTTACATTTGTCTTATGTATTGCCTGTACATATGTTGTAAACCCCACAAGATAATGTTTTAATTTTTGGTTTAAGTTGCTGTATATATTTTAAGGAAATCAGAGAAAAATTCTTTTCTGTTTACCTAGGTTATCATTTCTGATGCTCTGCATTCCTTTTTGAAGATCCAAGTTTCCATTTCATATCATTTACTTCCAGCCTGAAGAACTGTAGCATTTCTTTTAGTGCAGGTCTGCTGTTTAATACTTAAACAGCATTAAGTACCATTGTCTTTCAGCCTCCATTATTTCTGATGAAAAGTTAGCTGTCATTCAACTTATTGTTCCCGCATGTAATGTGTTGTTTTTCTCTGGTTGCTTCCAAGATTTTCTCTTTTTATTTGGTTTTCAGCAGTTTGATTAGGATGTGCCTAGGTGTTTTTCTTTGATATTATCTTGCTAGTGGTTCATGGAACTTTTGAATCTGTAAATATATGTCTTTGTCCAGCTTTGGGGGAATTTTCCAGTTATTATTTCTTCAAATGTTTTTTCTGCCCTATTCTCTTTCTCCGCTCCTTCTGGGACTCCAATTACATTTATGTTAAACTTATTTCTGTTGTCCCACATATATCTGAGACCCTGTTCTTTTTTTTTTTTTGTGGTACGCGGGCCTCTCACTTTTGCGGCCTCTCCCACTGCTGAACACAGGCTCCGGACGCTCAGGCTCAGTGGCCATGGCTCACGGGCCCAGCTGCTCCGCGGCATGTGGGATCCTCCTGGACTGGGGCATGAACCCGAGTCCCCTGCATTGGCAGGCGGACTCTCAACCACTGCCTGTGCCACCAGGGAAGCCCTGTTCATTTGTTTTTAATCCGTTTCACATTGAATAATTTCTGTCAATTTATTTTGAAGTCCATAGACTCCTCTGTTGTCTCCATTTGGTTTTTAAGCCTTCTAGTTAATTTGTAAGTTTCAGACATGGTTTTTTTTTTTTAACTTCTTTACTGGAGTATAATTGCTTTACAGTGGTGTGTTAGTTTCTGCTGTATAATAAAGTGAATCAGCTGTATGTGTACATATACCCCGATATCTCCTCCCTCTTGCGTCTCCCTCCTACTCTCCCTATCCCACCCCTCTAGGTGGACACAAAGCACCTAGCTGTTCTCCCTGTGCTATGCGGCTGCTTCCTGCTAGCTACCTATTTTATATTTGGTAGTGTATAATGTCCATGCCACTTTCTCACTCGTCCCAGCTTACCCTTCCCCCTCCCTGTTTCCTCAAGTCCATTCTCTACGTCTGTGTCTTTATTCCTGTCCTGCCCGTAGGTTCTTTGGAACCATTTTTTTTCTTTTTTTTTTTAGATTCCATATATATGTGTTAGCATACAATATTTGTTTTTCTCTTTCTGACTTACTTCACTCTGTATGACAGTCTCTAGGTCCATCCACCTCACTACAAATAACTCAGTTTCGTTTCTTTTTATGGCTGAGTAATATTCCATTGTATATATGTGCCACATCTTCTTTATCCATTCATCTGTCAGTGGACACTTAGCTTGCTTCCATGTCCTGGCTATTGTAAATAGAGCTGCAATGAACATTGTGGTACATGACTCTTTTTGAATTATGGTTTTCTGAGGGTATATGCCCAGTACAGACATGGTATTTTCTATATCTAGGATTTCCACTTGGTTCTTCTATTATAGTTTGTCTCTGAGATTTCTCTTTTTTTTATTTTGAGCATATTTTACTTTATGTCATATAGTATTGTTATAATGGCTGTTTTAAAGCCATTGTCCTCTGATACCAACATCTGGATCTTCTTGGCACCAGTCTCCATTGACTGACACTTCTCTTTAGCAGGGGTTGCATTTTCCTGATTCTCTGTATATTGAGTAACTTTTTATTGCATCCTGGACATTGTGGATGTTGCCTTGTGGAATCTCTGGACTCTGTTATATTCCTCTGACGAGTAGTTGTTGTTTTAAAGGTGGGTATTGACGTGGTTGGCCCCCAGCTGCAAACACTTTCTCTTAGGCAGCAGCTTGACTTTTTTCCTTAACTGGGCTGCTTGCAGTTTGCCCCACATATGCATGGTTCAGGAGGTCAGCCAGAGACTTAGAAGAATTTATTCCCCAAATTGGGGGCTCCCTATCTCTGACTCGCCTTTCTGGGATTTCCTCCCTTCACTTTTCATATTCTGTGGTTTTCCAAATCTCTCCTCTGGTTCTTCAGGCCAGAAAAGTGCACATTGTGTGTGTTTTCTCTTAGAGTTTTAGCCACCCCTCATTGAACCCACCCTCATTCTGTGCTGTTCCCTTCTTCCAAATATCTTCTCTCCAGAATCTGCCTGCTTTTGTTGATTCTCCAGAGTCTTCAGGAGGTCTTTTTGTTGCTGTTCCTGTGTTCATGGTTGCTATCAGGTTTGGTTGGTAGGATACACCTCAGCCATACAGGAAGTGGCACTCCGTGTAATAAAGATGAAAAGTGAAATTGCTGTTATCCATATCACACTTGAGAAAATGGGAGATTGTCCATTTGGAATATGTAATTCCAGAGAAACAATCAGCATATTTCTCATAGCTTAAAATAATGTGTCTGTATCTAAGGTACATAACTTAGGATGCCATTATGAAGCAAAACCATAGTAAGAACTATGGCTGATATATAAGAAAGATTTTTTTTTTTCCCCTTAAGAAAACAAAGCAAAAGAACATACCGGGCTTCCCTGGTGGCGCAGTGGTTGAGAGTCCGCCTGCCGATGCAGGGGACATGGGTTCGTGCCCCGGTCCCGGAAGATCCCACATGCTGTGGAGCGGCTGGGCCCGTGAGCCATGGCTGCTGAGCCTGCGCGTCCGGAACCCGTGCTCCGCAACAGGAGAAGCCACAACAGTGAGAGGCCCGCGTACCGCAAAAAAAAAAAAAAAAAAGAACATACCCATTGTGTTTTGACTCATGTGCCTTCCTTAGCAGGCCCCTGTTGGCAGTTGCATTTTTAATTTATGCTTACTAGTTAAAATGGCCTTGTGGATCACTACTGCCATCTGTTGGCTGATTGAATGGGCTTCTGATTGAGTATAGGGATGTTTATGCTGATAAAAAGTTTCATGATTGTAAAAAAAAAAAAAAGGCTGCTTCTGCATCAGATGCTTTGGCATACAGAGAAATATGTTTGTTCTTGCCTTCAGAGAATTTGATGCTAAGAAATATAAGCTTGTTCCTGCCCTACTTTGGTGAGATGTTATATATTAGGAAAAAGTTAATAGTAGAAGAAATGCCACAAGCTGGCTTGTAACAGCAGTTTTAATTTAGTAGCATGGAAAACAAGTGTTGTGAATTCATAGTAGGGAGAGATTATTGTGTACTGTGGTGGGGGGTGGGAAGGCCTGGTGGAAGAGCAGGCCTTACACTGGATCCTGAAGCAGTTCAAATGGAAAGAAGTTGGAGGTACAGGAAGCAGCATGAGCACTGGTAGGTGTGTGTGTTGTCAGATTCAAACTATTGGTGCTTCCCATTCTGTGACCCCAAACCACCAAACAGATTAATACTAAGACATTGTAGCTTGACGCTGAGGTTTGTGGTTTTTCCTTTAGGGTGTAGGGGGGACATGAGGACAGATATTGTGCAGATATTGTGTTTGTATCTGGTTCAGGCAGACTTACTGCACTATTGGTTTATTCTTTTTTTTTTCTTCGGTACGCGGGCCTCTCACTGTTGTGGACTCTCCCGTTGCGGAGCACAGGCTCCGGACACGCAGGCTCAGCGGCCATGGCTCACGGGCCCAGCCGCTCTGCAGCATGTGGGATCTTCCTGGACTGGGGCACGAACCCGTGTCCCCTGCATTGGCAGGCAGACTCTCAACCACTGTGCCACCAGGGAAGCCCTGGTTTATTCTTAAAATTACTACAGAAAGTTCAGTTAACCTGAAATCAAATCTGTTCTTGATAGTGCTGTTGATTAAAATAATCTTGGAATATAATGGAAAGTCTTAGAATTGTGGTTGAAAATATGGATTGCTTATTTTTTCCCTTTTCCCAACTCTGAGGACTTACATTATTCCCATCATAAACAACATATTAAATCCTTTCAAAAATATTGTGAGTATTAAGTGGGGAAAAAAGCAAAAGGAATAGGAAAAATAAGACATGGGAAAATTGTGTTTAATCTTGAAGCAAGGAAGTCCTTTACAAACAGAAGACTAATTTCCTTAATATATAAAGAGTTCTTACAAATCAGTAAGAAAAAAAATCTGTAGAAAATGATCAGAGGATATCAACAGTCCATTAACATAAAAGGAAATAGAAAATATTTTAAAATGTGGATAGATGTTCCATCTTGCTTTTATAATAAGAGAAATATAAATGAAAACTACAGTAATATTTTTACCTGACTGATAAGCTAAGATCCAAAAGTTTTATAACATTACCATCTTGGCAAGAGTGTGGGATGATGCACACTCTCATAGTATTGCTGTTGGGAATGTAAACTGATAAGTTTCTGGAGGGTGAGTTGGCAGCATTGACCACAGTTTAAATTGGACATAACCTTGGACCTGATGATTCCACTTCTCGATGTGTACTCAAATGTATACTTGTGCATAAATGAAATGACACATGTATAGGAATATTCCTTAGAGTCCTATTTTTTATTTTGAAATATTTTTTACTTTACAGAGATGTTATAAAAATAGTACTCAGTCTTCCCTTCCCCTTTCCTTAATTTCCCCTAATATTACTATCTTTCGTGGCCATGGTATAATTATTGAAAACTGAAGTAACAATGACACAGTACTACTTGGTAATATGCCGGTCTTACCTGACTTTAGCTGGGTTTCCCATCCATGTCCTTTGCTGGACGAGGATCCTCCATCCTGTACTTGTGTCTCTTCAGTTTGTGTTTGTCTTTCAGCACCTTGACACTTTTGTGTATATATATTTGGGTTCGTCTGGTGTTTTCTTATGATTAGATCGAGATGTGGTTTTGGTGAGAACACAACAGAAAACAGGCTGTGCCCTCTCACCCCACCAGGAGTTGCAGGATGTGGACACATCTCATTCCTGATGATAGTGACTGCAGTCGCTTAGTTAAAGGTTATCTGCCAATTACTTCACCGTAAAGTACTGTTTCTCTCTTTGAAACCAAGAGGGGGGATTCTTTGAGATTCTGAAGATGTCTGTTTCTGGTGAACGTCAAATCAACAATCTGTACCTGTCACAGCTATTACTGTGCTTGCTTGATGGTGATTGTCTATTTCCATCATTCCTTATATATTTACTAATTGTAATTCTACTATAAGGAAGAGGTCCTTTCTCCTCCATTTATTTATTATTTATGTAGGTGTGGACTTATATTTATTTTGTTCACCAGCTGACAGTCCCCCACTGTCATTATGTTGTTGCTCAGGTTGTCCTAGATTTTGCCACCGGGAGCGCCTTCCGCTCAGAGCCTGTGCCCTCTCGGCACGTCCCGTCATCTGTGAGTCCTTCACTTTCTAGCACCACAGGTATTCTGGGCTCATCTGGTGTGTTCTCCAGTGGTCTCGATTCCTTTTATTGGAGAATGGTATTTACAGACCAAAGATCTGGGTGCCAGGGAGGGTGACCACACACCCCATTTTGCCCAGGATGAAGGCGTTTCCTGGGATGTGGGACTTTGGGGTGGCAGGTCTGAGACGGGTGCTCTCCATGGTGCCAGGTGTGCTCACTGCTGCTTGGGTGTCCCCGGGCACAGCCAGGAAGTATGTGTGTGTGTGCACTGTCACCCACGTGTATGCACCTTGGTGTTTATTTCTACACTGACACTGATGCCTCCATTTGCAGCACAGCAGGGTTCACCCTGGCCTCCCCCTGCCCTTTCCTGACTCCTTTCTCCTGACTTGAGTCACAATGTACTCACTTGCTTGAGTTTAGTATATACACAGAGCAGTTTGAAAATTGCTACTGCTTCTGCTACAGTAATAGTATGCTGTCCTTTTCAAGCCCAGCTTTACAATATACAGTTGACCCTTGAACAATTGACCTCTGAACTGTGAGGGTCCACTTATTTGCGGATTTTTTTCACTAAGTAGGTACTGCAGTACTACACAATTTGCAGTTGATTGGAATCCACAGATGCGGATGTGCTTGTGTTGGAGGGCCAACTACAGTTATACTTGGATTTTCAACTTCACAGGGGGTGGGGTGGAGGGTTCTGTGCCCCAACACCCCCATTGTTCAAGGGTCACCTGTGCAAAGTACTGGTTTTTTTCTTTTTCCCCAAATGCTGTTTTCTAAAGTCACTTAGGTTCTTTCAGGGCAGTTATGTTATTCATAATATAGTTGTGCACATTTGTATTTAGTTTTATGTTCTCCACACACCCTGGTTGCTCTTAACTATTTACTTTTTGGGTATGTGAAACATTACCATGGTTCTGAGAGTCAGAGGGAAAAGGGATACTCAGAAATGCACGTTCCCCTCAGCTCTGCTACGCCATTCCCAACCTTCTTTCTCCATTCTGTTCCCACACATCTGTTATGGGTCGAATCATGTGTCCCCCAAAAGATGCTGAAATTCTAACCCCCAGGACCTGTGAATGCGATCTTATTTGGAAATAGGGTCTTTGCAGAAGATCAAGTTAAGATGAGGTCGTTAGGGTGGGCCCTAATCCAATATGACTGTGTCCTTATAAAAGGGAAATCTGGACTCAGAGGCAGACACGAGCAGAGGGGAGACGATGTGAAGACACAGGGAGAAGGTGGTCATCTCTAAGCCAAAGAATGCCTGGGGCTCCCAAAGCTGGGAGAGAGTAATAGAACAGATTCTCCTTCACAGCCTCAGAAGGAACCAGCCCTGCCAACACTTTGATTTTACACTTCTAGCCTTCACAACTGTGAGATGATAAGTTTCTGTTGTTTAAGCTGCCCAGCCTGTGGTGCTTTGCCACAGCAGTCCCAGGAAATTAACAGCCCTTGTAACCAGTTTCTTATGGCTTAAATTGTGTGCCCCCAAAAGATACGTTCAAGCCCTTACCTGTGAATGTGACCTTATTTGGAAGTAGGGTCTTTGCAGGTATAAGATGAGGTCATATTGGATTAGAGTGAGCCCCAAGTCCGGTATAACTGACCTTAAGAAGAGGGAAATTTGGACACAGAGGAGACACACATGGGGAAGAGAGGACCATGTGATGACAGAGGCAGAGAGTGGAGTGAGGCAGCCCCAAGCCCAGGGCTGCTGGCAACACCAAAAGCCAGGAGAGAGGCGTGGACAGACTGTCCCTCAGAGCCTTCAGAAGGAATCAGCCCTGCCAACACCTCGGCTTTCCACTTCTGGCCTCCAGAACCCTGAGAGATTAAGTTTCTGTGTTGTAAACCACCTTGTCTGTGGTACTTTGTTACGGTAGCCTTAGTAAATGAATACACAATCTCATTAGTTTCTCATTTATCCTTCCTGTTTCTTTTGCACAAAAGAGTGGAAACATGGATATTTTCCTGTATCTCCTTTCTTCCATGAAGGGTAAGCATGCAATCAATAGATAACTGTTTTATCACTTTGGAGCATTATTTTTAACAGCACAAGACTGGAAACAGTTTTAACGTCCATCAGTTGAGCGCTAGTTAAATACTTATCCATTACAGTGGAATATTATTTGTTCACTGAAAAGAATAAGCAGCTTTATATGTACTAAAACAGAGTGATCTCTAAGATGTGTTTTTTTAAAATATTTATTTATTTATTTATTTATTTATTTATTTATTTGGCCGTGCCGGGTCTTAGTTGTGGCATGCAGGTTCTTTTTTAGTTGTGGTATGACGGATATAGTTCCCTGACCAGGGATCGAACCCAGGCCCCCTGCATTGGGAGTGTGGAGTCCTTTTTTTTTTTTTTTTTTTTTTTTT
>NW_006780388.1:1233195-1251484 GCF_000442215.2 Lipotes vexillifer
AGTATGCAGGCCTCTCACTGTTGTGGCCTCTCCTGTTGTGGAGCACAGGCTCTGGACGCACAGGCTCAGCGGCCACGGCTCATGGGCCCAGCCGCTCCGCGGCATGTGGGATCTTCCCAGACCAGGGCATGAACCCGCGTCCCCTGCATTGGCAGGCGGACTCTCAACCACTGCACCACCAGAGAAGCCCCTGGGAGTGCGGAGTCTTAACCACTGGACTGCCAGGGAAGTCCCTAAGATGTGTTGTTGATTAAAATATTTATACACAGAAGACTGGAAATAAAAAAGTGTGCCAGCCATAATCCAGTAGCCCCTTTCCCCCATATGAGAGCAGGTTTAGAACAGTTAGTTCAAGGAGTCTGAAAATGAGAGGAGCCCTTAGCCTCTGAATTGTTCTATTTTGTGTGATTTCTGGTTTCCTTTGGGATAGGCATGGTTTACAGCTAACTGTAAGAAAATGCAAACTGTTCTTTCCTGATGGGACTGAAAGGCAGATGGCGAGGGAAGGACCATGAGTAGAAGGGCAGGACAGGAAGTGGGGATAGGGGTCAGTTCAACAGATGTGTGCAAGTGGAGCGGGTCAGGAGTCCTTCCTCCAGGGCATGGGGTGTCAGCAGGCCTGCTGGACTGGGGAGGAAGGAGGTGAGTTCCAGAGGTTTGGGGTGTTGCTTAGTGGAGGGCCTGGAAGACCAGCCTGAAGCATTTGGAATTGATGAGGTTGCGTTCAGGAATAAGTCCTCAGAAATCAGAAATAACAAGATGGAATTGGTGTCAGAAGAATAACATGTTGAAATTTAAGGGATGGGTTGCAGGGAACAGTGCTGTAGGCAGGACAACCTGCTCAAAGGCCTTGGACCAGGAGAGCTGAGGGAGGTCTGGGGGGACAAGGATAAGTGCTTCGTGCATATCACTGTTGGAAGAAGACTCAGTATGATCCCCTTCTACCCACCGTGTCCTTTCCTGAGGCCACGTGATAGGGAGTGGTTGCCGATGAAACGTGGTAAGAGGAGTATTAGATGTAAGCATTTCTAAAATGCTTTCAGCATCTTCGGGCTTATGTGGAGGCATGGTCAGGAACACCACCAATCCGTGCTTACCGAGCTTTCTGCCCCTCTTCTTCTGGGGGACCTCCCCCATCACTTCAACTTCTGGTGGCCCAAACACTTTCACGTCCAGAGTAGTGCTCAATGGAGAACTAGAATCCAGAATCCATCCTGAGGCCCAACCCGGGTCTTGCATCCCTCAAACATCTCTCCTTTATCCCAGTCTCACTGATTTCATCCTGAAGTTCTACCGTACTTTAAAGCAGAGGGTTCCCAGCTTTTGTGGGGAACCTGTTTATGTCTCCAGTTGTGGCCAGGAGCGCTGTCCCTGGGAGGGGAGGCAGCGTGGGGTTGCCCACAGTCCACTGGCATCATTCGCCCTGCATCAGGGCACCAGCTGGGATCACAGGGACCCCAGCACCGCTGCCTGGCCTGGTGCAGACTGTTAAACCGTCTAACCAAATGCCATTTAATTCAGAAGAAATACTCCAGTTGTGGGTTTTTTGTTTTTGTTTTCTTTTTAAGCTGTATGGGTAAGGTGAACAATACAGTTAGGCCAGAGAATTAAATATCAATATTTAGATTGTTTGGAAATTGAATGTTTTCTGAAATGGGGTAGTTTTAAAGGTATTCTGCATAGAGGTAAAGGCTAACATTGTGTTATTTATAAATCCAAGAATAAGCTTAAAGAAAATGCAGATTTTTATACCTTGTAGGAATGTGGAAGTCAATATGTTGACTTTTAAACATACAAGTTATTTCTGGACATTCTAAATCATTCCTTTCTGACTGTCACATGTATGTAGTTACATAACAGGCAGCTGCAGTTTGTTATGGCCTAGACTTTCACATGGAGTGTCTTGTATGTCTGACCTGTATCTTTGAAAAGGTCGGGCCTTAAGTGCCTACTGAACAATGCCAGTCCCCGGCGAGTGTCTTCAGGGGCTGCTGGTGAGGACTGGCTCCATCCTGCCAGTTAAGAGTGTAGGTATCTGCACGTGTTTCTTTTTTTTTTTAATATTTATTTAAATTTATTTGGTTGCACCGGGTTTTAGTTGTGGCAGGCAGCCTCCTTAGTTGTAGCGTGTGAACTCTTAGTTGTAGCAAATGAACTCTTAGTTGCAGCATGCATGTGGGATCTAGTTCCCTGAGCAGGGATCAAACCCTGGGCCCCCTGCATTGGGAGCGCAGTCTCAACCACTGCGCCACCAGGGACGTCCCTTTGCATGTATTTCTGTAGCGTCTGTTAACCATACCAGGCTGGGGACAGCAGTGTCAAATGGAAGGGTTTTCCTTCTTCCCTTGCAGTGGTTTCTTGGTCCACTGTGCTGAGCAGGAAGTTACAGAAAAGCAACTCAAGAGACATTGTGAGTCCCCTTCCTGATTGCAAAGTAGAGGAGATCATCCCCTGGTTTGCAATTTTTAAATACACTAATTTAAAAAAACTCTTTGACAGTTTTGGACAAAAAGGGAAAGGAAAAGAATCAGCAAAGATTCTTTAGAAGATGATGAGACTGTTTGAGAACATCAACATTTTAAAATTTGGCTCCCTCTTAGGGGTATTTTTTCTCCCTTTTTCCATGTTAGTTACACCATAAGAAGACTGGCCAGCCTGCCGTTATTTCTGGCTCCTGGAGGGGCTGTGAGCACTGAGGCATGTGTGGGTTTGGTGGGTTTGTGCATGATCTCACTGGGGGACGTAAGTGGGAAGTGGTGTCAAAAGGCCCCTGCCCGTTCCTGCGGTTCTGCCCCAAGTTCTCATATGTTCTTGGTATTTGCCACATGTGAGGATATGTTACCAGAACTATCTGCCAAAATATCAGCTAGCTGCACAGCATTTGTCACTTCTGATTTCTCCTGGGTGACACTGGGTCTTTCGAGCAACAGCCTGCCTTAAAGAATTCCATGTTAGCATCTGCCAGACTTGAAGAAATTAGGATTTTCTGTTTCTGAAGTCTTATTAACTCTCATTCTTTCTCACATTTGTCTTTTCAGGAAAACCAGTTCTGTGTCCTTGGAGGCCCCCAGCCCAGTCCTGGAGTCCCAGGCAAAGCCTGGCTTCAAGCTCCCACGTTGGACGGCTGTTCAGCTCCCAGGCTGCTGAGGACCGGAAGGAGGAGCCCCTGCACTCCATCATCAGCAGCTCAGAGACAGTGCAGGGTACTGTATGTAGCTGCGTTTGGGTCCAGGAAGTCTTTGTTGGCTCGTTGCTGGCTCGTGAGGGGAAGATTTTGAGGCAGAAGCAATGACTGATAGAGCCACCCACTCACTTCAGGCAAAGGAAGGTCTTGGTTGGAGGGAGGGTTCCCCAAAACAATGCCTCCTGCGTTTCCGGCTTCTCAGGAACTTCTGACTTCCATCCTGGCGTATCTTGCCCCCTCTGGTGGTCACCCGTGAGTTCGCACGGGGCCCCTTTAAAGTGGTGATTCACGGCACATCTGCTAATAATCATGGAAGCAGGACGCAAACTCAGTGTTGGCCCCGCCGGTGAAGGACTGCAGTCCGGCTTGTCCTTCATTCCTGGCAAGTGTGGAAGGCAATCTCCAGAGCCAGTCCTGCAGTGGGTCCATTTCTGGCTTTCAAATGAGACAACAACAGAATATTTGATGTTTGGGTTAAGAGGAGAAGTGAGGTTTTCTTGTTATTTTGCTCTCTAAATGATCAATTTGGAAACCACTGTATTCAGGAATAGAATCCAGGGTCTGGTTGTTAGAGCCAGCTCGCCTCAGGACTGGCTAAAGTGCCAGCCTCGACAGCCCCTGGAGGTAGCCCGACCTGAGGCCTGCGGGCTGCGGGGAGGGAGGCAGGTGAGGGCTTGTGCCCCTACGCCCCTTTCTGCGGGGAGAGGGAACCACTGGTTTGTTCCGCTCCCAAGACCTCCTGCCTGAGCCCCAGACACTTGGTTTCTTTCTTTCTTTTTTGTTCGCTGTTTTGAAACATGTTTAAACTCCTTACCTTAAAGATTTTTTTGAATGTTTTACATAGCATATTCTTCCACGAAAAAAGACATTAAACTTTATTGGTTGTGTCTGCGATTCATTACTAGGTTCTGTTTCCAAACATGAGTTCCAGGCTGAGACAAAGAAGCTTCTGGACATCGTTGCCCGTTCCTTGTACTCAGAAAAAGAGGTGCGGTACCTGCTAATCACTCCCAGCGCTCTCAAGGTTTCTTTTGGCGAAACTGTTTTCTATGCTATTCTGGGGAGGTGCCAGCTAGTACATTAGCTGTGAAAATGCATTAAATTTGGACAGGTCCTGATATTGGCTACCAGTGAGAGTATTTTTACCAAAATCTGTTGGGTTTCATGGATAACTATATGCAGGTGATTCTTTGAGCCAGATTGAACCTGGGAATTAATGAATTTTGCTGATAATTTAGAAGTCCCTCAGGTGTTGCCGTGGGGTCCTGCTGAGGTCCATCTCTGTGGTGTTGTCGATGTGTGCTGAGGCCCTGGGTTCACGCCCCTCATCACCTGGCATTGCCACCTGTGGTCTGTGGGGGTGTTGGGGCTGGAGGAGGAAGACCCCAGCCCAGTGTGGAGTAGAGCAGGGAGGAGCTGCCAAGGACCTTTTTGAGGAGATGAAGCTCAAAATGTTGAAGCTCAAGGGTGACAGACCATGGTGAACCATCGTTTCCATGCTCATTTTTGCTAGAATGCAAAGAATTTGAGAAGGGTAAAGCACAACTTTCCAAAATGAAAGGACTTTCCAGGGAATATTTCCAGGTCTCGTCCTATTAAATTCTATATTCAAGTGTCCCTGTGACATCCGGCTTCTGTTCTCTTGGGGTCGGATCACACCTCCTTCCCTCTCCCCATGACTGTAAGTGGAAGGTCTGTCGCTGGTAAAGGGCTTTACAAACATGGGTTGGTAGTTGGGTCTGCAACCCTTTTTTCTCCTGAACATGGTAGGTCTGGTTTGTGGTTAGATTAAATGAAGTCAGTGAGTCCTTTGTGGTGTAGAAAAAATATGTTTTGAGGATATTTTGACATCCCTGGGCAAGAGTTGAGAAAGAAGTTGTCTCACAGGGTCCTGTTTGGAATTAACAGATTGACACCTAACTCCAGGTTTGATGTTGAGGAAGGAGCAGTAGAATCAGAGTCGACATAAAGTTGGGTCACGGCGATGTGATCCAACCAACTTCAATCATTCTGTGAGCTGCCCTGGAGAAACTGCTTTTGAGGAAAGCAGGACGTCTTTCTGGTTAAACAGTTCTGTGGCATTTCTCCCCCAGCCTGTACCAGTTGCTGCAGATGCTGCTAACCAAATAGGTCCTACAGCGTTGGCATCTTCTTTCCATTTCCATAGGTGTTCATACGGGAGCTGATCTCCAATGCTAGCGACGCCTTGGAAAAGCTGCGTCATAAGCTGGTGTCTGAAGGCCAGACGCTGCCGGAAATGGAGATTCACTTGCAGACTGATGCCGAGAAAGGCACCATCACGATCCAGGTACTTCATCCAAGTGTCTCGACGTGGAGCACGCCACCTTGCCTCCCATGCTGGTGACCACCAGGGCCTCTCCACCCACTGGGATGGGGGACAGGCTGCCTTTTCGTCATGGCTGTAGGCTCCTAGTAACCTGCTGACCACCTTTACTGTTAATTTACTATAAAAACACTCATTTGGGGCTTCCCTGGTGGCGCAGTAGTTGAGAGTCCACCTGCCCATGCAGGGGACACGGGTTTGTGCCCTGGTCCGGGAAGATCCCACATGCCGCAGAGCGGCTAGGCCCATGAGCCGTGGCCGCTGAGCCTGCGCGTCCGGAGCATGTGCTCTGCAATGGGAGAGTCCACGGCAGTGAGAGGCCCGCATACTGCAAAAAAAAAGAACCAAAAACCCCACTCATTCAATATAGAAAATTTAGAAAATGCAGATAAGCAGAAGAGGAGATGTTTTATTTATTTATTGTTAAATTTTATTGAAGTATAGTTGATTTACAATGTTGTGTTAATTTCTGCTGTACAATGAGGTGGCTGTTATATATATTCTTTTTCATATTTTTTTCCATTCTGGTTTATCACAGGATATTAAATATAGTTCCTGTGCTATACAGGACCTTGTTGTTTATCCATCCTATATATAATAGTTTTCATCTGCTAATCCCAAACTCCTATCCATCCCTCCCCACAACCTGCCCCGCGACCACAGGTCTGTTCCCTGTGTCCGTGATTCTGTTTCTGTTTTGTAGATAGGTTCATTTGTGTTATATTTTACATTCCACATGTAAGTGATACCATATAGTATTTGTCTTTCTCTTTCTGATTTAACTTCACTTAGTATGATAATCTCTAGGTCCATCCATGTTGCTACCGATGGCTTTATTTCATTATTTTTTTATGGCCGAGTAATATTCCATTGTATACTACACACACACACACACACACACACACACACACACACATCTGTATCCATTCATCTGTTGATGGACATTTAGGTTGTCTCCATGTCTTGGCTATTGTAAATAGTGCTGCTGTGAACATAGGGGCGTATGTATCTTTTCGAATTATAGTTTTGCCTGGGTATGTGCCCAGGAGTGGGTTTGATGGATCACATGGCAACTCTAGTTTTCTGAGGGACCTCCATACTGTTTTTCACAGTGGCTGCACCAGTTTACATTCCCACCAACAGTGTAAGAGGGTTCCCTTTTCGAAGAGGAGAAAATTTAAAATCACCCCATCATTCAAAGATAAATACTATTGAAATTTTAGTATGTGTCTATTTAGGGTTTTGATCTATGCATTTGTCTACATATCTAAACAGATTTTTTTTTTTTTTTTTTTTTTTTTTATGGTATGCGGCCTCTCACTGTTGTGGCCTCTCCCGTTGCGGAGCACAGGCTCCGGATGCGCAGGCTCAGCAGCCATGGCTCACAGCGGCCATGGCTCACGGGCCTAGCCGCTCCGTGGCATGTGGGATCTTCCCGGACCGGGGCACAAACCCATATCCCCTGCATCAGTGGGCGGACTCTCAACCACTGAGCCACCAGGGAAGCCCTAAACAGATTTAAAAAAAATTTTTTGGCCACGCCACGAGACTTGTGGGATCTTAGTTCCCTGACCAGGGATTGAACCCGCACCCTTGGCAGTGAGAGCATGGAGTCCTAACCACTGGACTGCCAGGGAATTCCCTAAACAGATTTTTAAATGATATATTATTTTTTAATATACAGGTGACTCTGAATAACACTGGGGAGGCGGGGACAGACCCTCCCCACAGTCAGAAACCCACATATAACTTCTAGTCTGTCCTCTGTATACCCAGTTCCTCCACATTTGCAGGTCTCCCTACGCAGTTCCTCTATACCCACTGTTCTACATCCACGGATTCAACCAACTGCGGGTCGTGTGGTACTGTAGGTGGTACTTGCTTTGGAAAAAAATCTGTGAATAGGTGGACCCGCACAGTTCCAATCCGTGTTATTCAAGAGTCAGCTGTAACTCTTCACATTTTTTTAAAATTTTATTTTATTTATTTATTTTTGGCTGTGTTGGATCTTGGTCGCTGCACACAGGCTTTCTCTAGTTGAGGCGAGTAGAGGCTACTCTTTGATGCGGTGCGCGGGCTTTTCATTGTGGTGGCTTCTCTCATTGCGGAGCATGGGCTCTAGGCACACAGGCTTCAGTAGTTGCAGTGCGCAGGCTCAGTAGTTGTGGCATGTGGGCTCAGTAGTTGTGCCTTGTGGGCTCTAGAGTGCAGGCTCAGTAGCTGTGGCACACGGGCTTAGTTGCTCAGTAGTTGTGGCATGTGGGATCTTCCTGGACCAGGGCTCGAACCCGTGTCCCCTGCATTAGCAGGTGGATTCTCAACCACTGCGCCACCAAGGAATCCCCACACTTTTAACTATACTTATACTCTTGTGATGCATATTTCCCCATGTTATTGAATATTCTGTGGTACTATATTTTAATCACAGCCCGGTATTTGGATTAACAGTCTTACTTTAGACGCAGCAATAGTTTTGGTGGCTGTTGTAACCTTTGAGCAGTTTAAAGTCAAAGAGTTAGAAAGGCAGAAGTGGGGTTCATCAGGCAGTGGGCCTGAGGGCCACCACGTTCCTGAGACAGCTGCTCTAGGACCTACTGGCTGGGATTATGGGGCGGCAGGGGTTGGGGGTGGTTGTGGGGCGCGTATCCTACGGAGTAGAGGGCCTGCCTCCATGGACTCTGCCTCTTCCCAGCAGGCCTGGTTTCGCCTCTGAGAATTGCTGCTGGTGTCTGGTGCGCTCTTGTTCACTCCTTTGCTCTGCTCTGTGCGTGTGTGTGCCTTGCTTGCTGCTGCTGTTGTTTTGAGAAGCTTTATTGAGCTATGATTTTTACATATAATCAAGTTCCCCAAGTTCAAGTGTACAGTGTGTTTGGACCAACATACACGGTCGTGGGACCACCCACACCACTGATGTCATCACCCCAGTATTCCCTGCCTTTCCCAGCTCTTGTCAACCACTGATCTGCTTTCTGTCACTATGGTTTTCTGTTTTCTAAAATTTCATATAAACAGAATTACACAGGAGGTAGTCTTTTGAGTCTGACTTCTTTCACTTGTCACAGTGCTTTTGAGATTCTTCTACACTGTTGCATGTATCAGTAGTTTGTTCCTTTCTGTCACTGAGAAGTGCTCTGCTGTGTGGAGGCATCACAGTTTTATGTATCCATTCACGAGTTGGTGAGCACTTGGAGATGTTAGGAATAATGCCACTGTGAACATTTAAGTCTTCGAGTGGGCATATATTTTCATTTCTCTTGGGTAAATACCTAGGAATAGGATTGCTGGGTTGTAAGCAAAGTGTCTGTTTAACTTTATGAGAAACTGCCAAATGTTCCCACAGCAGGTGTCCCATTCTGCGTAACTCCTGGCAGCATTTGGGATGCCAGTGGCTGCACATCCTTGTCAGCACTTGTCACTGTCAGTCTTTTTAATTTTAGCCATTCTGGTGAGTGAGCAGTGTATTTCATTGTGGTTTTAATTTTCATTTCCCTAATGATTAATGGTGTTGAGTATCTTTTCAGGTGTTTGCCATTCGTATATCTTCCTTGTGAAATGTCTTTCAGATTTTTGCTCATTTTTAATCAGGTTGTTTGTCTTTTTATTGCATTGTAAGGGTTCTTTGTATATTCTAGATACGAGTCCTGTATCAGATATACTTTTGCAAATATTTTCCCCTAGTCTGTGGCTTGCCTTTTTATTTTCTTAGTAGTGGCTTTTGAAAAGCAGAAGTTTTTAATGAAATCCAGTTTATAACTTTTTCCTTTTATGCTTCATGCTTTTAGTGACCTATCGAAAAAGTCTGCCTATTCCAAAGTGATAAAGATTTTCTCCTATCTTTTCTTCTACAAGTTTTACAGCCTTGGCTCTTACACTTAGATCTGTGATCATTTTGTTTTTATATAAGGGAAGGGCTAAGAGTTGTTTTTCGCCTGTGGCTGTCCCATTGTTTCTGCACCATTTGTTTTTCCTTTCCCCAGTGATTTGTCTTGGAACCTTTGTCAAAAATAACGTGACACTGTCTGTGCAGCTCTTCCTGGACTCTGTTTTGTCCCTTTAATCTATGTGTCTATCCTCTAGTGAGGTTTTCTCCAGTGAGCCCTGGCTGACATGGCTGGAATTCTCCTTTTCTGGTGACAGTGTTCTTACTTTGCTGGGCCCGCCTGGCAAGTGTAACTGATGTGCTCGTGCCTGGGTATCCCCAAACATCCATCCTGGCAAGTGTAACTGATGTGCTCGTGCTGGGTGTCCCCACACGTCCATCCTGGCTCCCTGGTATATTCTCTTGGGTGCTTAGCTTGTCTCTCTCCTCAGGACACTGGCATCGGGATGACACAGGAGGAGCTGGTGTCCAACCTGGGAACCATTGCCAGGTCGGGGTCAAAGGTAAGCCCCCCGCTGCCCTTTCCTCAGGTGCTGCAGCTGTTCCCCCTCTCAGGTTCAAGGGTCTCCCCTCAAAGGGCAGTTCTGACCAGAGAGGGTAGGTCCCAGACGCTCTGGACACCAGCTTCAGAGGAATGTCCTCAGGCACGAGCTTGTTGGCATTGGGGACCCTTTATCACAGGATTTCACTGTGTCGGCAGGTCTCCGGGGCAGGGCCGCCTCCCTCTGACCAGTCTCACCCCACAGGCCTTTCTGGATGCGCTCCAGAGCCAGGCGGAGGCCAGCAGCAAGATCATCGGCCAGTTTGGAGTGGGTTTCTACTCGGCCTTCATGGTGGCTGACAGAGTCGAGGTCTACTCTCGTTCGGTGGACGCAGGCAGCCCTGGATACCAGTGGCTTTCAGATGGGTAAGACGGATAAGACGGGTCCCACATCACACATGGAGTGTCCCCAGGCCCTGGGGCCATCGAGGCAAGTGTCGCCTGCCATGCAGAGTGGGACTCAGCTGGAGCTCGCAGCCTGGTCTGGGAAGCCAGGCTCCTTGGAAAGCGCCAGTGCGCCATCCTGGGCTTTTCATGGGAGGCCTGAGCCCCACACTCAGGGAGCCGTTACTCTTTTTTGCTGGGTGGGTCCCCGCTCTGTGCTCCGGGGTGGGTGCCTTTGTTCTGAGGGCACGTCCCTGACTCCTCGTGGGGGTCAGGGTTTGGTTCCCTGGCTGCCCCACCTTGCGCCGTCTCCACCGTGTGCTGGGCCTGCGATGTCCAGGAACATCTCGACTGTTCGTGGAGGATGGCACCCACCATAGCCAAGGTTAAGTGTTTATCTCACAAGCCCCCAAACTTCATTTCTGAATCCTGCTTTCCCGCAGGAAAAGTGAAAGTGGGGCCCACAATCACCAGGGCCGAGGGATCGACAAGGTGCCCCTCTTGTGCTTCTGCTCTTGGGAGGAGGCACCTGGCCAGGGGTCTGGAGCGCTTGGAGTTAGCACAGGATGGGGGTCTCTTCCCGGAGTCTGGTGCTCACCTGGCCGCTTCAGGGGAATGTGAGATTGAGAGGTTGTGTTCAGGAGTGGGGAGCCCTGTGCCCCAGCCCCAGCGGCCACTGTTCCTGGCGGAGGTGTGATGGCCTGGGGCACACTCCAGCTTCCTTTCTATGCAAGTCCTGCCTGCCACGTGGGACTTCTCAACACTGACAGGCGGAACTCGCCTTCCTTCTTCCGCGTGTCTTAGCTCTGGGGTGTTTGAAATCGCCGAAGCCTCAGGAGTTAGAACCGGGACCAAAATCATCATCCACCTCAGGGAAGACAGCAGAGAGTTCACCAGCGAGGCTCGGGTTCGAGGTGAGCAGGAGCCTGGGCCTCTGGGGACGTGTGCGCGGGTCAGTGCAGTACCTCCTGCCACTGCGTTTTAGGACATTTTGGGGGGGGGGCGCGTCGCAGGTGCAGGGCTGGCCGTGGGTTGGGGCAGGGTCAGGTTTGCCTTCCTCCTTTCGAGCAGCACTGTCTGTGCGCTTGCTGGTGGCGCAGGGTCCTGTGCTGTAAGATGTCACCAGCCTGAGTCCAGGCTCCCAGACAACCAGAGCGGGTGCAGCTGCGAGGCGCTCCTCTTTGTCCAGGTCTCACTGGATGCTACTGAAGGTGCCCAGTGCTCTTCAAGGGGTCACGTTAGCCCGTGAAACCCTGTTTATGCCGCCAAGAAGGCATCGTGTATCGTGGTGGCCTGGGCCTCGAGATCCGGTTTGGGAGTGAATTCTGCTCCCTGTGTGCGGGGAGGGCAGGGATGAGGCCTCCCAGAGCTGTGTGACCCCTGCAGCACCTTCCAGAGCTTTCATCTACAGAAGCTTCCCGTGTTCATTGCTTTTTTCTGTCTCTTCCAGATGTGGTGACAAAGTACAGCAAATTTGTCAGCTTCCCCTTGTACATGAACGGAAGGCGCCTTAATACCCTGCAGGTGAGGCCTGGCTGCCTGCAGGCTCAGGTGGCTGTGGAGATGAGCCGCTCCACGTCAGGCTGGCGAGTCAGAGATGGGACTGGGCGTTGCTGTCAGAGCCCCAGGACTGGGTGTTCTGGGGGAGGCGAGATCTTTGGGTGCAGGCAGGTCCATGTGCACCAGGGGGTCACCCTTCACAGCACACGCTTCGTGCTCCTGAGTGTATTCAGTCATGTTGCCGTCACCATGGTCGGTTCCAGAGCATTTCACCCCCAGAAAGAGACCCCACGTCCATCAGCAGTCATTCCCACTCCCCGCCCCTGGCCCCTGGCAACCAGTCCACTTTCTGGATTGGCTTATTCTGGGCATTTCATAAAAGTGGAGTCGACTACTGTGTGGCCTTTTGTGTCCAGCTTCTTACTGTGTTTTCAGGGCTTAGGCTGGTTGTAGGGTGTATCAGTGATCTGTTCCTTTTCACGGCTCAGTAACTGTCCAGCACGTGGCTCAACCGTGTTACTCGAGCTGCTCACCTGTTGGTGGCTAGTGTCATGACGTTGTGCAGGCTCGTCCAGACCCTGCCTCCTGCTTTGCTCTTCCTGACACTGTGCTGGGGACAGGGCACTTGTTCCCAGAGCCTTTTGTGTATCTCTCTGTCCAGCGCTGGAGAGGGTGGGACTGGAGACAGAGGGCCCGGGAGGCCGACCCTCAGGAGCTGAGGGCTCTTTTGCCAGCACCCGGGCCCCGCGAGCTCCACCAGGTCAGCTCCACACGTTGTTGGGAGGATGCGTCTGAAACATAACGTCCCTGTTCATTCCATTTCCAGGCCATCTGGATGATGGACCCCAAGGATGTGGGCGAGGGTCAGCATGAGGAATTCTACCACTATATCGCTCAGGCCCATGACAAGCCCCGCTACACCCTGCACTACAAGACGGACGCACCTCTCAACATCCGCAGCCTCTTCTACGTGCCGGAAACGGTGAGCCGGGCGCAGGCCTGCCATGCGAGCTGCCAGGGGCTTGTCCACTGCTCCCTGGGTTTACACACCAGCAGCACTTACCCTGAACGGTGACAGCTCAGCACAGACATCACAAAAATTGCCTTAGTAGCATCAGGATGAAAGAAAATCCTATACGTCTGGACAGGTGAACAGAAGTTGAAGTGAGGGGTGCTGAACAAAGAGATGTTTGGCCCGGCAGGCCTGGGCTTTTTGGACGGGTGCGGGTGTCCTGTCTCCATGCAATGCGCTCTCCCTACTTCTGCGTGGCTTAGGGCAGCACCGTGAAGGCCCCACCAAATCCTGCAGCCGGGAAACCTGCTTGGGTTGAACCCAGCTTTCCTGGCTTTAACTGACTAGAGCCCCGCGCCTGTTACCCATCTTGGAAAGAGTTCTCCTACCCTCCCGCTGAGTGTGCTCTGCAGACCAGCAGCCCCAGCCTCCCCTGGGCCCATTAGGAGTGCAGAGCCTTGGGCACAGGACCCCCCCAAGTCAGTTCCCACCTTGACCAGATCCCAACATGATGTGTGTGCAAACGGCAGCGTGGGAGGCGCTGGTTTAGAGCAGGGTTGGCAGACAGTGGCCACTTTGGGCTTTGCAGCCTTGTACCACCAAGGACTCTGCCCCTGTGGCAGAGGCTCACGGGCCACGCTGAGATGGGCGCGTGTGGCTGGGTTCCAAAAACTGTAGACAAGGGAATTTGGATTTCATGTATTTTTCACATATCATGAAATGTCCTTTTCTGCCTTTTTCCTCAACCATTTAAAAATGGAAAAGCCATTGTAAGCTATACAAACAGGTGATTTGGCCTGTGCGCTCTAGTTCGCTGACCAGGCTTGGCTCTGTTTGCAGGGACATGTAAGTCATTGTTTTTATGGGGAGGGCGGCAGCTGCCCAGAGAGGGCCCCCCACCCCACCTGGAGCCATGGTGGGAGGGGCCTCCCTGGGCCCCTCTGGGCTTTTGAACAGACAGACACAGGCAGGACACCACACATCTGCCTCAGATCTCCCAGCCCAGGTAGCCTTAGGAAGAGGTTCCCCGTGACCTTGCAGGCTCTGCCTCCTGGCAGGGCTGCCACAGATTTCTGCTCTTGCCACCTGACGCTGCCCTTTCCTTGCCTCCAGAAACCAACCATGTTTGACATGAGCCGGGAGCTGGGCTCCAGTGTCTCGCTGTACAGCCGCAAGGTCCTCATCCAGACCAAGGCCACCAACATCCTGCCCACGTGGCTGCGCTTCATTCGAGGTTCGGTGCCAGTGTCTGTGCCCAGCCGTGTGGGCTGAGGCCCAGGAGCAGCTGCCTGCTCCAGATGCCAACACCATCAGAAAGGGCTCATCTTTGATGAGTGCGGGGTCAGGGCGAGTCCTCACAGCGTGGCACCTCCCAGGGAGCTTCCTGTCTCCAAACACTAGTCTTGGTTGATTTATCCATGATATGTTGATTTTGAACAGAAAACCCAGGAGGTAGTTTTGAAAGAGGGTCCAACTGATGCTGAAATCGTAGAAACTGTCCCAGCAAAGGCTCGCTGGCCTTGCTTGCTTTCCTTCCGACCCCATGGTTGTGACCTGGGCTCTGCCTGAATTCTAGGAAGACAAGGGACTTGGGAGGAGAAGCCCCCGAGCATCCTCCCTTCTTACCCACACTCGGCCTGTGTCTCACAGGTGTGGTGGACAGCGAGGACATCCCCCTGAACCTCAGCCGGGAGCTCCTCCAGGAGAGCGCGCTGATCAGGTGAGCAGCTGCAGGACACAGTGGGCACCTCACCGGGTTCGCCTTTGCCACGGAAGGCCCAGGCGGGCTTGAAGCTGCTGAGAGCAGAGGGTGGAGCTGAAGGTGCCCAAGGGAGCTATGGGCCTGGAGAATATGAACAGGTCACATGTGCTTTGCCCCATGTTTTACTTCACGCTTTTGTAAGAGGGGTTTGGAGACTGACATTGAGGAGAATTGCTGCCAGTTCCAGGAGATGTTCCCTCCCTTGGCCAATCCCTGTCACTCAATCCTGGGGCAGCCACGGCAGGGGAAGTTCCATGCAGGGCTGTTTCTGGGTGGACGAGGCAAAGGACGGCCCCAGAGCCAGAAGTACGTCTGACCTCGGTCCAGGAAGGTCACTAATGGTGTGAAGGAGACAAAGGCTGGGCACTGAACTTTCTTTTGGAGACATCGCTCTTGGAATCCTCGTGAGCTGGGGTGGCTGAATTTCTCCTCCCCCATCCTGATCATAGCAGTAGCTGCTATTTACTGAGCATTTATTCTCACCCAGACTGTACCAAGCCCTTCCTGTGCAGCCTGTGTCATCCTTGCAGGTGGGAGCCACTAGGTTTCCATGTCATAGTTGTGGAAACTGAGTTACAGGGAGGTCACACCCGCCAGTGAGTGAACCTGTATTTGAACCCACGTTTTCTGACCTCAGGCATGTGCTCTGCCCCCAGCAGCTGGGACTGGGCTGACCCAGATGCTGGCAGGATGCAAGGCTGCAGGCGGGGTGTGTCCAGCCACTTGGTCACTGCTGGTGGTTTTCCAGGGCTAGTTTGTCAGTCTGAGCACTCATCTTGACCAGCAGAGTCAGACTTAAATGAAATTTTTTAAAGAAACTGAAAGAAAAAGTAGAAACTTGATGCAAAGTACATTTTTCCCCTGAACCCTGGGAGAGTTAAGTTGTCCACTTATGCCCATCGTCCCCAGGTATCTCAGGGTGTGTTTCCAGAGAACAAGGACAGTCTCCTCCTAGCCAGCACAGCCGTCAATTGGAGTTGACGTGGTGCAGCTGCCACGTCTCATCCTCAGACCAATCCACGTTGCCCGTCACGTCCTCTAGAGTAGGAGGGTCCAGTCCAGAGTCACACAAGCCTTTAGTTGTCATGTTTCTCCAGTCTCCTGGAGGTTGGCCGAATTCCACAGTCTCCCCGGCTTTCAAGACCTGGATACTTCTGCAGATTTCAGGCCAGTGATTCTATAGTATGGCCCTCTGCCCGGATTGTGATGCTACCTCATGCTTAGATGCGGGAGTAGCACAAAGTGATGCATCCTGTCAGGTGGTGCACGACTTTGAGTTGTCCCCTTACTGGTGATGTTCATGTTGACACTTGATTAAGGGGGTGTCTGCCAGCCTGCTCACGTGGTTACTCTTTTTCCCTCTGTAATTAGTAATGATGTTATGTAATGGGGTGGTATTTGGCAGCTATGTGTTCATTTCTTACAATATGCATGTGCTTTTCTTAATATCTGTATAACTGATTTGCATGACTTGATTTCCTGTTTTATTCAAGGGCTATAATCTGTTACTGTCATTGTTTATTTTGGTGCCCAAACTGTCCCTGATTTATCAGGAACCTACTCAGGCTGACTCCTTTTGCCCTTTGACCTATTCCCATTGTGCTTTGAGCACTTCTGTATTGAGTTCACCCAATACCAACCAGCACTGCCGTGGTCTTGGCCTTTGCTTCCCTTGACAGTGAGGAATCTGCCTCTGATTATCCCTAATGTGTTTACCTCTGACCAGTCCCCTCCATGTTACCAGTCTGCCATCGCTGCTGCCCCCCTGCCCCACCAGCTCCCTGCTCCTTCACCTGCTTGGGCTCTGATGCCACATGGTGGGCTAAGTGGGTGTCTGCCAGCCGTTCTGCCAGCTGCTCGCTGTCCCCAGTCTGGATGTCCCCTTCTGGGGTCCTTGGGCTCTGACGCTCCACACCAGGCTCCTCCAACCCTCACCCTGCATGGACACCCTCTTCGTTTCATCCTAGCTGCTGTGGCTGCCCCACCACAGATGCGGGTGCTGCCCCTTGGCTGAAGGACTGAGTTATTCAGGATGGGAGTGGAAGAGGATAAGCTTAAATGAACATTAAACATTATTGTTCCCCTACCCTGGATTATTAAGGAAACAAATGGTAATTTCACCTTTAGGAAAGGCAGAATATTAAGGAAATTTAAAAAAATACTCCCTAATACCACTAATAGTGTTGCTCACGATTTTATGCCATTATGTAGTGGTGCTCTGGTAAACACCCTAATACACAAGATCCCAATTTTGTAAAATTGTAGTGCACATATAGTATATCCAGTATAAACCCAAGTTTATACAGCATTGATCCTAATTATGAAAAATATAATGCATAGCAAGTAGTATGTATAGTCTTTGCATACTTATATACTATATGTACCCTGTAATTTATCCATATTGGGATTTTTCTAGTTTTTCTTTCAACCCAGGCACTTTCTCATGTTATTAAGGATCATATCATTAGAGGATGTTGATCTTTAATGGCTGTGTAGCTTTCCATCATTCATTTCAACCTGTTCTCTGCAGTTGAGCACTGAACTTGTTCATAATTTTCTCTTTTTCTTTTCTGTAATTAAACTTGCTTCAGAGCTTATTTATTTATTTTTGGCTGTGCGCGGGCTTTCTCTAGTTGTGGTGAGTGGGGGCTCCTCTTAGTTGCGGTGCGCGGGCTTCTTGTTGCGGTGGCTTCTCTTGTTGCAGAGCCCAGGCTCTGGGCACACGGGCTTCAGTAGTTGTGGCATGTGGGCTCAGTAGTCGTGGCTTACGGGCTCTAGAGCACAGGCTCGGTAATTGTGGCACATGGGCTTAGTTGCTCCACGGCACGTGGATCTTCCCGGTCCAGGGCTCGGACCCGTGTCCTCTGCATTGGCAGGCGGATTCTTAACCACTGTGCCACCAGCAAAGTCCCATAATTGTTTTCTATTTTATGTGCTACAGTGAAATTCCTGCTCCATAAATCTTGGTGACTTATGAAGGTGTAATCTCAGAACCATAGTTTTGTCACTCTCCACAAGGTTGGACTGACTGACTCTAGGGGGCGCATGTCTCCTTAACTGGTGTTGACCAAGGGTAACTTTCTGGTATGTTGTCTTCTCTGATTATTAGTGGGATTGAAAGTTTTTTCATATCCTTCTGGCTGTTTGTATTTCGTGAAAGTTGCTCTTTTGTGATAAATGCTTTTCTGTTCATAGGAAACTCCAGGGCGTTCTACAGCAGAGGCTAATAAAATTCTTCATTGACCAGAGTAAAAAACATGCTGAGAAATATGCCAAGTTTTTTGAAGATTACGGCTTGTTCATGAGGGAGGGCATCGTGACCACGGCTGAGCAGGAGGTCAAGGTAGGGTCTGGGTTTCTGGGCCTTTCTCTGGGCTGCCTTGGGCTGTGGAGGAAGCTGCTGGAGATCAGAAACCTGAGCTTCCCAGGATGTGATGATGGCATAGCCAGGCACCCCAGTCACCGCTCCCAGGGGTCAGGAAGTGCAGCCTTTGGCCTCTGGACTCCGCGGGTGGTCCTAGAAGGCCCGGCGTGCACTTGAGCACATGCCCAGCTCCTCCAGTGCCCTCATTTGCGGGAAGCGGGCATTTAGTATCTCTTCCCCCAAGGGCCTGGGGGGCTTGGGGAGGTCACAGAAGTCAGGAGAGGTGCCTGGTTCACGGGGTGGGGGGGGGCAGGTGAG
>NW_006780388.1:1252521-1293576 GCF_000442215.2 Lipotes vexillifer
CGGGGTGGGGGGGGGCAGGTGAGGTGTGGGGGAGGGCAGGTGAGGTGTGTGTAGTCAGGGCAGTTCATCATGTGATCGGTAGAAATCCATCAACACTGTGCCACTGGGTTAATTGCGCAATTACTTAAAAATGATGAGATTGTTCCATAAACATTTACTGGCCATTTTTAAGTTGTGATACAGTTCCCATACAATAAAATTCACTCTCTTAAAGTGAACAGTTCATTTAGTACCCACAGGTTGTACGTCCACCACCATCTGGTTCTGGAACATTTCCATCACTCCCAAAAGACACCTGTCCCCATTAGTCACTCTTAGCGCCGGGATTTCATCTTTTGCTCCAGAACAGCAGCGGGGAAGGAGGGTGACCAACCGTCTGGGGTCCCAGGGTTCGTTCTGCAGGCCATGAGGGAGGGTGGGATGGGGCCTGGGTGCTGCGGCTACCAGCCTGCTCCCCCGAGGCCCTCATCACCCAGGGCCCTCCTAACCCCGGTTGTTGGCACAATGACTCCAGTGGCTCCAAGTGCTGCCTGCTCGGACTCTCCACTCATTCCTCTCTGTGTTTGTAGGTAGCGGGACCCAGGTGGTGCCAGAGGCTTTTCTAAGTGCTTTATAAACACTGACTGACTCAGGGTTTTTTAAAATAAGTAAATAAAAGTTATTTATTTATTTATTTATTTATTTGGCTGATTTGGGTCTTCGTTGCTGCACGCGGGCTTTTCTCTAGTTGTGGCAAGCAGGAGCTACTCTTCGTTGTGGTGCACCGGCTTCTTATTGTGGTGGCTCCTCGTTGCAGGTCACGGGCTCTCGGCACACAGGCTTCAGTAGTTGTGGCACACGGGCTGTGTAGAAAGTAGGCTCAGTAGTTGTGGTGTATGGGCTTAGTTGCTCCGCGGCACGTGGGATCTTCCCGGACCAGGGCTCGAACCCGTGTCCCCTGCATTGGCAGGTGGATTCTTAAACACTGCATCACCAGAGAAGCCCCTGACTCAGTTAATGAGGATCCGTAACATGCACAAGAGCATGAGCTTAACCTATAAACCTAGAGCCTGGCTCGCCGGGTGGGCTCCCAGATCCCTGGTTTTGCCTGTTCGTCCCCCTTTCATCCCCACCACATCACTCTCTCATCTGGACCTCCCCTCTGGGCACCGTGGGTTGTTGGAAATGAGTCGGTGGCATAGACGAGGCAGTTTGCTGTCAGGTCACGTCCAGGCTGGTGCGTCAGGGAGCTGGACCCCAGCCTGTTGCTGCTTCTGTCCTTACAGGCGACTCCCTCATGGAGTCTAGATGCCACCAGCAGTCACACACACATCTCAGCTGACAGGAGCAGATGGACAAGCCCCTCCTTTCAGGGCCTGTTCTCCGAGTCACACACCCCACTTCGGCTTGTACCCCCTGGGCCAGGACTCGTCCCCTGGCTGTGAGGAGGGCTGGGAAGTGTGGACTTAACACCCGTGTCCCCTGCTTGGCGAGAGCCAAGGTCTGTGACTTGAGACAGAGGGAGGATGCTGGGTCTAGAGTGGGCTCTGCCACAGACAGGGCCTAGCCACTCCTGGGACCGTTTGTGCAGCTCACCTGGAAAGGCCCTCTCAGCAAGGCCCTGGGCCACCTGTGGTGGAACGTGTTCTCCGAGGTCCCCTGAACTTCTGACATGGGGCCCAATGGACAGCACTGGAGTCCCCCAGAGCTCCCCAGGGCCCGAGCCAGCCCAGGGCGCCGTCCCTGGGCCAGGCTCCCAAAGGAGCTGCCTTGGCTGCAGGACACGGTCACCAGGCGGGTGTGAGGCCAGCCAGAGCCTTTTCTCCCTTAGCTGAAGGCTCCTGAAGTCTGTGTCCTGCTGTCGGGAGGCTTTCAGAGCCAGGACCTGGAATGAGCAGTGACCTGACCTCTGTCTGTCTACAGGAGGATATCGCAAAGCTGCTGCGGTACGAGTCGTCGGCACTGCCTGCTGGGCAGCTGACCAGCCTCCCAGACTACGCCAGCCGCATGCAGGCCGGCACCCGCAGTATCTACTACCTGTGCACCCCCAACCGGCACCTGGCAGAGCACTCACCCTACTATGAGGCCATGAAGTGGAAAAACACAGAGGTGGGTGAGCCGAGGGGCAGGCTTGGCCCCGACTGGGCCTCCCTGCACTTGTCCTTCCCTTGGGGCCAGGTCAGAGGGCGAGGGGGTCTGAGCACTGAAGGAGGGTCCCCATGCTCACTGGGGAATGGCTGAATGTGCCCACAATTCGGGAAAGCCGAGCAGTGAGAGTCAGCATCCAGGGTCACAGAGGCCGGGCCGAAGCCTGCCTACTAGTTTGGGTCTTTCTAGGAGGTGACACAGGGATTTCTCTATAAATAGCATCACTGCTTCTAAGATATAGCCAGAGCCTCCCTGAGAGCCATCTGTAAACCACTGCGTCCACAAGGCCCAGGAACCCCAGCACCCCCTGCATGGCCCTCAGATGCTGGGCCCAGCCCGCAGCCCCAGCCCCTGTTCCGTGTCCCTCTCCTATCACGGGCAGAGGGTTCCCCGGGCCTGATGGAAGCCATTTCGGGTCCTCACAGGTTCTCTTCTGCTACGAGCAGTTTGATGAGCTGACCTTGCTCCACCTTCGTGAGTTTGACAAGAAGAAGCTGGTGTCTGTGGAAACGGACATCGTTGTTGACCACTACAAGGAGGAGAAGTTTGAGGACGGCTCCCCAGGTCGGCTTGCTTCCCTTCTCTCTGGGCACAGGTGTGGATGGTGGCCTGGGGTGCAGGTGAGGCCAGGCAGGGCCGGGGAGCTGGCACTGTTTGCTACACGGCCTCTTCGTTCTGCAACAGTGGGTCTGTATGGGGTTTTCTTTTCACAGCTTGCCTTCCTAAGATTGATAAAGCTTAAGAGAATCAGACATTTTAAAGCCCTAACAAAATTATATGGGCCTCAGGCAATCAAAAGTATCCTTTCTGGGGTCCAAATTTATCTGCTGAATTTTAGATGAAGAGTGTTCTGATAGCTTCTATGCCAGTGGCTGGCAGGGTGGAGGGAGCCTGCCGATGGGAGCCTATGGGGAGGGAGTTGTGGAGACGGCCTCCAAGCTCACCCTTCTGCTCTCCTGTAGCTGGCGACCGTCTGTCAGAGAAGGAGACAGAGGACCTGATGGCCTGGATGAGAAACGCGCTAGGGTCCCGTGTCACCAACGTGAAGGTGAGGCCTCCCAAAGACGGGCCACCACCCAGCCACCATGGCCCTTGGTGACTGCACAGCTGGCCAGCCTGCCAGCTCTGGTTGCTGCCGCTCCTGCATGTGTGCGCTCGTGAGCACGTAGCCACATGTGCCCGGGGAGTTGCTGAGGTCGGGTGGGCAAGCTTGGATTCGCCTCCACTTTGTAGAGCAGTTGGAACCAAGAAACTGGAAGGTGAGCTGCTGAGGGCCTGGTGGGCAGGCAGAAGCAGAGAAGAGGTGTCCCCAGTTGGCCTCCCCAGGGCCATCCTTGTCCAGGCCTAGAGGAGCTGCAGTGGCTGAGGACACAAGGGCGTACGGTCCAGCTTGGGTTCTCAGTGGGGGTTCTGGGTAGGCTTTAATGAGCTAGGAACCCACTGATCCAGCTCTGAGCTGCAAGAGAAAAGACAGTCACCAGGGAACAGGTGTCACTGGCTGAGGGACATGTTCAGGAGTGGCCCCAAAGGGACAGGCAGGTGTGCAGGGTAGGGAAGGCCGAGAGCAGAGGAGGGTAGACCTGGGGGCTCCATGGGAGGTAGCAGTGGGTCTCTGAGGGAGGCGAGGGCTTCCTGGCAGGGAGCAAGGCGTGTGGCTGGGGTTTCTTTATGTAACACACATGTCGTGTCCATGCTTTACAGCGGTGACTCATTTAAGGTGGCCTAGGAGGTAGGTAGAATTCTCGTCCATATCCTATGAAGGAAACAGGCAGAGCGCTTCCGCAGGTCAGGAAGTCGTGGAGCTGGATCCTTACTGTGCTGCCGGGAAGGGGGCAGCCATGGGCCCAGCAGGCCCAGGAGAGTCTCTGGCGTAAGTGAGGAGGCCTGAAGCCTGTGGGGCTCGGTGAGAAAAGGTGTATTTGATGAAATAGAGGCCAGAGGGAGCCACAGGGAGGGGGTGGGTGAGAGCACCGTCTGCAGTAAAGATGGACACAAGATTGAGGAAGAGGCTGGGCCAGGGGAAATGGGGTGGCCAGTCCTGGCGGGTCTTCAGACAGTTGCTGTAGGACCTGGAAGTGGACCCTGTGAAGCAGAGAAGTGCAGATAACACCAGGCAAGATGGACCTTGGATGGTAACTGATAGGTTAGAAATTGGTAGCTTTGGGGTGTAGAAGAGGAGGGAGTTCCCAAGCCGGGTACAATTTGTTAGCAGGTGATTGGGAGGGAGAGAGGGAGGGAGGAGCACTGCTGGTTGAGGGTACGTCCCTGGAGACCTGCGTTCTCCTGTCTTGTCATTTGGGGAAGCTTTACACCTGGTCAAGACCCTGCCAGGGCCCCTGTCACCCCGGCCTTGCTTGCAGGTGACTCTTCGGCTGGACACCCACCCAGCTATGATCACGGTGCTGGAGATGGGGGCCGCCCGGCACTTCCTGCGCGTGCAGCAGCTGGCCAAGACCCAGGAGGAGCGTGCTCAGCTGCTGCAGCCCACGCTGGAGATCAACCCCAGGTGAGGCTGCCGGCTCCAGGCCTCTTGAGCCCAGGGCCCTTGATGCCCAGGGGATGGGCATGCTCATTTCTGACCTGCCAAGGTAATGTTTTAAAATTGTATGTGAGTGTGTGTTCTTTTATTTATAACACATAGAAAGTGCATAAAGCTTTTGGACAGTTTGATAAATGTTTATAAACACTCGTGTAATTGAACTGTATTAAACTATACCTATGTGACGTTTAAAAAAACTGAACCTTGCCGACACCCAGACGCTCCTATTTTCCTCCCACTTGAATTCTGTCCCACTCTCCAGGGAGAACCACAGTCCTGACTTCTGTGTCAGTCACTTCCTCACTGTGCTTTATTGTTTTTCGGCTACTTGTGCGTCATTACACACAAGCTCAGTTCTGCCTGTTTCTGAACTTCACGTGAATGGACCCCTGTGCACAGGTTCCCTTTGAAGCCTTCCTTTCTTCTCTCGGCGTGTGATCAGATGCATTCATCTGTGGGGTGACTATAGTTTGTTCTTGTTCACAGCTGAATCACAGGGTATGAATCTACTCAGCATAATTATTCTGATAGACATTTGGGTAGTTTCCATTTGGAGGCTGTTGGGAACACATTGCTCGGAATATTCTTGTCCCCCGTCTGGTGCTGCACATGTGTTTCTCAGGGATGTGTGCCCAGGCATGAAAGCACCTTATCCTCAGCTGGGCTGAGTAAGGCCCACTGCTTCCAGAGGGCAGAGCATGGAAACCCAGGTCCCTGCAAGTTAGAAGGCTACTGTTCTTTTTTCTGTTGGGCTTAAAAAAAAAAACAAATTGATTGGTAGTTCTTTATATATACTTTTAACAGTTGCAGTTGCAAATATTTTTTCTCACTCTCTTTTCACCTGTCTTTTAAAGAGAATTTCTTAATTTTAATGTAATCAAATGTATATACATTTGTTAGAGATTTCTTAAGACCCCAAAAAGCATCTATTCCAGACATGAGTTTCTTCTCCTGCGTGTCCTTCTAAAAGCTGTATAGTTCTGGCCTTTCATGTTGGTTGAGCCCATCTCTTAACTGGCCTGTCTGGGATTGGGGTCTATGGGGGCGGTTCTAGTTTCATCTTATTCCATGTGAACACCCTGTTGCCCACACCGTTAACCGTGCTGCCTTCTCAGATGAGTATCTCTTGGAAACTTATGTTTTCTTTAGAGTTCTTGTACATTTTTTATAGTTATTTGATGTGTCTTTATTGGATATTTTGAAATTTCATTTTCTGTTGTATATGGAGACAGTTTCTTTTTTGGAAATTGACTTTGTATACAGCAGTAGTTTTTTACATGAAGTTACATAAACAAGTTACCAAAAACGCTAGAAAAGTCCATAGTCTCACCCCCACCACAGTCACTGTACCCTATTTGGTATAATTTCTTTTGGACTTCCGTCTTATTGTGGGTTTTGATTTTTTTATATAGTACATGTCTAATTTTTTTATTCATCACCTATAAATATTTTTCCGTGTTGCTTTAGAACCATTTAAAACTACTGGGGAGTAGGGGGAAGTGCCTTTTCCAGTTTCTGAGCCAAATTACTAGCAACACAATTACTAGGTGAAAAGATCTGAATTGGCTCATGGCTGGCCACAAAGAGCATTGGATGCCTCTCAAAGGAGCTGTCCTGGTTGGCAGGTTGGCATAATGGGTGCAGGCCTGTGTAATGGGCGCACAGTTCCCAGCTGTGAGTCCCCAATAGAGATGGACGCTGACTGGACACCCCGTTGCCTTAACTAGTTCTGACACAAAAGCAGTTTTGTAAGATAGCTGTGCAGAGTGCTCGTTTCTGTTGCCAAAAGACTTATTTTACAGATTTGCTTTAAAATTTGTTAATATGTTCTTTCGGTTGAGAATTCTAAAGAACTAAGGGAGTTCACGGTGAACCCCCCCGCCCCCCCATCCTGTTTCCTCACGTATCTTCGGAGACACTGTGTGGGGCTGCCTCTGGTACACTTGCTGTGCAGTGTGCTCACCTTGCTTTGTAGTGTTTGCTCTCTGAACAGCGCTGTGAGGGGAGGGAATCATCTCGTCTCAGACAGGGACCAAAACACTCCTGCTGTCCTCTGAACCTTTCCCCAGTGCCTTCAGTTTTATCAAACTTACCAATTTTTGCCATTCTCTTAAAATTATACCTTATAATTTTGATGTATGTTTCCCATTGTATTTTTTCCTGTGCAGAAAATATTTCAGTTTTTTTGTAGTCAGTTATTCTTTTCTTCTGACTTCTGGGTTTGTATTTTGTTTAAAAAGGCTTTCCCCTTCTGAGATTATAAAATACTTCTTCCCTGTTTTCTTCTAGTATTATACCTCTTTGCTTTTAATTTTTACATTTAATCTTTGATCCCTCTGGAAATTAATCACGTAGGAATCCAACTTGTTTCCTGGGTGCGGCCCAGTTATCCTGTCTTTATGAGGTACTAACAAAATTCCTATATGAATTGGGCCATTTATACATTGTCCACTTTGTTGCACTGAGCTGTTACCTTTTCATTTTCCAGAACTGTTTAATTACTGGAGCTTTATGTTTTAACTGGGACTTCCTCCTCTAACTGCTCTTCCATGTTTACTTTATAAATTTTACACTAGATTAAAGGAATCCTATTAAACCTAAACATGGATTAATTTAAGGAAAGTTTCACTTCTATTTATGGTCCACTTATCCAAGAACTAACATATGTCTTTTCATATATGAAACTCATCTTTCTTTACCTTAGTAGTGTTTCCTTTATATCAATTTAGTATCAAAATTTTTGCTGGGTTTTCTGGGTACATAATCTATAATTGATCATTATGGGCCTTAATTTTTATATTGGACCCTTTCTATTACCCTTTTTTGCATGTCCTGATAACCCCAACATTTTTAGAGGCTGTGTGTGCACCCCCCCAGCCCTAAGCTAATAACCTCTGGTGGTTTCTGTGTTCAGGCACACACTCATCAAGAAGCTCAGTCAGCTGAGAGATAGCGAGCCTGACCTGGCCCAGCTGCTGGTGGATCAGGTGAGTCTGCTGGAGGAATGCGAAGAGTAAACTGAGGCATGGGGCTGTCAGCTTCAGGAGGCTGCCTCTTCCTTTGAGAACCCTGTTTTATCTTCTGTCTTTGAGGTCCCTGGGTTGGGATCAGGCCTCGCTAACCCTCCCACTAACAACGAGGTGCTGCCTTACCTTTCAGATCTACGAGAATGCCATGATCACAGCGGGGCTCGTCGATGACCCCCGACCCATGGTCAGCCGCCTGAACCACCTGCTCATCAAGGCCCTGGACCGACACTGACAGCTGTGAAAGCCCCAGGTCCTCCTGCCCAGGGTTGGGGGGGGGATGGGGACGATGACACAGGAAGGACTGGATGCTGCCGATGAGAACACCTGCTTTTGAGCTTTATTCACCTAAAATGTATTTTAGACTTTTTGTCCAGACTGAACAGGTGGGGTGCTCTGGTGACACAATCTCCAAGCTTACAATGGAAGCGGGTACAGTGAGGAAAAGCCTACCTTCCTCTAATTCCAGCTACTTCCTCTAATTCCAGCTGCCACGGTGGTGGGGAGGGGCACTCAGGACCAGGCACTGGTTTCCTAAACTCTGTCCCCAGCCTTTGGCTGTGTCATCTCAGTTCTTGGCTGCAGAGGGGAGGTCGCTGGCCAGGCCCCACTCACGTCAGGCTCTCTTCAGCATCACCTCCACCGGGTAATGGTCACTGATGGCTAGGGCCTGTGGGGAGACAGCCATGAGCACAGGGACACTCATGCTCCTGAGGCCAGTCGGGATTTGGGCCTGGGAAAAGGAGACCAAGAGGCACCCAGGGCCACAAACAAGTGGCTCTTTCAAGCCAATGAAAAAAGCGGTGGGTCCACGCCCCTATTAGAGCTACGTGACCAGGACACTTACGATCTGGTCACTCAATCCGTATGCAGCTTGGAAGTCAAAGGGAGCAGCTGAGTTGGGAACCACAGCACCTTGGAGCAGAGGTCCTGCAACCACAATCCTGTAGCATCAGACACAAGAGAAGGTCCCCTTCAGCCCGCTGTCTAGCTCTGTGCACTTACACCTCGGATCCCAGCATGTCCCCCCAGCTCCTCTTGGTATGGTAAATGTCACACAGTTCCACTGTTCCCCAACTGCTCTCAAATGCTCCCATGGGGCCAGTCAGGTCCTGGCTGTCACCCCAACACTCTGAGCTGAGCAACCTGGGCCCCAAACTGCACACCACTGACCAACCTACATACCCCCCCAGTGTAGTGTTATCCCTAAATGTGCTTCACCCCCAAACTAAGAAATGCTGCTCCTTTCATTCCATTTCCTAAGTGGACTGAGTGAAGCTCAGGAGGGTGCATGTCACAGGGCTTGGGAACCATTTCTGAAGCTGGTCACGGAGGCTTCCTCATCCCTGCCTGGGGGCTGAGTGTGGGCCCCGCTCACCTGTCGTAGGCACAGTGCGTGGGTGTAACGGTGGTGTCAGCAGTGTCAGGAATCAGCCACTGGAAGGGGGGGCTCCTGCGCAGGCGGATGGATGACCACTGCGAGGGGGTCACGTAGCTGCAGCCAGCATTGAAATCACCCATCAACATGATGTCCTACCAGGAGACACACACTGGTTGGCCTGGGGCAGAATGGGGGCCCCAGAGCCCAAGGCTGGGGGTCGGGGGGTAATTGCCTCACCTCCAAGTCCCACTTCTGCCAGACATCCAGGTAGACATCATAGAGAGAGTCCATCTCAGCCACCGCATCCGATGGGGCCGCATGCAGGGGAACAATGGCAAACTCCTTGATCTCTGTGGAAACAGGAGTCATACTGAGCCGGTGTGGGCTGGGCTCAGCCAGGAGTTGGGCTGGGGTGGAGGACACATGAGCCAGTCTTCGAGGGTGGACGTTTTCCTAAGTAACTCCAATGTAAGACCAAAGCACAAAGGGTGTGGGCCGCAGCACGAGACAGCTTTCCAGGTGTCTTGGGAAGGGCTGGGCGGGGCACTCACGTGTGAAGGGGGAGGAGAACTTGACCACCGCTGGCTCTCGGCTGAAGCTGTCATTCCCACAGGGCTCACAGCCATCATCATACTGGTAGCTGTCCAGCACGGAAACCTGGTCGGGTCTGCAGAAGGCCGGGCCAGAGGGCAGTTAGCCTTGGGCCAGGGCGCCACCTTGTCTTGGTAAAGTCACTTTCTGCCATGTCCAGGTGAGCAGGGGGCCCGGCCTTAGCACCGCACAGACCCACTGGCCTGGAGCTCCTGCCATGTCCCCCTGCCTCTGCACAGGCTGTGAGGCCAGCTCAGGGCCCTGCTCTGTGGCCCCAGTTCTCGCCCCCACACCCGGAGGGGAGAGAGGGGCTCACAGGCTCTCTAGACCACACCCCAGCCTCCTGTCGGCACCCTCTGAGGAGGTGACCCAATCTACCTGAACAGGAAGAGGTAGCGCTCCTTATAGCGGTTGCGTCCCAGCGGCTCACTGACCACATAGTGATAGGTGTTTGGGTCGTCCCTGGATTGAGGAAACAAATGTCCCGGTCGGGGCGGGGGGGCAGTCCGTGGGGACCCTCCTGCCACCTATATACATCTATAGCAGGGCTCCTTCCCACATCCCTATCTCTGGGGCCTGGCTGAAGTGGCATACCCTCTCCCATCCACGCCTCCCGGGACCCCACTGTCACCCACTGGTTGAGTTTGTCCAGCAGCCTCCCTACGGCCATCAGGTGGTTGTCTCTGACCTCCTGGACGAGGGCGATATCATAGCGACTCAGGATCTGGGGACAAGGCCACAGTACTGCTAAGCAGGGCAGGCTGGGTGGAGACTGAGGCAACCAAGCCTGCCTGCTGTGAGTCACAGGGCCGACCTGCTCCTCCCAGACACCTTCCTGTCACGGCTTGGCCTGGGACGTGCCAAACATCCCACCACCTCCAGCCGTGGTGGACGGCACAGCAGTGACAAGGACCTGTCCCCTTGACAGACAGGTGGGCTGAGACCAGAGGCTTTCAATCCCCTCCCCTGATCACCACCACTGCCGATCACCCTCAGGACTAACCACTGGCCCAGGGTTCCCAGGGCCTGTTAGAGGGCCCTCCCCTTCCCCCACCCTGAGTCCCCTGGGGACAGGCCAGCCTGGATTTACCTGCACAATGTAGTTGGAGAGGGTAGCATTGGACATCTTGGTCTCCCCAAAAGTCTGGATGTTGAAGGCTGCTATTCTCAGGGACAGGGCCTGCTGCAGCAGGCCAGCCAGGGTGAGCAACACCCCCATCAGCCTGGCACCCGTCATTCTGGATCAGGAGAAATGTTCACATGTGGGCCTGAGGGTGGCAGACTCAGCACTCTGGCCTGAGTCCAGCTGGGAAGAGCTGGTAGAGCCCAAGGTTGAGTAAACCCTGTCTTTGTGGGCTATGCCGAGCAGGCCAGGGTGAGCCTCGGAGCCCTCTCACCAGCATGCAGAGAGCCAGACACCAAGCGCCAAGTAACAGGCGCTGGATCTTCTCACTCCTCACCTGCCAGCAGATGAGCCCCTGTGAGGGTTGCCAGCCTAGGAAGCCCCTGACACTGTGGGTCGGGCACCAGCTCACCGCCCTCCCTGCTCCAGCTGCCCTCCCCTCTGGGATTGGCCAGGGCTCTTCCCAGGGTGGCCACGGTCACCAAGAGGGACTCCACGGGGCTTCTGGGCCTGGTACCCACCTTCCACAGGCCACGGGTCACACAGCCCTTGGGGCACCAGGCACACTCACCTGAAACTTGACTTTCACAAAGACAACAGGAATTCTGCCAAGAATCAAGAATTGATACTCTTCGGTACCAATTTTCTCCTTTCACTGCTTTAAGAAAAAAATTCACAAAGTGTTAAGAAACACAACTGTGAGCTGCTGCAGCTCCAAATCACGGAATGTTCGTCCCACCTGGGGTTTTAAAGGTTTAGGCAGCTGTGACCTCTCCCAGGATATCACCTGGAGGACAAAGAACAATAGCGCTGCCTGTGTGGCTTTCCCAGCAGGTGGGTGGCTGGCATGTGTTTATTTCAAAAGGTACAGGTCCTTCCTGCTGTAAAGAGCACCTGATATTTGCACTTGGTTTTAAAAAGTCAAAAAAAAAAAAAAAAAAAACACCAAAAGGCTCTGTGCCCTTTGCCCAAGTTGCTCCCCCAGGGGGGGGGGCAAAAAATCAAAAAAAAAAAAAAAAAAAAACAGCCAAAGGCTCTGTGTCCTTTGCCCAAGTTGCTCTCCCAGGGGTGGGAGCAGATGCACTGGAGGGCAGGGCCCTGGCTACTCCTGGCTGCAGGACTTGAGGTGACCTTGGAGCTAGCAGCCAAAGCCAGACATTCCACGTTGCAAATGGAGCCCATGGTGGCTGCTCTCCCAGGACCCCATCTCTCACCAACTCCAACCCCTGCTTCCTAATCCTTCAGTCGTGACGGCTGCCAGCACCCTGGCCAGGAGTTGGGGGCTCTCAACAGGGCACACATGAGATGCAGCATCAGGGGTTGCAGGGCTGCGGGCACCAGGGAGGGGCAGGGGCCGCAGAGTCCACCTCATTTGCCAGCAAGGCAGCAGGAAACCTTGTGGAGAGCCTGTGCATTTAACGCACAGGTGACAGGAGTGGCTGGGTCATAAGGACACTGTCAGGCAACAGCTGAGGGTCCATGCCAGGCCTTGGGTCCAGTCATTTCATTTGGAATCCTTGGCTTTCCCATTTGTGTTCATTACCTGTGGCTGCTGTAACAAGTCAGCACAAACTTGGTGGCTTGAAACTATAGAAACTTATCTAATAATTTTAGAGCCCAGAGTCCAAAATCCATTTCACTGAGCTGAAACAAGGTGTGGCAGGGCTGCACACACTCCGGAGGCGCTGGGGGAGACCCTTCCTGCCTCTTCAGCTTCTGGAGGCTCCTGGTGTTCCTTGGCTTATGGCTGCATCACTTCAGTCTCTGCCTCCATCGTTACATTGCCTTCTCTTCTGTGTCAGTTCTCCCCCCTCAAAGATATAGGTTATTGAGTTTAGGGTCCTCCCGGATAATCCAGAACTGTCTCCCCATCTTGAGATCCTTTTTTGCAGTGTGAAGTTAACAGTTTGCAGGGATTAAGACATGGATATATTTTGGGGGGTATTATTCAGCCCATCACCCCATCCATGGGGGCTCTGCCCCATTTCGGGGTTGGAGGTTGTGGTCTCCAAGGACAGCCCTGCAACTGGGAAGGCTGGGTCCCTCCCTGGAAAGGAAGGGTCTTGCAGTATAAAGAGGAGTGTAGGGCTACGGGGGCCTGGGGGTCAGGGAGCAGGAGGGTACTGAGGAGAGCAGTCAGCAGAAGCCAAGGTCAAAATCAAAGTGCCATGGATGTGGTCAGCTGGTCATGAAGTAGGAGGACACAGAGGGATTAAAAACAACTCAGAAAGTAAACCAACTTCAACAAGACCAGAACCCCCTGAAGTAATGAGAACATGCTGACGGACAGCTCCAGCAGTCAGTAGGAATGCCAGTCAGCTCGTGTGTACCCTGATATGGCATCTACAACCTGGGGTCACGTGGCCTGGCCCTCAAGCTGCCAGAAGCCCTACTGCAGCCTCTTGCAAAGGTCTGATTGCTGACTCTCCTGTTTAAAATCCCCGAGGCTTCAAGTGTGTCAAAATTCAGACCCCAACCACCAGGCAAGACCATCAATGTATTCAGTGTAGGTGCCTTGACACTTTTCTTCCATAGGTATCTTTCCTGGACACACAGTTGCCAGGCCTTTTGAGGGGAGCATGAGAGCAAACCAGTAGGCAGCAGAGCCATGGCTCACACAGAAGACACCCAGACCCCCCAGTTTTCAGCATGTGGGACACAGGCACCTGTCTGTTGGCACCCCTGTCCCCCTCTCAACCAAATGCTGCCCCTTCTCTGGGAGGTGCCCTCCCTCCCCAACCTGTCAGAAGAAAGGTCCCAACGGTGGCCTCATTTGCACAAAGTGCCAAGCTCTGCCGCCATATTGGCTGCTCTAAGTCGGGCCCACAAGAGAGGCAGGCAGCACAGCCAGGAAGAGCCTGGCCCAGGAGTCAGGGATTTGGGGCCCAGACCAGGCTCACCCACTGCACCTTCAACCACTTTGAACCTCAATATCTTCATCTATAAAATGGGGATAAAACTGTCACTGCTTTCCTCTTAGGTTTGTCTTAAGGATCAACAGACATAACATTATTCTACAGAAGAATCATTTCACATCTTAAAAATTCATCTTATCCTTAAGACTAGTAACCTTCTCAGCTGTTATATTTCCATCACCCTTTTAACTTTCCCTCATGGACCTCTTTTCCATTTGTATCAGTCAGCTGTTGCTGTGTAACAAGCAACCCCAGAATTCAATATGTATGGCAGTATGCATTTTTTTTCTCATGCTCACAGGTCTGTAGGTTAGCTGGGAGGGCTCTGCTCCCTGGGCCTCCCTCTGGGTTGGGGGGGGGCACTGGGCTGAAGGGGCTGCAGCTAGCATATATGTTCTTCTAACATGGTGGAAGGTGGAAACTTCCAGAGAGGTGAACAGAAATACATGATTCCTCCAGAAGCCTAGGCTCAAAATCTGCATGTTGCCACTTCTGCCCACATTCTTTTGATCTTAGCAAGTGACAGGGCCAAACCCAACACCAATGGCAGAGTCAGGGGTACACTCCTCCCGTGCCAGGCTCCACAGTGGAGACAGAATGGGTGCCAGGGAAGGGAGGAAGCCCAGTGTTGCTGGCATTTTTCAATGTCACATTAGCAGGGAAATGGGTGCAGACAGCAGACCGCTTTCTCTGATCAGGGTGAGCTATTTTTACATCAACCCCGAGAGTCTGCCACCCTCTTTAGTTAAACTAAACCTGTTCAGATACAGGAAGGGGAAATGACGCATCACACCGAAGTAATTAAGTCGGGGTCAGGTCTTGAGTTCAGAGGCGTTTTAAATCAAAGGATAGGGCTTCCCTGGTGGCGCAGTGGTTAAGAATCCGCCTGCCAATGCAGGCGACACGGGTTTGAGCCCTGGTTCAGGAAGATTCCACATGCCACGGAGCAACTAAGCCCATGCGCCACAACTACTGAGCCTGTGCCCTAGGGCCCGCGAGCCACAACTACTGAAGCCCACACGCCTAGAGCCCATGCTCCGCAACAAGAGAAGCCACCACAATGAGAAGTCCGCACACCGCAACAAAGAGTATCCCCCATTAGCTGCAACTAGAGAAAGCCTGCGCACAGCAACAAAGACCCAACTCAGCCATAAATAAATAAATTTATAAAAAATAAGTAAATAAATAAATAAAATCAAAGGATAAAGAGAAAATCCTCTCAGCACTGAAGCTGGGAACACGATAGCTTCAAAGGGACATTTGCCATGTGCAGGCTGTTGGGCTGTGAGGGCAACAGTAAGTGCCACAAGACCCAGTGAGCCATCCCAAAGAATTGTTGGGGGTGGGGGGTTGACTTGCACACCAACATGTGGCCCAGGAGAGAGGACGTCCACAGACCCAGAGGGAAAAGAGAAGGGCACAGAGCTGCAGTTTCTAAACAATGCACTGAAGAACCCCCAGCCCACAGTGAACTTGCAGGCACAGCAGGATGCCTTTTACTTTTGAGGAAAATGGTGATACTAAACATCTCTGAACACTTCATGGTTTCAACATCATATCTTGCTACACTTTCCACTATTTCATGTCTGCAAAGCTAGGTTTCTGGCAGTTATTGAAAAAGCAATTACTGTGTAAGAATCAATGTGGAAAAAGCAACAAGGGTGGCAGTGTCCAATCTGATTCCAAGATTCAAGAGCCGATAGGCACACGTTCCACCCATAAATAATTACAGTTACTTAAAAATGAAATGAAAAATATTTTAAGTTTACATTATTTTCCAAATATCTACTGTAAGTTGCTAGGATGTCAATACTTAACTTGTTTGGACTTATGTATTTAAAAATGGAACTGTTAGGTACTTCTTTTGGTCTATAAGTCCCTTAAAATAATTACTGAACCTTAACTAGAAGTGCTCTGAACTGCGAGTTTGGGAACCTCTAGATCTGACATACACAGTGGGTATGCCCCCCTCCCACTATGGACCGGCCTCCACTCAGATGCTCAGATACCTGAGGCTCATTAGGGTCCCTGCTTTCTCTCAGCCCCACCCCAAATGCATCCTGAGTCTACAGTCCCCTCTGGTTTTGCAGCTGTGACACCTGTCCTTTGCTGAACACAAGCAAATCCACCCATTGGTCTCCCTGCTCCCAAAAACTGTCCCCACAATCCCAGTATCCACACAGCATGCAGCACATCTTGTAAATGTGCAATCAGATCACCTTTTTCTCCTGCTTAAAATCTGTCATCAGGGGACTTCCCTGGTGGTCCAGTGGCTAAGACTCCATGCTCTCAATGCTAAGGGACCTGGGTTCGATCCCTGGTCAGGGAGCTAGATCCCACATGCCGCAACTAAAGACCCCACATGTCGCAACGAAGTTCCTGTGTGCCGCAGCTAAGACCCAATGCAGCCAAACAAACAAACAAATAATTTTTTTAAAAAATCTATCATCGGTTTCTCATTGTCCTTATGAGGAAAGCCAGGGCTTACCAGGACTTGTGCAATGCCAGCTCAGGGCGCCGCTCTGCACGCAGAGCTACCCACCCTGTCATTCCAGTTCAGCTCACCATCACCTCTTCAGGGAGGTTGCCCTCTCCCCAACCCAACCCTGCTACCAGCGTGGTCCCAACGTCATCTTTTCCATGACCCTTATCACTTGTTTTCCTTGTTTTAGTGTTTGCTCTTACTTGCTTACACCGGTTGAAGGCGGCCTCTGGACTAGAACACAATCTGCACAGGAGCAGGGACCTTGTCTATCTCGTCCATGAAACTGACCAGGCCTAAAACAATGCCTGGAAGGTAGAAGGCTCTGTGCTCACCTGTTCCTCACCTCCTGTCCCGCAACCTCCCATGTGAGAGAACCTCCCTTCCTCATGGACCCTCCAGAGAGAACCCAGCCTGGTTTCCTCTCCTGAAGCACAGGAGACACTGCAGGGTGTCCAAGTTGCTTCTGGGCACTTGGCCTGAGCTGACCAGAAGCTCCCAGGAGCCAGTGGCTGTTGTGTCCTCCCTCACCCAGATTTGACCTGGATTCCTCCTCTCCCCTCAAAAGCGGTGTTTGCTGGCCCCAAGACAGAGCATTTTAGAGGACAAAGGGGCTTCCATCTTTTACTTGAGATAAAAGGCCAAAGTCTTTGCTGTGACATTGCTTTAATCCATGTTAGACAGCCTGTGCAGGTCAGCAGTCATCTCAGCACAGCCACTGGCCTTGGCCCATGACCCCAGCTTAGCTCACCATCCCTCTTGAATTTATTTCTGTTCATTATAAGTAAGTCATTAACCCAGGATGGAAAATTTCTCAGAACATGCGTGTGAACTGCTACAATCCACAACAGTTTCAAGGTCAAGCTCAGCACAGCCCCGACCCTGCTCCTTCACCCCCAGTTACGCCAGTGCCCATCATGTCAGTGGAACAAGCAGCACTTGGGTTCCACAGTCCACGAGCTTGAGCAGCAATGTGCATGCCCCTTACAAATCACAGACAAGCCTCCCTTGGTTCCCCGTCCCACCAAAGGCATTTTCTAAGGTTTATGTTGGAGAGATTAGCATACCTTTAGCCTGAGCCCATAAGCACAAAGTTCCTGTTGCCTGAGACCCTTAAAGATTTCACTAGAGTCATGGAGCTCAATGACTAGACTCCCAATGTGCTGGTCATGTTTCCAACAAGGCTGCAATGGAGCGCGATCCCCAAATTCCCAAGCCCCCTCAGTCTCTCCCAAGCACAAAGAGCCTCCTCAGCAGGCCCCCCCGCCACTGCCCAACGGGTTTACAGAAGGGCTCAGAGGGCCCGGGACAAGGAAGCTCACAGGATAGTGCGAGCTGGTCATGGTGGGGTTTGCAGAGATATTTTCTATTGATCTATCTTCCAGTTCACTAGTCCTTTCTTCAGCTGTCTCTCATCTACTTTTAAATCCACCTACTGAATTTTAAATTTCAGTTATTGCACTTTGAATTTTCATTTAATCTTTTATGAATTCTAATTCTCTGTGAAACTCTCCACCTTACCTATTTCAATATGTTAGTCAGTTATTTTAAAGTCCATGTCTGCTAACTCCAATATCTTATCTCCTGTGGGTCTGTCACTCTTCCCCCCAACTCTCCCCATCCTGTTTCTCAGTGTACCTAGTAACTTGACAGAGTGTCAGGTACTGTGTGTGACAGATGGTTGAGGATCAGGATGGTGTCTCCCTCCAGGGTGGGCAGCAGAGGGGAAGGCCACCTCAAGCCACTCCAGGGCTCAGCTAACGCTAAACTCATTCCACAGTCCTTGTAAAGTCCAATCTACCTGTGGTCCCCAAAGGTCCAAGCTGAGAGCCTGGTATTTCTTAGGGCCATTCCTCCTTGGCAGGCTCTGAACTCTTCCCTAGCATCATGAAACTGCCAAAAAGCCAGCTGTGCTTTTTTAGCCACTTTCTGCTTCTCTGGCCTCCTTCCTCTCAGGGATCTTGGCCCTCAGGTCCCACTGCCTCAGCAGGCCCAAACCCCCAGCTCAGTCTCCCCAGTCCCACAAGATTACGTGGAGCTCCTCTGGCTTCTCTGCCTCTGAGCAGCTGCCCCTGCCCAGCCGCAAAGGGAGAAGCCAGTGCAGGAAATAGGACTCACCTCTTCAAGCTCCCCTCTGAGTTGCGGGTGCTCCAGTCCTACAAGCAGATGCTTTCTGAATTATGGTCAGTTCCTTGAGTCCTCATCAGGCACTGGTCTGCCATAAGCTACTCCATTGCCAGAAGCAGTCTGTTTTCATTACCTGGAATGAGTCACTGAAGCAGAGCGCTGGAGAGGATATGGTTGATAACTAGGCAAGGTGGTCCAACTAGCAGGCTGCGTGGACATCTCTGAGCTATAAATGTCCTGTGCAGAGGTATGCCACCCAATAAGAGGCAGCCAGAAGAGAAACAGACCATCCCTTCCTGCCCGACCAAGAGTCTCTGGGACTGAAGATCTCCATATCCCGTCTGAAACCCACAGCATTTGTTCTCATCAGCCCACTTCTAAAAGTGAAGATGGCATAGTGCCAGGACATAGCAATTCTATATTCCATAAACTTGTTCTATAGCTCCTCAGAGAATGGAGCATCTGTCCTCAGCTCAGGTTTACTACCTCACTCCTAGAGAAGAAGCCTTGGGGCCTGCAGACTGCCAGCTCCAGGCCTGTTTCCTTTCTGGGGACTCTGCACCCTTAGCCAGATGGGCAATGCTGGTTTCTGAGAACTGTAAGTACCTGCTGTGCTTCCTGCCCAGGACCAGCCACTGGGCTTATCTATAGACACTATAGTTTATTTCACATTGACAGTTTCAACAATGTTTCCCAAAGGGAATCCTGCCTCAGGGCCTTTGCACTGTTCTACCTGAGCACTCTGCCTCCAGATGGCTACATGGTTTGTCCCTCCCTTGACTTGAGCCTCTGCCCAGATGTCACCCTACCATAGCATCCTACTTAGTAGCAGGTTTTGTCCCACTGTTCTATCTCCTTTACCCTGCTTATTTTTTCTTGCCCAACAATCACATCTAACATACAATGTATGGTCAGTCTCATCCCACTGGACATAAGTCCCACAAGAGCTGGGGCTTATGTAGCAGCACCTAAACAAGGCCTGAACCATAGCAGGTGCTCACCAACTACTTGCTGAATGAAAAGATGAATGTCAGGCAGGGACTTTCTTGGCAGAACAATGTCTTTAGATGCTCCAACCTCTTCAGCTGCTCTGGTTGTGCCCATTTAACTGTGAGCATCTCACACAAGAGGAGCCCGACTTGGTCCTCCCCGATGACTAAGTAAAGGAACAGGCTTCTGCCACTGGCCCAGGCTCCTCAGCTTCCACATCCCAAATCCTGGTGGGATGGAGACATGTAACCAAGAGTGATAAGGGAGCACCAAAGTTACAGCTCCTAACAGGAGGGGAGCAGAGGGGAAGGAGGCTTCCCGTTGGGTAAGTGGCCGTCAGAACAATACTCAGGTAAAGTGCAGCCAGATAGCAGAGAGCTCAGAACAACTCTGCCCTGTCATGGAAGTCCCAGGCAAAGGCTGAGGATTGACTCTAGAGAGGAGGTGGTACGGGCCCATCTCCATGGAGAGGAGGGGGCTGCCCATGCCTGAGCCGGAGCCCAGCAGGACTCTCACAAGGATCTATGGCCCCAGGGGCCGATGCCTGTGTATGGTACAGCCCCACGATGCAGTAGCCACCACAGCTCTCACCACAGACCCTCAGACCTGAGTCCCAAGTGCAGTGTGTCTTTCCAACTCTGCCTACTCCTTCCTGGATGAGCAGCTAGGGAAGGCTGGTACCATGTCTTCCCCACCTCCCCTGGTCACTGTGCCTACTAGTCATCAGCCTCTGCTCACCCTCCATTATCTAAGCATCTCTGGACCTCAGAGTATAGGACATTGAGCAATGTGGCCCCACCAGTGAGGAGAAGACCACGGTCCCTGAGCTCCTCTGGGTACTTCTCCCTGCCCCCCACTACCATGGGAAGCTGTGAGCTGTAATGTTCCTATAACTCAGTTTCTCTTGGGGGTGGGGACACGTGCAGTGAGAGCCTGTGGTGGGGGGCTCAGTCATGTGAGGAGAAAGGCTCCCACTGAACCATTCTTCCCCCGCACCTCAGTTTCCCCTACCCAGCCTCCAGGGCAGTCACCTCATCGGGCCTGCCAAATGTGGGCAGACATAGGGCCCTGCCCCCACTTCTCTACCCAAAGGTCCAGACACTGCCCCAGTGAGGGGGCCTGAGGCATGTAGATTCCCAGCTACTAGAAGAGAATGTGCCCCCAGGAGAACAGGAAAGGCAGCCGCAGAGACCTCTGCCTCCTCAGGAATCGTAGGGCTCTGGGCTCTGGGGAATGGCACTGGATCTCACCCCACTTCTATACCAGCTTAGAAAACATGTCCACTTACCTGTGAGGCTGGCTTTCCAGATTCTCTTCCCCAGGGCCTGCATAAAAGCACAGCCGCCAGTCAAGGGACAGGGCCGCAGGCAGGAGCAGCGATGACCTCAGGATGCCAGGAATGAGCCCAGTCCAGCGCCCTCCCACCTGGTCCCCTGGCCAAGGCCAGAGTGGCCTGAGGCAGGTGCCTTGTCGGTCTGGCTCCCCATCGTCCAGACTACTGAAGTTGTAGCAGGCCACAGAGGAGGCCAACGCAAATGCATTGGTGATTGGCTGTTTCCTCACTTGGGCTCCTGTGAGGAGGCAGTGATCTTCGTAGGTGCCTCAGCCCACAAATGACACAGTGCGGAAAGCTGGTAAAATGCAAATCTGCTGGGGAGCCAACACCAGACTGCCACCATGTCACTCCCTCACAGCCTGTGCCATCTTGCTGCTCCCATTCACACGTGACTGGTTTAAAAAGAAGAAAAAAGGGAGCGTTAATAATGTCAGTCAACTTAGCTACAGGGTACCAACTTGTCCTGAAATTTCATCAGGCTGTTTCGTTTGTGTGTTTATTCAGTCATTCAAGATGGAGTAACAGGGGACCTAAACAACAAGAAAGCTGGACAAGAGATGATGTGATGGTTTTCAGTCACTGGATAAGTACAGGACAGTGATCCCAGGGAGAAGGGACACCAACACACTAGGCCCTATGATTTTTGTGTGTTTGTGGCGGGGGGGAGGGGGGCGGTGTTGCACCGTGGGGCTTGTGGGATCTTAGTTCCCCGACCAGGACGGAACCCAGGCCCACAGCAATGAAAGCACCGAGTCCTAACCACTGGACCGCCAGGGAACTCTGGGCCCTATGACTGACCAGCCATAGCTGAGGCAGTTTCTAGGCTACAGTGCAGGGAAGGGAAACTCAGACCTGGCTGTCTCCTGAGTGGACGAGACACTGAGGAGGTCAGGGAGGCCCAGGTGGCTAGAATGCGTACAGCAAAATGTTCGGGAGCAGGGGGCTGTACAGAAAGCAGAGCTCCAGGATCCAAAGAGGATTCCCTCACGTCTGCAGCTAAGGACAAGTCTGTACCTGTGTAAGAAAAACTATGTGAGGAGGCTGGGGCAAGAACCCCTGGAAAGGAGCAGACAGAACAATCCCCAGAGCTCACACAGGAAGGGAATAAATTGTGTTCCCACAAGCCACCATGGAATGACTTCCTCATTCACAGGGTATTGGGTAGAATCATCAGAAGGGCATCACCCCTAGTAATGAGGCTAAATTAGCTGTAGACCAAAGGCAGTTCTGGACTACCCTAACTCAGCTCAGGAGCAATCCTCTAAAGGATCAACTGATGCCAAGGAACTTAACTGGGTGCCATACCAAGATTAATACTATTTGAAGGAATACAACAAAACCCAGCAACCAACAACATAAATTTACAATGTCTAGTAGCCAATAAGGAAATTGCCAGGTCTATCGATCAGGGTACAGCCAGGGGACGGATACCACATGGTATTTTAAACAAGGGAAGTTTATTATAAAGAATTAACTATTTATAGGGAATTAAAAGGAACCAAAAGAGAACTCTATAGAATACCCTAGGGTGAAGGGAAGTATACAAGAGAACGACTCAGAGCTGCGAGATCACAGCTCACTGGATGGTGAAGTTTACTGGGCTGTCCCAGGCGAAGGCTGGGGACTGAAAGCCACCTGAGAGGGTGCCAAAAGAATTAGCTGGGAAGCTGTCCGCAGAGCGTGCTAGGAAGTCACCAGGGTGGAGGTGCTGATGAACTCACTAGAGAGTTGCCAGGAGGCTAGCTGGGGTACCCATGGAACTTGCCTGGGTTCCATGCAAGTGCCTACCCCCTTCCAAATATATAAAGCGCCTCATCGCTGGCACCCAGGCAAGTGCTGCTGAATTTGCAGCTAGGAAGCTGCCTGAGAAGGTGCCACAGAAATTCACCGGGGGTGAGCTAATGTCACAAAACAGGAATGAGCAAAGCACAAAGAACCAGAATGACAGGGCCTTTCTCCTCCAGCGCCCTCCACTGACAAAGGTTAGTATCAGGCTAGCTGACAAGGGAGGAATGTTCCAGCATCACAAGCCGGCGATGAAGGGTGGATTGACAACTGCTATACCAGGCATGTGAAAAAGAAGAAAATATGACTTATGACCATAAGAAAAAGCAATCAATAGCAACTGACCTAGAAGTGACAGATATAAAGGAATTATCAGACAAGGACAATAAAACAGAAATTATAAACATGCTTCATAAATTCAGGAAAGTAGAGGGAAACATGAGCATAATGAGAGAAATGGAAGCTATAAAAAGACCTAAATGGAACTTCTAGAGATGGTATAAATATCTGAAATGCAAAAACACACAGTATGGGATGAACATCAGATCAACACTGAAAAAGATCACACAACTCAGGACTTCCATGGTGGTGCAGTGGTTAAGAATCCGCCTACCAATGGAGGGAATACAGGTTCGAGCCCGGGTCCGGGAAGATGCCACATGCCGTGGAGCAACTAAGCCCATGCGCCACAACTATTGAAGCCCACGTGCCTAGAGCCCGTGCTCCGCAACAAGAGAAGCCACTGCAGTGAGAAGCCCGTGCACTGCAACGAAGAGTAGCCCCCGCTCGCCGCAACTAGAGAAAGCCTGCACACAGCAACGAAGAAGACCTAACACAGCCAAAAATAAATTTATTTTTTAAAAAAGAGGGGCATTACATAATAATAAATGGGCCAACTCTTCAAGAAGACATAATAATAATCCTTAATGCGTATGTACCTAATAACAGAGCTTCAAAATACATGAAGGAAAAACTGATAGAACCGCAAAAAGAGACAGATGAATCCACTATTACAGCTGCAGACTTCAACACCCCTATGACAGAAAGGGACACATACAAAAGGCAGAAAAGGACATAGCTGAACTCAACAAAACCATCAATCAACTGGATATAATAGACATCTATAGACTACTTCATGCAGAAGAATATTCATTCTTCTCAAGTTCACATGAAATATTCACCAAGACAGACAACATTCTGGGCCATAAAACACGTTAACCCATTTAAAAGAACAGACATCATACAATGTATGCTCTCAGTCCACAACAGAATTAAATAAGAAATCAGTAACAGAAAAGGAGCTGGAAAATCCCCAAACACCTGGAGATTACATAACACATTCCCAAATAACACATAGATCAAAGGAGAAATTAAGAAATGTTTTGAACTAAATGAAAATGAAAATACAACTTATCAAAATTTGTGAGATGCAGCGAAAACAGTGCTTAGAAGGAAATTAATGGCATTGAATGCATGTATTAGAAAAGAAAAAATATATGAACTCAATAATCTAAGCATCCACTTCAGGAAACTAAAAAAAGAGCATATTAGTTCCAAAGTAAGCAGAAGAAAAGAAATAATGAAAATTAGAGGAGAAATCAATGAAGTTGAAAACAAGAAATATAGAAAATCAAGAAACCAAAAGATAGTTCTTTGAAAAGATCATCAGTAAACCACTAGCTAAGAAAAAAGAGAGGCCACATTATTACTAATATCCAAAATGAAAAGGGGACGTGACTGCAGATCCCATGGCATTAAAAAGTTAATAAAGGAATACTATGAACAACTCTATGCCCACAAATGTAATAACTTAGAGCAGGGGTCCCCAACCCCCAGGCCACGGACTGGTACCGGTCTGCGGCCTGTTAGGAACCGGGCTGCACAGTAGGAGGTGAGCGGCGGGCGGGCAGGTGGGTAGGCAGGCGGGTGGGCTAGCGAGCAAGCGAAGCTTCATCTGCCGCTCCGCATCGCTCCCCATCGCTTGCATTACCACCTGAACCAACCCTCCCTCCCCACCCCATCCGTGGAAAAACTGTCTTCCGCGAAACTGGTCCCTGGTGCCAAAAAGGTTGGGGACCGCTGCCTTAACAGGAAATGAACCAATCCTTGAAAGCACAATCTGCCAAAACTCACACAAACAGAAAGAGACAATCTGAGTAGGCCTAGATCTACCAAAGAAATGAACAAATAACCTTCCAAAACAGAAAGCATCAGTCCCAGATGGGTTCACTGGTAAATTCTACCAAATATTTAACAAGAAATTATACCAATTTTCCAGTCTCTTTCAGAAGGTAGAAGCAGAGGGAATATTTGCTAACTTATTCTGTGACATCAGCATCACTCTAATACCAAAACACATTACAAGAAAAGAAAGTACAAATTAATCTCTCTCATGAACATAGATACAAAAATGTTCAACAAAATATAAACAATTAAAATCCAGGGACTTTCCTGGTGGCGCAGTGGTTAAAAATCCACCTGCCAATGCAGGGGACACGTGTTCAATCCCTGGTCAGGGAAGATCCCACATGCCGTGGAGCAACTAAGCCCGTGCACCACAACTACTGAGCTTGTGCTCTAGGGCCTGCGTGCCACAACTACCGAAGCCCGTGCACCTAGAGCCTGTGCTCCGCAACAAGAGAAGCCACCTCAATGAGAAGCCTGCACACCGCAACGAAGAGTAGCCCCCGCTCGCCACAACTAGAGAAAAGCCCACGTGCAGCAACAAAGACCCAACGCAGCCAAAAATAAATTTTAAAAAGTAAAATAAAATAAAATCCAAACACTGTATAAAAAGAATTACACATCATGACCAAGTGGAATTTACTCCAGGTATGAAAGGCTCGCTCAACATTCAATAATCAATTAAGATAAATTCTCACACTGACAGGCCAAAGAAGAAAAATCACATGATCATAACAACACACATTAAAAAAAAGCATTTCACAAAATTCAATACTTTTTAAAAAACCATAAAAACTCAGCAAACTAAGAATAGAGAGGAACTTCCTTAATATGATAAAGATTATGCACAAAAAAACCTACAGGTTGGGACTTCCCTGGTGGTCCAGGGGCTAAGACTCCGTGCTCCCAATGCAGGGGGCCCGGGTTCGATCCCTGGTCAGGGAACTAGATCCCACATGCCACAACTAAGAGTTTGCATGCTGCAACTAAAGATCCTGCACACCGCAACGAAGACCCAATGCAGCCAAAAACAAGTAAATAAAATAAATAAATTTAAAAAAATACTTGGGAATAAACTTAATCAAGGAGATAAAAGACTTATAAACTGAAAAATACAAATCATTGCTGAAAGGAATTTTAAAAAGATATAAATACATGGAAAGACATATCATATTCACGGATTGGAAGACTTAATTTTAAAAAAAAATAAATTTATTTATTTATTTTGGCTGCATTGGGTCTTCGTTGCTGTGCACAGGCTTTCTCTAGTTGCGGCGAGCAGGGGCTACCCTTTGTTGTAGTGCATGGGCTTCTCATTGTGGTGGCTTCTCTTGTTGTGGAGCACAGGCTGTAGGTGCATGGGCTCAGTAGTTGTGGCTTGTGGGCTCTAGAGCACAGGCTCAGTAGTTGTGGTGCATGGGCTTAGTTGCTCCACGGCATGTGGGATCTTCCTGGACCCATGTCCCCTGCATTGGCAGGCAGATTCTTAACCACTGCACCACCAGGGAAGTCCTTAATATTGTTAATAAGATGTTAGTACTACCTGAAATTATCTACTTATTTAAGCAATCCCTATCAAAACTTCAATGACTTTTTTTTCCACAGAAATAGAAAAACCTGTCTTAAAATTCATATGGAATCTCAAGGGACCCCCAAATGTCCAAAACTACCTTGAAAAAGTAGGACAAAGTTGGAGGTGTGTCTCAAACTTCCTAATTTCAAAACTTAGTACAAAGCTATGGTAATCAAAACACTGTGATACTAGCATAATGACATAAAAATCAATATAATAAAGAGCCCCAAAATAAACACTTGCATAAGGTCAAGTGATTTTCAACAACAGTGCCAAGACTATTCAACAGGGAAAGAACAGTCTTTTCAACAAATGGTACTGGGAAAACTGGATGTCCACATGCAAAAGAACGAAATTAGCCCCTTGCCTCATTTTATAACAAAAAATAACTCAATGGACAAAGGCCTAAATGTAAGAGCTAAAACTATAAAACTCTTAGAAGCAAACATAGGGTAAAACTGCACAACACTGGATTTGGCAGTGATTTCTTGGATATTACACCAAAATCACCAACAAAAGAAAATATAGGTAAACTGGACTTCGTTAAAATTAAAAACTTTTGTGCATCAAAGGACACTATCAGGAAAGTGAAAAGACAACCATGAAGTGGGAGAAAATATCTGGAAATCATTTATCTTATTACAGTCTGGTATTCAGAATATATAGAGAACTCCTACAACTAAACAACAAAAACCAAACAACCAAATTTAAAAATGGGCAAAGAAAAAAAAATGGATAAAGGACTTGAATAGACATTTCTCCAAAGAAGATATGCAAATGGCCAATAAGCACATGAAAAATGCTCATTATCATTAATTAGCAGGGAAATTCAAATAAAAACCGTGATGAACTATCACTATCCGCCCATTAGAATGGCTATCATTAAAAAAAAATTCAAGTTTTTATGAGTATATGGAGAAATTGGAATCCTTGTGCACTGCTGATAGGGATGCAAAATGGTGCAGCCACAGCGGAAAACAGTATGAGATTCCTCAAAAAATTAAACATAGAATTACCATGATCTAGCAACTTCACTTCTAGGTACCCAAAAGAATGGAATGATGAAAAAGTTCTGGAGATGGATAGTGTGTGGATAGTGGTGATGGTTGTACAACAGTGTGAAAGCATTTAATGCCACTGAGTTGTATACTTAAAAATAGTTAAAATTGTAAATTTTATGTTACATATATTTTATCACGATGAAACACCATTCAGCTAACAGCATACTTAACACTGAGAAATTAGATGCTTTCTTACTAAGATCAGAATGCTTTCTTTCTTACTAAGAATGCCTTATTTTTACCACTCCCATTACTGGAAGTCCTAGGTAATACGACAAGAAAAGGAGATAAGTTATACAGATTGAGAGGGAAGAAATAAAATAGTCTTTGTACATAGATGACATGATTCTCTATGTAGAAAATCCCAACGAATCAATTAAAAAAAACCTCCTAGGACTAATAAATGACTATGTCAAAGTTGGACAATACAAGATTAATATACAAGAGGCTTCCTTGGTGGCACAGTGGTTAAGAATCCACCTGCCAATGCAGGGGACACAGGTTCAAGCCCTGATCTAGGAAGATCCCACATGCCGCGGAGTAACTACTGAGCCTGCACTCTGGAACCCATGCGCCACAACTATTGAGCCTGCGCTCTAGAGCCCACGAGCCACAACTACTGAAGCCTGCGCGCCTAGAGCCTGTGCTCCGCAACAAGAGAAGCCACCGCAATGAGATGCCCGTGCACTGCAACAGAGTAGCCCCCACTCGCCACAACTAGAGAAAGCCCGCATGCAGCAACGAAGACCCAACGCAGCCAAAAATAAATAAATAAATAAATTTATTTTTTAAAAAAAGATTAATATACAAGGGTCAGTTGCTTTCTTATCTACCAGCAACAGGACTTCTGGTTTCTAGTTCCACATGTGAGGAGCCTAGAAGTCACCACTCTGTCCTGAACACCTTTTTTCCAACTCTTCTGAGCAAATACCTAGGAAGAGAATTACTGGGTCATATGGTAATTCTATGTTTATCCTGTTAAGGAACCACCAAACTGGTTTCCACAGCAGCTGCACCATTTTGCACCTCTAGGAATGTATGAGGGTTCCAATTTCTCCACATCCTCACCAACACTTATTTTCTGTTTTGGGTTTTGGCTTCTTTTTTAATGGCTGTCCTAATGGGTGAGAGATGGTATCTCATGGTGGTTTTGATTTGTATTTCTCTAATGACTAATGATGTCAAGCATCTTTTTATGTGCTTGTTAGCCATTTATATATCTTCTTTGGAGAAATGTCTATTCAAGTCCTTCGCCCATTTTCTTTTTTTTTTTTTTAAGATTATCATTTTAAAAAATTTTATTTTTTGGCTATGTTGGGTCTTCACTGCTGCACACGGGCTTTCTCTAGTTGCTGCGAGCGGGGGCTACTCTTTGTTGTGGTGGGTGGGCTTCTCATTGAGGTGGCTTCTCTTGTTGCAGAGCACATGCTCTAGGTGTGTGGGCTTCGGCAGTTGTGGCACACGGGCTCTAGGGCTCAAGGGCTCTAGAGCACAGGCTCAGTAGTTGTGGTGCGTGGGCTTAGTTGCTCCACGGCATGTGGGATCTTCCTGGGCCAGGGATCGAACCCGTGTCCCCTGCATCGGTAGGCAGATTCTTAACCACTGCACCACCAGGGAAGTCCCTTTGCCCATTTTCTAATTGGGTTGTTCCTTTTTGTTGTTAAGTGGTAAGAGCTCTTTGTATACTGTGGATAACAGACCCTTATAAGATATATGATTTTAAAATGTTTCCTCCCATTCTGTGGGTTTTCTTTCCCCTCTCGATAGTCCTCTTTGATGCACCAAAGCTTTAAATTTTGATGAAGTCCAGTTTATCTACTGAATTCTTTTGTTGCTTGCTGTGCTTTTGGTGCTCTATCTAGAAACCATTGTCAAATCCAAGGTCATGAAGATTTACCTGTTTTCTTCTATGAGTTTTATGGTTTTACTCTTACATTTAGGTCTTTGATCCATTTTGAGTTAATTTTTCTATGTGGTATGAGGTAAGAATCCAACTTTATTCTTTTGTATGTGTATATTCTGTTGTCCCAGCATCATTCGTTCAAGAAATTACTGTTTCCCCATTGAATGGTCTTGGCATTCTTGTGAAAAATCAATTGCCCATGAATGTATGGGTTTATTTCTGGGCACTTAATTCTATTCCACTGATTTGAATGTCTATTCTTATGCCAGTAGCACAGTCTAGATTACTGTAGCTCTGTAAGTAAGTTTTGAAATCAGAAGTGTGCATCCTCCAACTGTGTTCTTTTTCAAGATCGGCTATTTAGGACCCCCTGCAATTTCATATGAACTTCAAGTTTTTCCATTTCTGCAAAAAAGGCTATTGGGATTTTGGCAGGTATTACACTGATCTGTAGATTGTTTGGGGGGAGTATTGCTATCTTAACAATATTAAGTGGAAGATGACTTAATTTTTTTTTTTTTTTTTTTTTTTGCGGTCCGCGGGCCTCTCACTGCTGTGGCCTCTCCCACCGCAGAGCACAGGCTCCGGATGCGCAGGCCCAGCGGCCATGGCCCACAGGCCCAGCCGCTCCACGGCATGTGGGATCTTCCCAGACCGGGGCACGACCCCGCGTCCCCCGCATCGGCAGGTGGACCCTCAACCACTGCGCCACCAGGGAAGCCCTTAATTTTAACATCAAAATTATGAGTGGCATTATCAACTTTATTAAGGAGAATGCTGTTCTGCAGCTGAGGTCAGTACGTCTGCATGCAATCTCCTCTCAAACTCATCTAGCAAAATTAACAGACGTATATATCCCACAATGGCAGCAGTGGTAGACAGAAATGCAGCATAACCTAGAATCACTTTTGTACACTTCGACATGTGAAACAGTCATTTCCCCTCTGGATTTCAACAATTTTGGCAGTGTAGGAAACAGGATTGTACAACAGTAAATAAAAGCTTATATGACCGAAGAACTGAGTATATAGACAACTCTTCCCTTGTTCAATCTGCCCTCTCCCCAGCCCCTGCCAAGATAAATGAGAGGCAGCTGGGCAGGTTTTGGTTTTGTGATTTATAACCAAACCACAGACCTGGGAAAAGGGCCTTTCACTTCTTCCACAGAACTGTTTAAAACATTAACTCTGTGGGGGCTTCCCTGGTGGCGCAGTGGTTGAGAGTCCGCCTGCCGATGCAGGGGATGCGGGTTCGTGCCCTGGTCCGGGAAGATCCCACATGCCGCGGAGCGGCTGGGCCCGTGAGCCATGGCCGCTGAGCCTCCACAAAAAAAAAAAAAAAAAAAACATTAACTCTGTGGAAGATGCCAGAAGTTTCCAAAAAGGAAATATTCCAGGAGGGTAATGAAGTGATAATCATAGCATATTCAACCTTTGCCTGTTTCCCCTGGATCCCAAATCTACTCCTATGGGCTTGGAAAACAGAGCCTCTACTTGGAATAACACTCTTTACATTGTGTCTAAATTTTTCCACACACTTCTGCATCTATTCTCTTTCTGAAAAACTATGTAAAGTTTATCAAACATAAGGACAATTCTGACCTTTTAATATATTAAATGTTCCTTCATGTCCCTGGCTTTAGTGTTTTGGCAGGGAAGTTCTGCCACAAATGCTGGCGGGGAGCAAACATGCAGTATTCCCACTGAAATAACATGGATTCTATAACATTGTTTTTGGATATTGTCCCTCAGCTTAGTCACACTGGTGACTCCTGTAATTCCAGTGGAAGAGTGTGAACCTCAGAGCTTCTGCTGGAGCTAAGTCACAATTCAGTCCAGGTCAAGGGGGCTCCCATGGTTCACCTTGGGTCAAAGAGAAAGCTGCCCCAGAACTTTGTTCCTTGAAGGGAGGAATCATGTCTAACTCTAAATTCCAATCAGCCCTCACTCAGCTTTTGGCATCTCTTTTATATTTAGCCTATAGGATTTGCTCAGTAGGTATTGGCTAAATGTAGTGACCATCAGTCTCTAACTTAGAGACCATCAGAATCATCTGTGAAACTTTCAAAAGACACAGGCTGGGAACCCTACCCAAGATTTATTTAGCAGGTGTAAGGGTGGTGTCCAATTATTCCAGTTTAAAATATTCCACAGGTAAGTCAGTTGAGAAGCTAAGGTTTAAGGAACACTCCCCTCTCTAAACTACACTTCAATAACTCATTTTGCTTAAAATGGCCAGACTGAGCAGGTGACAGAGGGGAGAAAGGGAGCAGTTTTCTTCCCCAGGCTTCTAAGAGATTTAAATCCTAAATTAGAGAAAAATATGCATCACCTTCGCAACTGTCCTTCACATCATCCCAGCCATGTCCCCATGCATTAATCAATTTTTCCCCCTGTACTGTATGATGTTTTGACATCTTAAAAATCTCGCTGCTGGGGAGAGACTAACCTTCCCAGGACTAGCTAATTCCCAAAGATAGTAATCAATTTACTTGGGAGCAGCCTCTCATATGCACACTCATCAATTCCTTTATCTCCCACAGATGAAGTCAATATTGCCCCTGCCCTGAATCATCCCAGGCCAGGTACCAGGCAACTAGGGACCATCCCTGTAGCCCAAAGCCCACCATAATTACTCAAACTAGCTAGTCCTAAACTGTTTACCTTGCCCTGTCTTGCCTTTTTCAGTGAATAAGACTCCAACCTAGGCTTTCCCCTCATTCCTGCGCCTAGGCTTTCCTCTTGTTCCTGCTTCTGCCTCCTGACCAAAACCTTCCCTGTGTGGCATGGCATGCCCTCTTCTCTCTGGAAATGTAATACATTTTTCTTTCAATGGCACTGGCTTCTCCGTGTTCTCACCCAGTCACTTCTTATAAATTAATATCCCACTGGTACAGATGAGACACTCCACCCCTACCACTCTTGTGCTGTCTACTTAGCTAATCCAGTTGGAAGTCATATTACAAACTAACTTAGGTTTCCAAAACCAGAGAGCAAGTAACACCTCCTAGCACCTTCAAACACAGAAATTTCTTCGAAGTCCTATTAGCATTTGAAACTCAACACTCAGAACTAAATGCTGTATAACCCAATCAGTCTTAGGTATATACCCAAGAGAACAAAAACACAAACACTCATACACGAATGTTCACATAACCATTAGCTGTGATAGCCAAAACGTGGAAACAGTCCAAATGTCCATCAACTGATAAATGGATAAATAAAATGTTGTATATCCATAAAGGAGAATATTATCCCATCATTAACAGAAATGAAGAATTGATTCATGCTACATGGATGACATTTAAAAACATTACATTACTTAAAAACATTACATTAAGTAAAAGCCAGACAGAAGGTGACATATTGTACGATACCATTTATATAAAATATACAGAATAGGCAACTCCATAGAAACAGAAAGTAGATTGACTGGTGGTTGCCAGAGGGAGTAAGGGAATGAGGAGTAACTGCTCAGGGGTACAGAGATTTCTATTTGGGGTTATAAAATGTTCTGGAATTAGATTGTGATGATGGTTGCAAAACCTTGTGAATATACTAATAACCAACACTTTAAGAGAGTGAATTTTAAAATATGTAAATTATATCTTAAGGAAAAAAAGCTAAATGTATTAGCTCCCTTCCAAAACTACTCTTTCTCCTATGTTCATTATTTCAGTAACTAGGACCACGTTCTACTCAGATGCTCGGGCCAGAAACCTATAATTTTTTTTTCCAAACACCTACAAATGTTAACAACTAATTAGGTCACGGCAATTCAAACGTCTTACTTATCTCTCCCTTCCCCCACTCCAACTCCTAATTCAGGCCGCGCTCATTTCTCGCCTTCATTACAGCAGCTTCCTAATGGGTCTCCTGGCCTCCGGGCTTACCTCTCCAGATCAATTTTTACATTGCAACTAGAACCTCCTTTACAAACAAAATCTTTACCGGCTCCCAATGACCCCAGGTTGAAGTTAGAACCTTTACTAGATTTATAAAGTCTCTCAGACTTCAGCCCGCGGCGAACCTCTCCGGCTTCACGTTCCCCTCACGCCCGGACAGCCTGCACCTGGCAGCCTGGAGAGGGTGGGTATCGCCTCGGCCCCGGCCCGCATTGGGCGACCGGCCCTCCAGGCCTCAACCTGCTCGCAAGCATCTCGGGAAGGAAGATCTTCCCTCATTCGCCACCCCCCCGCCCCCAGCTCTGGCGCCTCCGTTTACCCGTCGGCTCCTCAGGCAGGTACGCTCTGAGGGGCCGCCAATGAATCCGCATACATTTCCTGCGTGAACCGTCGTGCACCCAAATTTCAACTTAAAACTGCGGCGGAGCCCTAAACTCACCCCAACTCTTCCTCAACACTTAATAGACTTTGCCGGGCGCCGTCTAGAAACGCAGCCACATGGCCCCCAGGCGCCGCGCTCCGCCTAGTCCCGCCCTGCGCGATGTGGGCAGGCTCTCTGCGGCTCGCCCCGGCCCCGGAAGAGTATAGGAAGCGAGCCTTGTGGATCGCTCTGCGCCTGTGCAGACGCAATTCGCCGCCGGGGCGCCAAGCGGCGCATGCGCAGGCGCATTGGTGTCCGTTGAGAAGGTGCTGCGGCGGTGCCGGAGGTAGGAGGAGCCGGGCTTTGGGGCCGGGAGTCTGCACCCGGGAGAGGCGGTACAGCCACCTCGGGCCTTTCTCGCTCTTCTGAGGGCGAAGAGGCTTTCTCGCCCACCGCCAGCCGCGGTTAGAGGCAGGACCCGGGCTTGGGTGGAGGAGCCCAGGGCTGTCTGAACGGAACCGACGGGGCATAGCCCGGGGGTCTGACTAGCGATCGGAATTCGCCGTCTGTCTTTATAGCTGCCAGAGTCCTTGGCAGCCCTTCCCCAGGTGACAACCCGTGTGTTGGGCGAGGCGGGGGGGTCAGCCCCGCACCTGCCCATTCCTTTTTTCAGCGTCTGCGGTGAGCCCGGCCGCGGTAGGTACAAAGCTGAGTAGGCACAGTCCCCAGCCCTCTGGAAACTTGCCGTCTCGTAGGATCCATTACTTCCTTCAGCAGATACTGATTGGGCACCTATAGGAGATGCACCGTTTTAAAGTAGTATCGGCAGAGATGTGGCGACTCAGGGCAGTGTGGAGGGTGGAGTTTGCTCTAGCTCCAACATCCAACAGTTTGCTTGGCCTAACGTCCCAGGCGCTCGGACACGGATTCTCCCTGCAGTCTTCTCTCTCACCACTTTCCTCTTCGCTCCCTATTGTACCAAACTATTTGCAGTTAATTAATTCAACAGATAACTATCGAGCACTTATTACAAGTCATGCACCTTGTCAGCCAAAGAGAATACAAAATAGAGATGAGTGTGTGCCTTCCTGAAGTTTTGAGCTTAGTAGGGGACAGATAACAAGTAAATGAATAAAAATACAATAGCTGATGCCCTGGAACCACACTGCCTGGATTTGATCCCAGCCCTGCCACTTGAAAAGCTGTGTCAACTTGAGTCAGTTCCTCATTCTTGTGCCTGGTTCCTTGCTGTAAAGAAAGGGCATCAATAGATTGTACTCAGTAAAGTTGTAAGTATTAAACGAGTTAGACTTGTAAAGCACTTGGGACCACAGCCTGCATACAGTAAGCATTCAATAAATCTATTACATGTGATTATAACTTGTGATAAGTACCATTCTGAAAACAGTGTGTAATGATAGAAAATAATGGGAGTGGAGAGGGTTCGCTTAGATAAAGACGGAGAGGAAGCTTCTCTAAGGAGATGTAAGATGAGAATGAGCCAGCCATGCAAAGTAGATTTTAGGTATGTGTGTCTGCCCAGCTTTGGAAAACTAGGTGATTAATTGGATTACTTGGACAGTGGAGATTTCATTATGGTATTTGAAATGAACTTTCTACCACTGGGTTATTCAGTTTTGATTTCTGAACTCCACTAAACTGCACCAATATAAATAATCATGCCCATAAGGCCCAACCTTTGCATATGAGGAGCAGTCTAGTCACCTGAGTTAGAAGAGTTGCTGGGATGAGAGAATGGATGAAAAGTGACCTATTTCTGATTTGGAAAAATTGGTTGTATCAGTGAAAGAGAGCCTGCTATGTTCCTATCTTTTGTTTCTTCGTGAGCGTTCAAGTGCATATTCTCTCTTTTTCTCTCTCATTATATTGCTTGCTGATAGAGCCTCTGAGAGCTGGAGGCCTTGGACCAGCACAGGCCTAAGAGATAGTTTTTCTGGATTCTGGGGCCATCTTGTTTCTGTGGTGACTGCTCTTCATGGGATTTATTCCCTAGGCTTCAATAAAACTATACTCTTCCAAGATGCACACATTTTTCTGCCTGTGGAAGAACATGCTTTGACAGGATTTTAGATCCCTCTCCCCTGTTGTGTTGTGGTAGCCTGTAGGACAGTTAGTTTGTGCTATAGCTGATTATTTGACAGGGGTATTGTTCCTCTGGAGACTTTTCTCATACCCCACATGCTCTTGTACCTTCCTGGAAGAAATGGCATAAAATGACAATATCTGTCTAATTACACTTAGATGCTTTTGGTTTTCCACGAGTGAAAAATTAAATGAATCAAATGTGTGTATCACTGTGGAGATCTTGGAGAATCACCTGAGCACCAAGGTCACATGTGCTCTCTCTCAGAGGCATCTACTGGACAACAGAAGCTCTCAGCTGTGAACTTTAATAAAGGTAAGCTTTAAACGTGCTGTTTAACACAGGTTCAATTTGAAGAAAGACATTTTAAATTATTATGGTGGGGGGGAGCAGTACTTCCTGCTCAGTTGTGCAGACTCTCCAGCTACCTCAGTGAGAAGCAGAGAGGAGCCATAATGAAGCTGCAAGTACGAACGAGGCCTGGCTAGGCTCACACTCGGGTTCACTTTCTCATCTGTCCACATGCCCCCAGATTGACCCTCACTCCTCCGAAGACCAGCCTGAAAGCCTTCAAACCCGTCAGATGATGGATGAGTCAGACGATGACTTTAAGGAACTCTGTGCCAGGTTTTTCCAAAGGGTGAAAAAGAATGGCCCCAAGGAAGTGTCGGGGGAAAGGAAGACACAAAAGGCCTCAAACAGCATCCAGATAAGAAGCAAACTGAAAAGGACCAAACCACCTGCTTCCAAGAGCAAAACCCTTCAAGGCCCCGCTGAGAAGAAAACTCGCTCTGGCAGCCAGGTCCTGCGGACTCAAAAGCAAGGGGCACCCAAGTGGCCAGAGAGTGAACTGTCTCCCCCTGAAAATGGGGAGGGAGGCGTGCATGCTTCTGCTGTGCTCCAAGACAGTGCATGGAGCACCCAGACAGGTAACCAGCTGAAACAGCTGCCAAAACTTTTCCAGAGAGGAGACCAGAGGTGATTTGTACTATTTTAAACCAGGGGTCTGAAAACTTTCTGAAAAGGGCCAGCTAGTAAATTTTTTTGGCTTTGCAGGCTGTACAGTCTCTGTCGCAAACTACTCAACTCCCTATGACAGTATGTAATAGAATGGGCTGTGTTCCAGCAAAACTTCACTTAACAAAAACAGGCAGCCAGCCCGAGGACCGTAGTTTGCCAACTCCTGTTTTAAACAATAGTCATAAAAAATATAACCCGTGTGAATTTTCTACATGATATATTTGGGACCCTCTTCTCTTTCAGTTTCCTATTAATGTTTACATCACACAGCTGACATGAGTTACATGAACATGAAAATAATGCTGCTTCTCTCACTTTCTTTTTTTTTTTTTTTTTTCTCTCACTTTCTTGAGTTCATTCCAAAGTGGTTAAGTTGCAGTGGGCCAGCCAATTTGGTTAGGCTGCTGAAAGGTAGAACGAGGGTGCCGTGTGGGTTTGAGTCCCAGGAGAATATTCTCGTCCTTGCTTTCTCCTCCAAACACCTTTTATTCTTTGCTTTTTCTTCTTCTTCTTTTGTTTTTTGGTTTGTTCGTTTAAAGCAGCTTTCTTATCCTGCTGCCCTTGGTGTACTAAAGCATATGCTTAGCATACATTCTTCATGCAGAACTGAAAACCAGCCTTGCATATATAATACAGCACAAGATCTTTGGGCTCCTGAGTTCTGTTTCTAAATTTTTCTCACCTTCACTTCCTGATCTTAAATAATATGTGGTCAGCATGACCTCCCAGTGCAGTGGTGGTAAAGAAACTGTTGTAAGGTTTCGTTAATGTTGCTGAAACATTACTGGTCCTTCATGCTCCCTTTGAGAGTCTAGTGAAAGCTATGCTTGATTTCCCCCAGAACACTGCACCCCCAAACACACCTGCAAAATTGACATATAACTTCAGGGGCTTCGTGGATCCCCCCCGGAGGTCATCTACAGACACCAAGTTAAAGGAAAACTTCTGACCTAGAAAGATATAAGTGTTTGTCATTAATATTTCTTTAATAACAGCTTTATACGGATACAATTCACATTCTATAAAGTTTACCCTTTTAAAGTGTATGGCTCAGTGATTTTAGTATATTCACAGAGTTGTGCAACCATCCCCCCTACTTAATTTTAGAACATGTTCACCACCTCAGAAATAAACCCCATGTTCAATAGCAGTCACTCCCCATGCCCCCTCCTGTCATAGATATTTATGACAGGGGTATTTATATTACCACAAACAGTGAGGTTACCAAAAAACAATCAGCACTATTCACACTTAAGAGTTAAACCTAGGGCTTCTCTGGTGGCGCAGTGGTTGAGAGTCCGCCTGCCGATGCAGGGGATGTGGGTTCATGCCTCGGTCTAGCGGCTGGGCTTTTCTCTCTCATTATATTGCTTGCTGATAGAGCCTCTGAGAGCTGGAGGCCTTGGACCAGCACAGGCCTAAGAGATAGTTTTTCTGGATTCTGGGGCCATCTTGTTTCTGTGGTGACTGCTCTTCATGGGATTTATTCCCTAGGCTTCAATAAAACTATACTCTTCCAAGATGCACACATTTTTCTGCCTGTGGAAGAACATGCTTTGACAGGATTTTAGATCCCTCTCCCCTGTTGTGTTGTGGTAGCCTGTAGGACAGTTAGTTTGTGCTATAGCTGATTATTTGACAGGGGTATTGTTCCTCTGGAGACTTTTCTCATACCCCACATGCTCTTGTACCTTCCTGGAAGAAATGGCATAAAATGACAATATCTGTCTAATTACACTTAGATGCTTTTGGTTTTCCACGAGTGAAAAATTAAATGAATCAAATGTGTGTATCACTGTGGAGATCTTGGAGAATCACCTGAGCACCAAGGTCACATGTGCTCTCTCTCAGAGGCATCTACTGGACAACAGAAGCTCTCAGCTGTGAACTTTAATAAAGGTAAGCTTTAAACGTGCTGTTTAACACAGGTTCAATTTGAAGAAAGACATTTTAAATTATTATGGTGGGGGGGAGCAGTACTTCCTGCTCAGTTGTGCAGACTCTCCAGCTACCTCAGTGAGAAGCAGAGAGGAGCCATAATGAAGCTGCAAGTACGAACGAGGCCTGGCTAGGCTCACACTCGGGTTCACTTTCTCATCTGTCCACATGCCCCCAGATTGACCCTCACTCCTCCGAAGACCAGCCTGAAAGCCTTCAAACCCGTCAGATGATGGATGAGTCAGACGATGACTTTAAGGAACTCTGTGCCAGGTTTTTCCAAAGGGTGAAAAAGAATGGCCCCAAGGAAGTGTCGGGGGAAAGGAAGACACAAAAGGCCTCAAACAGCATCCAGATAAGAAGCAAACTGAAAAGGACCAAACCACCTGCTTCCAAGAGCAAAACCCTTCAAGGCCCCGCTGAGAAGAAAACTCGCTCTGGCAGCCAGGTCCTGCGGACTCAAAAGCAAGGGGCACCCAAGTGGCCAGAGAGTGAACTGTCTCCCCCTGAAAATGGGGAGGGAGGCGTGCATGCTTCTGCTGTGCTCCAAGACAGTGCATGGAGCACCCAGACAGGTAACCAGCTGAAACAGCTGCCAAAACTTTTCCAGAGAGGAGACCAGAGGTGATTTGTACTATTTTAAACCAGGGGTCTGAAAACTTTCTGAAAAGGGCCAGCTAGTAAATTTTTTTGGCTTTGCAGGCTGTACAGTCTCTGTCGCAAACTACTCAACTCCCTATGACAGTATGTAATAGAATGGGCTGTGTTCCAGCAAAACTTCACTTAACAAAAACAGGCAGCCAGCCCGAGGACCGTAGTTTGCCAACTCCTGTTTTAAACAATAGTCATAAAAAATATAACCCGTGTGAATTTTCTACATGATATATTTGGGACCCTCTTCTCTTTCAGTTTCCTATTAATGTTTACATCACACAGCTGACATGAGTTACATGAACATGAAAATAATGCTGCTTCTCTCACTTTCTTTTTTTTTTTTTTTTTTCTCTCACTTTCTTGAGTTCATTCCAAAGTGGTTAAGTTGCAGTGGGCCAGCCAATTTGGTTAGGCTGCTGAAAGGTAGAACGAGGGTGCCGTGTGGGTTTGAGTCCCAGGAGAATATTCTCGTCCTTGCTTTCTCCTCCAAACACCTTTTATTCTTTGCTTTTTCTTCTTCTTCTTTTGTTTTTTGGTTTGTTCGTTTAAAGCAGCTTTCTTATCCTGCTGCCCTTGGTGTACTAAAGCATATGCTTAGCATACATTCTTCATGCAGAACTGAAAACCAGCCTTGCATATATAATACAGCACAAGATCTTTGGGCTCCTGAGTTCTGTTTCTAAATTTTTCTCACCTTCACTTCCTGATCTTAAATAATATGTGGTCAGCATGACCTCCCAGTGCAGTGGTGGTAAAGAAACTGTTGTAAGGTTTCGTTAATGTTGCTGAAACATTACTGGTCCTTCATGCTCCCTTTGAGAGTCTAGTGAAAGCTATGCTTGATTTCCCCCAGAACACTGCACCCCCAAACACACCTGCAAAATTGACATATAACTTCAGGGGCTTCGTGGATCCCCCCCGGAGGTCATCTACAGACACCAAGTTAAAGGAAAACTTCTGACCTAGAAAGATATAAGTGTTTGTCATTAATATTTCTTTAATAACAGCTTTATACGGATACAATTCACATTCTATAAAGTTTACCCTTTTAAAGTGTATGGCTCAGTGATTTTAGTATATTCACAGAGTTGTGCAACCATCCCCCCTACTTAATTTTAGAACATGTTCACCACCTCAGAAATAAACCCCATGTTCAATAGCAGTCACTCCCCATGCCCCCTCCTGTCATAGATATTTATGACAGGGGTATTTATATTACCACAAACAGTGAGGTTACCAAAAAACAATCAGCACTATTCACACTTAAGAGTTAAACCTAGGGCTTCTCTGGTGGCGCAGTGGTTGAGAGTCCGCCTGCCGATGCAGGGGATGTGGGTTCATGCCTCGGTCTAGCGGCTGGGCCCGTGAGCCATGGCCACTGAGCCTGCGCGTCCGGAGCCTGTGCTCCACAACTGGAGAGGCCACAACAGTGAGAGGCCCGCATACCGAAAAAAAAAAAAAAGACTTAAACCTAAACTAGTCAGTAAAGGACCCCTTTGAAACTTGAGGTGTTTGAAACTTTGGAAGAGTCTTTGGTTCCTCCGGCTAGAACTGATGCATATGAATGTTTTCCTCCTTGCCAGAGGCCGCTCCTGACAGCTGCTCCCAGCCCCCTCCTTCCTGTCTGACTGCGATGGTGCCCAGTCCCTCCAAACCCCGGGCGGCAGAGCTGGTGCTACAGCGAATGCAGCAGTTCAAGAGAGCAGACCCTGAGCGTTTGAAACACAGTTCAGAAGGGTGCTCCCTAGAGGCTGCACTTGAAGAAAACGTCCCAAAGGGCCCTCAAGAGATGATGGCAGGGAACGGTATGATGGGAGTCCTCTGTCTTCCCAACAGGGTTGACTTTCGGGGAAGGGAGTCAGGAAGGAGCCCGTGTTCATTGCGTCTCTGCTGGGGGTGGCACTCTACCTTTTTTTTTTTTTTTTTTTTTG
>NW_006780388.1:1296036-1302585 GCF_000442215.2 Lipotes vexillifer
TTGCGGTACGCGGGCCTCTCACTGTTGTGGCCTCTCCTGTTGCGGAGCACAGGCTCTGGAAGCGCAGGCTCAGCGGCCATGGCTCATGGGCCCAGCCGCTCCGCGGCATGTGGGATCTTCCCGGTCCGGGGCACAAACCCGCGTCCCCTGCATCGGCAGGCGGACTCTCAACCACTGTGCCGTCAGGGAAGCCCCGCTGTACCTTTGCCACTCTGTCTGGCCAGAGAACAGAGGGTCCCTTGGGTCATTTCTCGCTTAGCTTCTTTGACAAGGTACCGCTTCCTCTTTTTTTTTTATTTTGACTTTTTATTACAAAATTTTCCCATTCATAAAAGTCAGAAAAATATATTACAATGAAGTCCCTATGCCCTCAATCTATATTTAGCAATTGTCAACATTTTGCCATACATTTTTTTATGTCTCTATAAATATACGTTTCTTCTGTACCATATGAAAGCAAGTTATAGACATCATGACGCTTCACTCCTAGATTCTCCTATATAATCACAATACCATAGACACAAGTGATTCCATAACACTGCCTGGTATCAGTTCACATTCAGATTTCCCTGGTTGTCCCAAGGATAGCTTCTGTAGCTGGACTCCTCTTTCTGAATGAGGATTTGTCACACACATGTGGCTGTGGCTCAGTAGTCTCTCTCGTCTAGACTATAGACCAGTCCCCTTGTCTTGTCTTCGTTTTTTCACGATACTAACTTCTTGAAAAGTCCAGGACAATTGTCTTTGAAAAATCTCCCCTTTCTGGATTTGCTTGTTTCCTCCTGCTGTCATTTAACCTTTTCCTGCAGGGAAGTGCCTTGCACTGCATGTTACACCACCTCTTGAGGCTTGTAATGTCAGGTGGTACTACACTTTATCCCCTAAACAATAGGAATTTTCATCCCTGGTGAAAATATACAAAAGGAAAAGAAATAGGAAGAAACTGTATTGACAGACTTACGGCTAGTGAATACATAGTCTCCTGGTACTGTACCTGCAGATTTCACCTCAGGATTACCGAGGATTCTCAGGCTACCCCAAAGGTCCATGCAGGTGACATAGCGATGTGACATCTGCTGTGGCGTTGGTCCTTGGTCCACGTGGCACCAAGGGGTGCGGAGGAGTCACTCGGCCAGTGCGTAAGCCCAGCACCTGCCGTACATCCGACTCAGTTGTTTTCCATAAATCATCACATCATACCCAGGAATACTCGGGAGAGATAAACCATTTCTTTGTTTAAAAAAAACGTAGGACCAAAATGAAGTATGATGCTTTTCTGGCTTTGTTCTCAGGGCATATCCCTCATGAGTGCCGAGGGTCTGCTCCAGCAACGTCAGATGTGACAGAGGGCCGCAGCAGTGGGCATGACCACCTTGAGAGCCATCTCAAGATTAGAGTCAGTCCATCCTCTGGTCTGATGCTGAGAAAAACCGAGAATGGCATTTCACTCTGACCTGCTTCTTCTAGGATGGGCAAGAAAAAGTCAGAGTAGTAGGAAAGGTTGAGCTTTGAAGAGAAAACTTAAGATTTTTTGGAATAGAAGCCTTATAAACCTGGAATGCCCAGGGTTGCTGACTTTAGCAGAGATGGGAAAAGAAAGGCAAATTCTTTAGTACCTTGATGCTCAGAGAATGGTCCTGGACCAGCAGCATCAGCCTCGCCTTGGAGTTGTCAGAAATGCAGAATCTCAGGCTCCACCTGGGCCCCCAGAGTGCCAGCCTCCGGACCTGCATTTTAACCAGCTTTCTGGGGGTCCCTGTACCTGTTAAAGTTTAAGGAGTACCCTTCTCAGGGACCCACTAGGTGTCCATTCTGCCTGGATGGGGCCATGCATGAGCCAAGTGGTGCCAGGTCTGGATTCCTCACAATATGCCCAGTGTCCGTGCTCCTCGACATCTGAGGATAAGCTGGTCCTCATGGGTCCTTGTGCCTCCACAGGGTCTGGGCCCAGGCTCCCTGCCACAGAGAGCGACGCTGCAGTGGCCTTGGCCCTCCAGCATGAGTTTGGGCTAGAACGGGCATCCGCACACAACGACAGCCTGGAGGAGAAGGGGTTATTCTTTTGCCAGATCTGTCAAAAGAACCTCTCGGCTATGACCGTGACACGGAGGGAGCAGCACGTGAACCGGTAGGAGCAGCTCGGCCGTCACCTGTCTGTGGTCACCTCTCCCGTGGGTGTGACCAGCTCCGGGGCTCCTGTGGCCATGGTGGGAATCTTGAGATAGTACCTCAGTATCAGTGTCAATCTGTCCTTGCTTTTCTTTTTAAACAGCTTTATTGAGATATAATTCGTATACCATACAATTCACCCATTTAAAGTGAACAATAAAATCGTGTTTACTTAATATATTGACAGAGTTGTGCAAGCCATCACCACAATTTTTTTTTCCTGTAAATTTATTTGTTTATTTATGGCTGCGTTGGGTCATTGTTGCTGTGCACGGGCTTTCTCCAGTTGCAGTGAGCAGGGGCTACTCTTCGTTGTGGTGCACGGGCTTCTCATTGCGGTGGCTTCTCTTGTTGCAGAGCACGAGCTCTGGACACGCGGGCTTCAGTAGTTGTGGCACATGGGCTCAGTAGTTGCGGCACACGGGCTTAGTTGCTCCGCGGCATGTGGGATCTTCCCAGACCAGGGCTCGAACCCATGTCCCCTGCATTGGCAGGCGGATTCTTAACCACTGTGCCACCAGGGAAGTCCCCACAGTCAATTTTATAATATCTCGTCACCCCCAAAAGAAACCCCAGACCCATTAAGCAGGCACCCCCATTTCCCTGTTTTCTTCAGCCCCTGGCAACCACTGATCTGCCTTATGTCTCTGTGGATTTGCCCGTTCAGGACATAAGTGGACTCACACAATATATGGCCTTTTGTGTCTGGCTTCCTTCACTCAGCAGAGTGTTGGCAAGGGTCATCCATGTTGTAGCTGTGTCAGTGCTTTTCTCCTTTTTAAGGTTAGATGATATTCCACTGTATGGATGGACCACATCTCATTTATTCATTCATCCATTGGTGGATATTTGTCTCCACCTTTTGGGTTTTATGAATAGAGCTGCTGTGAACATGCTTTCCATGTATTTGCTTAAGTATCTGTTGTTTTTTTGTTTTTTTTAATGTATTTATTTATTTTGGCTGTGTAGGCTCTTCATTGTGGCACTCGGGCTTCTCTAGTTGCAGCACGTGGGCTTAGTTGTGGCATGTGGGATCTTAGTTCCCCAGCCAGGGATGGAACCCAGGCCCCCTGCATTGGGGCCACCAGGAAAGTCCCTTGAGTATCTGCTTTGAGCTCTTTGGGGCATATACTTAGGAGTAGAATCACTGTGCCATATGGTTACTCCCATGACTCTATGTTTAGTGTATCCTTGCTTTCTTCAGACACCTTTGCTAACAGAAACCTGAATTCAATGTCTGGAGGCTGACTGTACGCTGTGTGGAGGGATCAGCTCAGGGGGAACAGGCTTTGTCCCACAGCACGTCCACACTGACATGAATCCCTATCTATGATCATATTACCAGGGAGGGTGGTTCTTCTACCTTTGCTGTCTTCCTCCAGGTGCTTGGACGAGGCTGAAAAGGCACTGAGACCTTCTGTGCCTCAGATCCCTGAATGCCCAATTTGCGGCAAGCCGTTTCTCACCCCAAAGAGCAGAATCAGTCACTTGAAACAGTGTGCGGTGAAGATGGAGGTTGGCCCGCAGCTCCTGCTCCAGGCCGTGCGGCTGCAGACAGCTCAGCCCGAGGGGGCCTCTGGCACACTGGCATCAAGGTGAGTCAGATGAAAAGGAAGAAAAATCAAAGTACTCTGATTTGTTTAAAAAAAAAAAAAGAAAAAAGGCCTTTTGTAGTGTTGGAGGACAACAGAGCCCTCTCTGATTCTGGAGATGAAATATTTTGGGAGGAAATTGGGCATGGTCTCCACAGGGACTGAGGAGGGGACAGATCTCTATCATCGGAGGCTTTGAAATGGACCAGTTGGATTGGACTGGTTTCCACGAGGACCTTCCTGAGATTTTCCCATCCCCACCATCCTGAGCAGCTAAGAATTCAATAATTCTCTTCACCTCATCCATTTCGTGTGGGGTACAGCATGGCTTCCAGCTCAGTGTAGTCCGATTTTCATACTATTAATGTAAGATTACTTAGCATAGCTCAACAAGTTGATGAGACAGAACCATAGGCCTATTTTTTTGCATGAATTAAATGCTTAAGTGTTTGAATAGGAGGCCTTGCTGATACCCAGAAACAAGCGCTTGGCATGCAAACCACAGGCAAACAAGTGGCAGAGGGTTGCTTCCCTCCACATCGCCTCTGCCGCTGTGGATGCCTGGGTAGGTCCCAGTGTTACAGGGAACAGAGTAGCACGGGCCCTGGACTTCCGTAGGTTCGGGACTTCTTTCTCTCGGCAGCTCTTGAGGGCAAAGGGAAGGCTGAGGGCAGTGGCTCTGTTTGTTCCAGCCATTGCCTTGCATGCAGGTGATGGGCCTCTGAAGGGGGCCAGTGCTGAGACTGGGTGGTCGATTCTTAGCTGCAAGCCTGTCCATATTTTAGCACATCAACACTAGCATCACAGATTCAGAAGCCTTAAGTCCTTAGAATACATGTCATCTAAGCTATTGCTTGCCTTTTGGCAGGACTAGACTGAAGCTACCTACTCAGGTAAAATATATCTGCTTTTTAAATACCTCCAAGAAGTGAGACAAGATGTGTGTGGGTCCTTCTGGAAGGTTGTTAGAGTAGAAAACCACAGCAAACGAAGAGCCTTGCCTGCCATACAGCCAAGCCCAGAGCGTTTTGACTCTGGGGTAGTCAGAGCTCCCCAGCCAGGGCACACATGCTGGTGAGAGCACCCCACTTGCTCCTGCACCCCTTGCGTGCTTTCACCTCAGCCCAGGCCCTGCCTGCTGGGCCGAGGTACAGTCTGCAGCAGCTGCCAGCAGGGCCTGGAGGTTAGGGTGGCTCCTTCCCCTCTTGGAGGCTGTGGTTATTGTGCAGGGTTCCCAGGAGCTTGGAACTGAATTAGGGCTTGCTGAGATCTCTGAGGTGATACCTGAGATTCCGGAGCCATCCCTGGTCCGGTGGAGAGCATGAGCTTTTACCCAAACCAGAGGTGCTTCCCGCACACTGCCCTGAGGTCCTGGGTCTGCAATCTCCATCTGTCTCACCTTTACCTCCCACCTCTCGCCCAGACTGTTGGAATTCACCAGGCAGTGTAGGTTCTCTCCAGCCAGAAAGTCCTTTAAATAAATATCCTCCAACCCAAATGACATGTTGCACGTTGACCTCTGAGTCAGCTGACCACATTGGTGGCCTAACCTGGGAGGCCATTCAGGCCTTGGGCAGAGGTGCCGCCCTAGGGCCCCCGCAGGAGGGAAGGGATCTTTTCACGGCCAATGTGGCCGGGTCCGCCTCAGGGCATCTGAGGTATGGATGGGCAGAAGTGGGTGGAATCCGGGGAGCTGACTCCACCAGAAGGGTTTGGCCACGTCTGGGGTATGCGGGTGCTGCTGTCGGCTTTGTGTGTCTGCCAAGAACCCTGCTGGGCAGCATCACCTGGAAGGACCCAGACCCTCCCGTGTCTGGACTCTGCTGAACTCATGGCCCAGGATCAGGCGAGCTCACGTGAGGCACAGAGTGAGCGCAGTGACTGAGTACAGAAGCTGTTGATGCTTCTGTCTGCACATTTATCCCTTTTCTCTCACGCCCCCTACCAAGGAGAAAGGGTGAGCCCTCTCGGGTCCAGTGGGGACCACCTCAGAACAGGAAGTGCTCGCATTTCTAGCCTCACTAACCTTTCGGTGTGGCTGCCTTTTAAGCCTCAGGGATCACGCTGGAGGTCTGAAGCGGAAGGGAGCCACTGCCAAGAAGGAGCCGCAGAAGAGGCGGAAAGTCGCCCAGCCTGAGGCGCCGTCCGAGGACCTGCTGGTGGCCATGGCTCTGTCCCGGTCCGAGATGGAGCAGAAGGCTGTGCCGGCGGCACTCAGGCTGGGAAACACTTTTTCTGAGAGGACGAGACCAGGAGCAGGTACGTGTGGTCAAGGGTGGTGCCGGGGGAGCCTCGCCGCACGGCAGCCACTAAAGGAGCAGCTGGAGGCCTCGGGGGGAGGATGACTCGGTGTTGCTTCTGTTTAACTCTAGAGAAGAAAAGTCGCAAGAAGAAAGCCCCCGCTACACCCCCGCAGTTGTTAGTCCAGGACGCGGAGACCACAGGGAGACAGATGGAGGATCGTGTGGCCCAGCTCTTGGCAGAGGAGCTGGAGCTGTCTGGCACGCCACCGCTTCCTGCGAGCAGAATTTTTAAGGAAGAGCTGGAAAAGAGCAGGCGGGGTCTTCGACCACCTGGAGGAAAGCAGAACTTTCTGTGGGAGGGCAGCGCCCTGACCGGGGCCTGGGCTCTGGAATCCTTCTACACAGCCAGCCTGGTCCCTCCCCTGGTGCCCCAGCAGCCCGCCGAGGTGTGCTCCCTTCCGAGCTGGCACGGGTGGGCTCAGGAGAGAGGGTGGCGGCAGAAAGTTGGAGGAAGATGGGAGGCGGGGGAAGCCAAGGAGGGGTGG
>NW_006780388.1:1302664-1303707 GCF_000442215.2 Lipotes vexillifer
AAGAGGGGGGGGGGGGGAAGCCAAGGGGCGTCGTGTGTGGTCTAGCGTGTTTTCTTTGCAGCAACCAGATGGTTCCCCTGGTAGGAACAGGGAGACCACTGGTTCCCAAGTGTGTTATGTTCCTGGAGAGTTTAAAATGCAGAGTCCCAGGGCCTTCTCCCGGACCACGTATGACCTGCTTGTTATTGGGGACAGGAACCAGACTGGCCTATGCAGGTGTCTGGAATTGGTACTCACCCGCTTGAAGCAATTCAGACGATACTAGGAGGCCGGGGGCCCTGGGAACCCTTCTGCAGATGTGGAGGCCACAGACATGGCCTCTGCCGTGACAAACGAGCCTGCTGACAGGTGGCAATGGTGACAAGCTTCCCAGGGTCGCTCTGGGCTGGGGCTCACACCCTTGGGGAGCCTGCTGTGGCGGCCACACGCTCACTCTGGCTCTCCCACTTCTTTCAGGGCCTCACACAGGAGCCCACGCTGCCACTGGAGCTGCCTGAGAAGCCAGAGCCTGGCGTGCAAACACCCCTTGCCGTCCATGGCACCCGCCTTGTGGGCCACAGTCCCCTGAGCCCAGCACCCTCCGCCAGCCAGAGGGAGCATCAGGCCCTGCAGGACCTCCTGGACTTGGCAGGAGAGGGGCTGAGCGCCAGCCCGTGGCCCTGCAGTGGGGGCCCGGCCGGCTCAGGAGGGGCCACAGGTGAGACACTGGCCACTGGGGCCTCTTCTCCCTGGGACCAGGGCAGTGACAGCTGCTCAGATCCGATGTTGCCAGGCTCATCCCCATGTGACAGGGAGAACGTAGTCTCACTAGGTGCTTTCATTTTTCCTCAAAGGTAAATGTGATTTAGGTGAGTTTGTCACAGTCTTCCTTCAACTTTGACCAAGGACAGAGCCTTTTGCCAGAACGAGTGGTCATGAGGGCTGATTTCAGCTCTTTCTCTCCCGAGTCCCTCTCTGTTGGGAGGGGGTGGTGGTGCAGGTGGTCTGTGGGCAGTTCGCTTTCCATGAAGACGTCCTCGGGTCAGCCCAGGTCATGCTCTTTC
>NW_006780388.1:1303835-1315353 GCF_000442215.2 Lipotes vexillifer
TTTCCCTGGTGGTTGATGTTGCCAGGAGGTGCTGTTCTTTTAACCTGCGAATCCTCCTCTCAGGAATGGACTTGTCGCCCAGCAGCCTTCCACTGACTGGGTTTGTCCTGCCAGCCAAGGAGAAGTGCCTGGAGAGGAGCAGCCAGGCTTCGGTAAGAATGTCTGGCCCTGTCCCGGCTCCATCCATGGTCTTGGCCGAAGGGCTTGTTGTGTGTTCAGTGCTGCCAGCTTACTGCCAGCCTCCAGGCCCCTGCTCGAGTCCACTGATCCCCTTGACGGGCTTTGAACTGAGCGGGGCTTTGCCATGAGGCTGTTGTCCCTTTTGTTGCTGAACCCTGGGGCACCTCAGTAGCCCGGCCCTGGGAGCCTGCTCTGTCCTGGGGCCTGGGGAGCACCCCTGCTCGGTGAGGGTGCCTCACTTCAGCCGACGGCTCTGTGCATCCATCTCTCAAAGTTCCATTCACTCGTTCAGGACTTGCTGTGCCCTCATGTGTGAGTCCTGGGGGCCTCCAGCTAATAGTTTGTGTTCTGTGTTGGTGACGAATTGGGTTAGAAGCTGGGTTTTCCTTAGGGTGGGTGTCATCCCGTGAGTGCATTGGTATCAGCCAAGCACTTCTCACCAGGGTCTCCCTAGAGACGTGGCACGTGTCAGAGAGGGACACGGAGCTCCTTGGCTGGCCCCGTAACTGCTTGGGCTCAGGTCCCATCTGTCACGGTAGGCTAGGCTGGTAGCTTCCTGTGGGGCCGCACACCGCCTGGCCCACGGAGCCCTCAGCAGGTGCTGATGCTGCTGCCGCGTCCTGGTGAGGCTGTCAAGCACACCTCTCCATGGGCTGGGGCTCCCATTTAGGCCAGGGAATTGGGTGTGATGGAGATTTTTAGAAAGGACTGGGTTTTGCTGTTCTGTGTCCCTGAGGGCCTAAAGGTAACTTAAAGGTGGAGCCCAACATTGGACCTTGTGGGGAGCAGCACGAGGCCCTGACTGGCCACCTGCACCCTGTCAGTTGGGCCTGCACAGTTAGGCGGGTGACAGGTGGCAGCCACTCTCCCCCTCTCATTTCAGCTCGCCCTCGGTTTGCTGGTGGCCGACTTCGGTGCCATGGTCAACAACCCATACCTCAGCGATGTCCAGTTTCAGATGGACGGTGGGGAGGTGCTTTATGCCCACAAGTTTGTGCTCTATGCCCGATGCCCACTTCTCATGCAGCACGTAAGTGTGTGGTCAAGCTGCCTCCCCACCCCCTTCCCTCCCCGCTCCTCTCCCTCCTCCCCTCTTCTTCCCTCTGTGCCCTGCCTCTCCCTCTGTCTTCCTGCCCCCTTTCCTCCCACAACCCCGGCTCTCCTCCCACTGCCCTGGAATGTTCTTCCTCTGTTGCCATCAAGGTTATGCTTCCATGGAGAAGACAGGTTTGAGGTCAGGAAGCTCTATGAGGAGATGAGCTTTGGGAAACATCAGATTTCTTGTTCTGTTGAATAAAAATCCTTTTCTCCCCAGAATTGTTCCCTTTTCCTCTATTTGCATAATTGTAAAGTGTTACAATCAACCTTGTTAAGCTCGAGCTCCTGCGACATTTCTGTGCCGTTGTGCATTTGACTTGAACATCGCATTGCAGGAATCCCAGAAACTGCTGTCAGTCTCGTCAGAAAGTTCTAGTGCCTTTGATATGCCTGTCAAGAGGGGACTGACTGGGTTCTTGAGCATCTATCACTGACTTGATTTTGGAAACAGACAAGTTTTGTGGCCTAACCTGCAGAATTCCTGGCCAACTAAATGGAGCAACACTGGCTAATACCTGTCCTGGGACAAGCTCAGAGGCTCCCAGAACCTCCCTGAAGTCTTTCGCCCCAAGTCACAACTGTCCGATCGGTAACTCTTCTGCATGCGTTTCTCCCTCAGGTAAACAGTGAAGGCTTCTTTGCAATAGAAGATGGTGACATGAGGACCCAGCGCGTTCTGCTGAGTGACGTCAGCGCTGAGGCCGCCCGGGTGTTCCTGCGTTACCTCTATGCTGCGGACACTGCCCTTACTCCCCACCTGGCCCCTGACCTGAGCTCTCTGGCCCACAGGTCCAGATTGTTCTTCCCATTTACTTCACAGCTTTTGACATTAACTGACAAGGATTATCTGGTTGATGGCCCGTGGGAAGGTCAGGGCTGAGTCCTTCCTGTACCTTTTAATCCCCAGTTTATACCCGGTGGTGACCTTGAACAGGGTGTATTGACTGGAAGTCTGGCCAGAATGAACACTTGCAGGAGAGCCAAGTGCCGGCTGAGGAGGGCCCCGTGGCTTTCAATCCCTGGGCGTGATGAGAGGGTGGTCCCAACCTCAGCCCCCAAACACTGCCACTCCTTGGTGGTTCTGCCACCAAAGCTGAACAACAGCTGTCCTTTCCCAAGTCCCAGAAAATGGAAGTGAGTAGGATGCTTGATCTAACTCCCATGAATTTGCACCTACCTGGTTTGTCCACACCAGTATCTCAGGAGAGGTGGCAGGTAGCTCAGCAAAAATAGGTGTTTTACTTCCTGATAAGCCTCGAGGGCCTCTGGGATGAAACCTTGTTCATTTCTCAGGTGCATCATTGGGAAGGATGGGCTCAGCCTCTGGAGTTTCAAAGGTACCAATTAGACCACAGAGCTGTCAAGCAGGTGGCAGGCTGGTGTGGCCCTAGGCCTGGCTGACCCGTGACAGGTTTGGGTGTCCCGGTTTGCATCAGTCACAGGGCTTTGGGTGCTCTCCCGGTCACAGCACCACCCATCCCTGCCATCTCCCCTCAGCCTGCACTTGGGCCTGCACAGCAGGGTTAGTGGCCCTCCTTGAAGGCTCTGTTTCTAGAACTGAGCAGCCTGGGGCATAGCTGGGCATGAGCACGGGAACCGTGTCCGTAGGGGAGCAGGGGAAAGGCCAGGGTGAGTCATGGCCGTCCTCCCCGTGAGGGCTCCTGCCCCGAGCCTCCCACACCTGGACACCCAGCTGCCGCCTCTGCGCAGGGTGGGGTGACGCATGGCTTTCCCATTGCAGGTTTGGCGTGACTGAGCTTGTTCACCTGTGCGAACAGGTGCCCGTCCTGATGGATGCAGAGGGTGGACAGCAGAAGGAGCAGGAAGACGAGGATTGTGAAAGCAGAGTGGAGACTTTCCAAGAACTCCTGCGGTCGGTGTGGCGGGGTGAGGAGGAGGAAGCGGAGGCTCTGCTGAAATCCGAGGGCCGAGAAGAAGACAGAGAAAAGATGAATGAGGCAGAGATGGAAGAAATTTATGAATTTGCAGCTACTCAGCGAAAGCTGCTCCAGTGGGAGAAAGCTCCAGCGATGGAGGAAGAAGCTGACCAGCTCAGGGAGGACGGTCCAGTTTCTGGGGGAATCCTCACAAGCGTTCACAATAAAGAACAGTCAGAAAATGCAGAGCAGATGGAATCATCTGGGCAAGGAAGAGATGAGGCCCAAGACAAATGGAAAAACATGAGACAGTCCACGCTTCTGCCCCCCGGGGACCAGGGTTTGGACAGGGAGGAGAAAGCAGAGTCCCCAGAGGAAGCACTGGCTCTTCCCTACTCTTCCAGCCCTGCCCGGGGTCAGGCAGAGAAGCAGGAAAGCACCTTTTTGTGCTCAGCTGATGATGATGATGAACAGTCCTTTTCATCGCCTCAAGCCGGATACCCTGAACCCTCCCAGATGACAAGTGATCGCAAGGAAGGAAACTGCACCGTATGGGAAAGGGAGATAGAGAGTTCCCATCCCCCTGCTCACCAGCAGGCACCTCCCTCACACTCACCCTTCTTCCCATCACAGCCCCATCAAGGCAGGAGTCCCTGCTGGCCACATCTTCGTTCTCGTCACATCAGTGACCTGTCCCTGCCAACACCCCAGTTGCAGGGCACAGCTTCCAGGGTGGCCTCCCAGAACTCATCACTGAAGCCAAAGAGGGCCAGAAGCCTTCCCATGTCACATAAGGATCCAGGCCAGAAAGACAAGGAATGTAGTTCCGTGTTGGAACACAGAGGTAAAGGGGTCCTGATCTCCCCAGAAAAGTCACCACCCATGGATCTAACCCAGTCAGAACCTGGCTGTTTGAGTGCCAGGTCTCAGAACTCTCCGTCCAGCATTAACAGAGAAGATGAGGTTATCCTTTTATTGGATTCAGATGAAGAGCTGGAGCTGGAACAAATCAAAATAAAGTCAGGTTTGAATGGTCCCTCGGAAGAAAGGAAAGTTCTTGAAGTTAGCACCAAGTCATCTGAGCTGTTTTCCATCATCGACCTCGATGCAGAGCAGGAACCTTCCCAAAGCCCACCAGGAAGAGAGCCCACGCTACAGCAGGAGGTGGAGGGACCACTGGGGAACCAGGGCTCTGTCGGGGGCAGAGGGACCCCCCAACTGTTCTGCAACCCCAAGATCAGTGGCGACGAGGACAGCACGACAGATACCTCGTGGCTAGTGCCTGCCACCCCACTGGCTAGCAGAAGCCGCGACTGTTCATCACAGACCCAAATCACAGGCCTCAGGTCCAGGCCTTCAGCAGACCCACTGGCTCAGCCCAAGCCCATGGCCCTGTTGGAGAACAGGGATGAACCGGAAGCCATGAGTAAGTTTTCGGTCATCGTGCCTCAGACATCATCCTCACTCCTGGGACCTGTCGCTCCCGGAAGCCCTGACAGCGGAAGGCAGGTCTGCAGAAGCCTGTCCAGTCCCCACCCCAGATGCCACCAGTACTTTTCTCCTCTGGCTCCCCGTCCCGGCTCAGGAGGCCTCGCTGACCTCACTGGGCAGTTCCAGAGGCACCCGCCACCTGCGCCAAGCCCAGGGGTTCAGGCCACTGTGAGTGAAGTGGTGGAGGTTGAGGACAGTGAGGAGGAGCAGGAGGTGGCCTCCCGGAAGGCGAGCAACATCCCCTTGCCGGATAGTAACCCCCCGATCCCAGCCGACAATTGGTGTTGGCACGTGGAGCCCCTCTCACCAATTCCGATCGACCACCTGAACCTCGAGTGGACCGGCCCCCTGAGCACCAGTAGCCCTGGCAGTAGGGTGGAGGGGGCCCCGGACAGCGGTGACTGCCGCTCCCCAGCACTGCTGGGCACCACCCCCATCCGAGGAAGCTGCACTGGCCAGAGGAAGGCTCAAGAGAAATCCCCTGGGGCCGGCTCCCCTGGGAGCAGCAGGCTGAGCTTTCTGAGCTCAGCTCTGTGGGAGGATTGGGATGGAGAACAGAAGCCCCCAGAGGCTCTTCCTCTGCCCCAGACACCGAGCGCGGATGGAGCCCAGAAACTGCAAGAGTTACAGACGCCAAGTGAGTAGTGGGAGGGTGTTGCCTTTTACACTGTTTTACACTAAGGGGCGTGGAGGGTCGTAACGACAGCGCGGGGCAGTGATGCTAAAGGGCCTGCTGACCCGTGGCCAGCCCTCCCCTTGCCTGCCTGACCCCACTCCACCGTTGGGGAGGATCGGCCTGCTGTCAAACATATACTCCTTAGCCGGTAAGTCAGGGCTTCCTAAACCTGCCTGGATCCTGTGGCTCGCCTGGGTACTTGTTCAAGATCCCTGTCTGTGGCTCCGCTCCAGAATAGTGGACCAGCACCTCCCGAGAGGCTGTGATAGGCACCTCAGGTGCACCTTAAGAGCAAACGTGTGGTTCCTCAAGTAGTCAAACACAGAATTGCCATTACCACCAGGCAATTCCACTCCTACATATACATTCAAAGGATTTGAGGTCAGGACTCCTGTACACAAATGTTCACAGCAGCAATATTCACAACAGCCAAAAGGTGGAAACAACCCAAATGTCCATCAGCTGATAAGTGGATAAAGAAATGTGGTCCATACATACATACAGTGGAATATTATTCAGCCATATGAAGGAATAAAGCACTGACACAGATACAGCAGAATGAACCTTGAAAACATGCTGCTCAGTGAAAGAAGCCAGACACAAAAGGCCACCACGTATTATATGATTCCTTTTATATGAAACATTCAGATGGACAAAGCCATAGAGACAGAAAGTAGATGAGTGATCACCAGGGGCTTGCGGGGAGAAGAGGGAGTGACGAGCATGGAACTTTCTTCGGGGGATGAAATGTTTTAGAACTAGAAAGATGTGGTGGTTGCACAACACTGAATGTGCTAAGTGCTACTGTTCACTTTAAAATTTTGTTATGTGAATTTCATCTCAATTAAAAGACCAGATGGGGTGAGTGTGGGAGGTCTGCTGTGAGCCTTATCGGCCCCACTGGTGGAGGGACCCCACTTCCCAGCTCATTTCAGTCACAAGGGAAAATCAAGGCCCCCGGTGTTGGTGTCGGCCCCTTGAGGTGCTGCTGCCCCACTGCTGCCCCCTCCAGCTGGACTGATCCAGGGAGAGTCTGGGAAGGGACCAGGCCACACTGAGCCGTGACTGGTGACAGGGAAGCAGAGCCTATGGGCAGAGCATCTGCCTGTGTCCTGCCATTTCATGTCCCCCTAAAATCTTAGACCAGCTGGGCATCACTAACCAGTGCTTTCAGCCTTGAGTGGGCGTCAGAATTGCCTGCAGAGCTTCTTAAAACACACGTGGCCGGTCTCTACCCTAGAGCTGCTGCTTCAGGAGGTCTGCTATGTGACCAAGATTTTGCATTTCTAACAGGTTCCCAGGTGGTGTGTGAGAACCGCTGCAGGATACCTGAGACCAGGGGACCTTAGTCAGAATCTGAGGGGAGATTCATGAGGGTCACAAACTCTCTGAAATGATAAAAAGAATCTTGTGCATTTTTCACAAGACAGATCCTGTTGTTTTCATTGGCATCTCAAAGGACTCCATGCTCATAAAAAGGATAAGAACCAAAGTCCAGATGTACTTAAGTTGTCCCTAAGTTGTCTTTAAAATACTGATTTTTTTTAATAACAGCATTATTGAGATGTTATTCACATATAAAATTCACCCTTTCAAATGTACTATTCAGTGGCTTTTTAGTACAGTATTCTACAACTGTCTAATTCCAGGATGTTTTCATCACCCCGAAATAAATCCCATCCCATTAGCAGTCGCCCCACTGCCCCTTCACCCCAGCCCCTGGCAACTGCCTACCTGCTTTCAAGCCCTTCACAGCATCAGCACCACATAAGCCCGTGGCCCTCACTGTGTGCTGTGTGATGCTTTCCAATGGGAAGATGTGACTCCAAAAAGTGAAGGGTGGACATCACTGCTGTCCTGGAGCAAGGGCAGCATTTCTCTAAGTGACACTATCAGGGTCAGAAGAGGCAAATCCAGGGCCCTCGTGCTGAAACGTATGTTTCTTTTGTTCTACCCAGAAGGTGCTAACCAGAAGAAGAACTTGCCCCCCGAGGTGCCCATAACCCCAATGCCAAGGTATTCCATCATGGAGACCCCAGTGCTGAAGAAAGAACTGGACAGGTTGGTGTTGTTCTGGAAAGCTTGCTCTGAGCAGACCCACCCTCCTGCGCCTATGTCCAGGCTTAGTGAAGTGGGGAGCAGAATGGCACCCTGGGCTCTGGTGGCAGGAGCCTCTGGGTGGTGGGGGGGCGTGCGTGACTTCCAGCTCTCCACATACTGTTCCCCAGGTGACTTAGGGCCAAGAAATGACACTCCTCCAGGTCACCCATCAGGTGGCAGATCTCCATGTGCCATGTGGATGGGAATGGTACCCTTGCCTTAACAGTCTGAGGAGGGAGACCTGATTTTTTAAAAGAACATCAAAACTCACATTCAAATGAACTCTGCTGTTTGCCTTGGACACTGGGGAGGTCACTGCTACCACCACCACTCAGAACTCAGGGGGAATGGCCTTTCTGGAATATTCCTGAGTCAGCTCAGTGGGTATGCAGGATAGATACCGACCTCTGAATGCTCTTAAGTCAGGCATTTAAGATTCAGTTACATAAAGCCACTAGTTTAATTAGTTAATACCTGTTTGCTCTTTGCTGACGTTCACCTGTTTTCCCATTCAGGTTTGGGGTCCGCCCTCTGCCCAAACGCCAAATGGTCCTGAAACTGAAGGAGATATTCCAGTACACTCACCAGATACTGGAGTCAGACTCTGAGGAAGAGAGCCAGTCCTCACAGGTGCCCTTGGAGGCTCCTTGCAGCCAGACTTACACCACCAAGACCTCTAAGGCTTCAAGGGCAGCTGGCCGCACCCAGCTGGAGGCCACTTCTGGCTCCGTTCCCCAAAGGTCCAAGGGACCTGCTAAGACCAAGGGCCCCCAACATCAAAAGACGCAGCCTGGTGGAAGGGTCCCTGCCCTGAGCACGTCACCAGCCAAGGAGGGCCCTCCAGGCCCTGATGGTGACACCCAGATACTGGCCTCCCAGGAATCCATGGCCACCTCTGTAGACAGCAGTGACAGCTCCTGCAGCTCACAAAGGTAACCAGATGGAAGGACAGGGCCAGTGGCTTTGTAGGTCCTCTGACAAGTGAGTTTTGAGAATTGGCATAAGCGAGGCCTGGTGGCCAACATTCAGAAATCCCAGCTGCCTCTGGGTCTGAACGACTGGAGATCCAGGTAGGGTTAAAGGTCAGCCCCCTGTGGGCCTCCTGGGCAGACCTCTGGGGCTCCCACAACCTCTCTCACAAGCAGGGCCAGCCTAGCACGGCTGCCCTCAGCATTAGATTCTGGCTGAGGGTGCGATCCCGCTCAGGCCGGCGGCTAGAGTGCCAGGGACACAGCAGCCTGGGGCTTCCTACTGCCCTGGGGGTTGTCCATGTGCCGGGCTCCACAGGGGACAAAGAAACACACTCCTTCCCTCAAAGAGGCTCCTGGTCTCGGGGTGGAGGCCAGAAAGAAGGGGTGTTGCTAGATGTTATTGTCTGGTTCTTTTCAGTTCTTCCTGTGACTTTGGAGCAGCCTTGGAGTCTGCAGGAGAAGATGAGGAGGACGAGGAGGGTGTCAGTGCTTCACAGGCGGCCATCCAGGTAGCGGCCACAGAGGACGCTGTGAGGCATTACATCTGCTCCAAGCCAGCCCTCTACCGCAAGGTCCTGCTGTACCAGCCCTTGGAGCTGGCAGAGCTACAGGCCGAGCTGAAGCATCAAGGCATCCACGTGGCCACGGGGAAGCTGCTGGACTTCCTGGACACCCAGTGCATCACCTTCACCACAGCTGCTGCCCGCAAGGCGAAGCCTGAGAGGAAGAGACGGCAGCCCGTGAGCAAGAAGGCGGGGGTCAGAACCCGCGGGCCTGTCCCCTGCCCCCAACCCCAGGCCATCAGCAGCCTGTGAGGGTCTGCGGCCCCCGTCAGCCAGCCAGGCCCCCACAGTGTTTCTGAGCTTTCTGACCACACCGCTCCCCCTGTGAATAACGGCAGCACCAACCCAGATCGGCTTCCTCCTGACCTCATATCTTAGAGTGGCCTTTGGAGTGTGTCATCTGCTGGATTTAGGGGCCCTGGCCCCTCCCTCCATTGGTGCCCACAGTTTGTCTCCCTTTAACCCCCTTGGGCCCCATGTGTTTCAGGAGGGGGTGGGCCACTGCCAGCTAGCCAGGGCAAGGCCTGATTCAGCCGCGTTTTCCACTCTCTTTGCCCACCAGTCCCAGGTGTCCGTGTCCTGAGGTGGATGTCTGGGTCCAGGCTGCCCCTGCCCATGTCTTCCTTCTCAGCACTTGGGCTGTAATCCCAGCCTCCACCAGCAGACCAGCTGTCCACAGGCCCTGAACTGCCAGGCCCCAGGTGCTCTGCTGGCCCAGCTGTCCTGCCCAGACACCTGTCATTGTCACCAGCAGTCTTTGAATTGGACAGTACAGAAGGCCCAGTACAGCTCTGAAGCCCCCCAAATAAGCACGTTCTTTGTTAACTGGTTCCACCAGTACGTGTTGTAGCCGCCTGTGGAGTGCAGGTGAGGGCTGGAAAAGAAGAAAAGTTTGGGTCTCTGCGTCCTTGTGAACGTCTTATCTGTTTTAAATACAGTGCAGTTCGTTTTATATGATGTGCAATAAAAACAAAAAGCCTTTATAGAAACCTTCTGGATACTGTACTCTAGAAAATAACGAGGGAAACGGGCTGTGGGGAGGGGACCCACAGTGCCCCTGCTGCCCCCACACCCGTGTCTGCCGAAGGCCTGTGCCTGTTCTCCATCTCAAGGCGGAGCCCAGGCCTGCTGCTGCTCATTCCTCTGGTTCTTAGGTACTCATTCATCTACACATTTGCGCCCCCACCCCAAACCCCGCACACTTACAGTTAAGAGCCCTCAGCAGGCGCTGAGCTCCCACCCTCAATGATCCAGGAGAGGCCGAGGCCCAGCAGCATTGCCCGGGGTTTGTTACATGCAGGCTTGGTCCGACCATACCCACTGAGTCAGAATCTGCATTTTAACAGGATGAGTTTATGAAGCCTGCTCTGGCCTGTGTGCTGGGCCCTGTGGAGAAAAGGGAACAGGCCGGCACTTCCGGTCATCTAGTGGAGGAGACACACTGGCCTCTCCTCTGTGCCAGCTGCGAGGGTCAGTGCTCAGATGGCCCAAAGGGACAGCTTCCTGGAAGAGGGGGTTTGTGAACTGGGCCTCAGCGGCGTGCAGCATTCAGGGAGGCGAAATGGGGCTTCTTGAACACATAGTGTGTTTCCTGATTTGTGACCAGGCGGAGGGGACCCAGCCTTCCCCGTGTCTGCTGCCCAAGGGCAGACAGCTAGAGGGAAGCCTTGGCTCAGATCACACCGCTTTCATCAGACTGAAGATGGAGCCTCGCCTGTTCTAGAAGCTACCATGCATTTCTTGTATGAAGGGCTTGATGCCCCCTCCCGAGTATGGGCTGTGTCAGGGAAATGAAGTGGAGTTAGGAAGGAGGGAGCTGACCCAGGGTCCTTACCCTGCTCACTGGCTCACAGGGGAGACCATGCAGCTTTGGGTGCACTCCCTGCGGGGAGGCCTGGGAGCCTCACTCCTCAGACAGTGTCCTGACTCTGAGAACGCTACCAACTCCAGGTGGAAAAGGAGGTTTTGGGGGAGGGGTTAAAGTTGATAAAAAGCCACCAGCAGGTAAAGGGAGGGAAGGTGGGCCTGGGAACTGAACACCTTGGCCCGTCAGGTCTGTGCAGCGTGTCCCCGGAGGCCAGCAGGGGTCAGCAGTTGGCCTGGCCATGGCTCGGCCAGTGCTAAAGCAAGGAAAGAGGGTTAAACCAGCCACTAAGAAAAGAAACCACCACAGCCAGAGAAGACGGCACCCGGGAAAGCATGACCTTTACAGAGGATTTAAACCTGACTCAGGAACTAGAGATTTAGGTCCAGCTAACTGGTTGAAAAGGAGCCGATGATGGGGCTTCCCTGGTGGCGCAGTGGTTGAGAATCTGCCTGCCAATGCAGACGACACAGGTTCGAGCCCTGGTCTGGGAAAATCCCACATGCCATGGAGCAACTGGGCCCGTGAGCCACAATTACTGAGCCTGCGCGTCTGGAGCCTGTGCTCCGCAACAACAGAGGCCGCGATAGTGAGAGGCCTGCGCACCGCGATGAAGAGTGACCCCCACTTGCCACAACTAGAGAAAGCCCATGCACAGAAATGAAGACCCAACACAGCCATAAATAAATAAATAAATA
>NW_006780388.1:1315432-1346944 GCF_000442215.2 Lipotes vexillifer
ATGAATAAAGACACGAACCAGCCATAAATAAATAAATAAAAAAATTGTGTATTATTAAAAAAAAAAAAAAAAAAAGGAGCTGATGATGAGCTGCCCTCTCCCAGCACCCACAGGGAGGCTGGAGGAGCCAGCAGCGGCCATGGCCTCGTGGTGGGCAGCAGGCACAGGCGTTCCTGTGCAGAAGCTCTGCCAGTCGCCACAGGGACTTAGCATAGGAAGAACATGCGCTGAGCTCCAGGGCAGCGGAACATTCACCTATCAGCGAAAACGATGAGACACCCACGCTTCACTGTGATGTGACCTCCTGGGCCAGTCCCGCTTCCTGTGGCTTGGCCTCGGCCTGGACATGGTCACTCAAGGCAATCAAAGGACAGCCACAGCCCAGCTTGAGCAGGGCCCCAGCAAGGGGGCCTTGCAGCCTGCACAACCCCAGAGAGGCCCATGCAGGCAGGAAGCCTCAGGTTTTTGCTGAGCTGGGAAGGGCCTGCCCAGCTGACCACAACTCTGGGTGGATAGAAAGCCCCAGAGTGAGAACGAGCACGGGAGACCTCACCCCAAACATACGAAAACCCCCAGGAGAGTCAGGAGAAGGCCCCGAACTTCTTAGAGGAGCCGGCAGAGCGAGCCTGGGGCCCAGCCCTACCCAGCCATGGGACATCCCTTCTAGGTGGGGAGGAAAGGTGGGGGGCAGTGCTGACTCAGGGGTGCCCTGAGATTCCCCACAGAGGATGCTGTTTCCTTTTGTGCTCAGGATCTTTCGACCCTGAGCCGTGGAGGGAGGAGCAGAGGGGCCTCCTGGCCTCTGTCATGTGACAGATACCCACCTGGCCCCTGTGGTTTCCAACATCCTGTGGGCGGCCTGCTCTCAAATGCCTTAGCTGCACCTCTGGCCAGGGCTGCAGCCGCCAGTCTGCACTCTGCCTGCCTAAAGCCTCAGCAGGCTTCTCCAGGGTAGCCACCGTGTGTCGCCCCAGCACCTGGCGAGCGCTGATGGAAGGGACAGAGGGAGTGAGGGGGGAATGGGAGGATGGCATTCTATGAAGCACTTCTGATCTGCCGCCTTGGTACCCTCCCCTCCATCACCCACGCAGCTCTTGAGGACAGGCTAATACAAGCACATGCCCCGCCCCCTCCCAACTCCCCTCACACACAAGCTGCTACATGCACTTGAACCTACTACTCTCCTGCTCTACAACCATTGCTGGCTCCCACCTGCTCGCTGAGAAAATCTGAGGCCCCATCACTTTGCTCCCACTTCGTCATCTGCTTCTCTCAGTGGCTTCACATGAGGTGGTTTGCTCCCTGCCACCAGAGTCTGTCCTGTATTTTTCCTCTATTGTAACTTTTCTCATGTTGTTCACTCTGGGCTGTGTCCTTCCCCATCAATGCAGCGCACGTGCTGAGGTCCACATCCAGGGGCCTGAGTGAACTGCCACATTCTGCTGTTTCAGGTGCAGCTGACCTGCCTTGGGGGCCCTTGAGTCGGGAAGACACTGTGGAGTACAGCCGGGGCAAAGGTGCCTCTTGGGTGCTAGAGAGAAGGAAAGCAAGGGCGGTTAGAAGAAGGGGTGAGGAGGGCCACACACCGTATCAGAGCATGCCAGCCTAGAGTGGCAGGATGCAGTTCCAGCCCCAGCGAGGTGAGCTGCCTGCTGTGTGGCCTTGAGGAAGTCACTGAATGCCCCCACGCTTGCCTGGTTTCCCTACCACCCCCCCAAAAGCAAAGGTCTGCTGATGGGTGAGTCTGTTTTCCTTTGTGGCCTTGGTTGGACCACTTTCCCCTGAGCATCAGGTCTGCAGGGGCACTCAGTCCTTGAAACAAGACCCTGGCATCACCCTTGCCTCTGACTTACAGGGTGGTGACAAAGCCAGAGAGCTGGCCCGAGGCAGCTACAGCTGATTTGTCTGTAAGGCTGTTGGCTTTTGAAATCAGACAGGAAGGAGGGTTGAGGTGGAGCCCGGCACAGGAAGAGGTGAGGAGCCCCGGCTGCCGTGACAGCCGGTGGGCTACGGGGAGTGCGGGAGCTGGCAGGCCACGGCCCTGCTGCCCTGCACGGTAATCACCTCCTGATCCCTCCAGACAGGGCTTCACTCCTGCCCTGGACAGGTCCTGACGGCTCGGGGACCAGCTGACCAGCCACAGAGATTCCCAGGACATCCTCACACCCACCCAGCTGCCTCTGTCCACTGGAGCAGGGCTGAGCCCAGGAGCGCTGGGATGGACCCCCCCGGCCCCCCAGCATTGGCATCCCTAGAGCAATGAGGCCCGGGAGGTAAGTCGAGTCCAGACTGCCTCAGTGCAGGATGGGGGAGGAAGAGGAGACAGCTGGCAGAAAGGACCATGACTTTGAGGGCCTGAGCCACTCTGTGGAGTGGTGGCTGGGGCAACTCCAGGAAGGTGTCCCCATGGGTGCCAGGAGCTGCTGGGAAGGACTAGATAACGGTGTGAAATAAGCAAACAGGTGCCTAAGGACAGCCCACAATGGGCCAAGGCGACAAAGCCCAGCACCCCAGGTACCAATGATGGGACAGGAGGAGCAGGAAGTAGCTGGAAAGTGCTGCAGGCAGGCAGAGGTGAGGTTGAGCAGTGCATCCCAGTGGTTAAACTTGGAATCAGCAGACCTGGGCACCATCCTAGCATCCCCTTTCCTCACTTAAGATGGAGGGGACAATACCAGACCTGCCCAGGGTCCTGAGGACCAAGGGAGGTGGTGCAGGTGGGGTTGGGTCTATCACCCAGTGCCTGCTCCATAAATGTCACCCTCATGTTGGGTGAGCAGTCCCCAGGGTCCTCTCCCAGCTGCACCCTCAGATGGAGGTGAGGTTCATCATTCTGAGAGGGACGGTAATCACAGAGGCTTTCTCAGAAGAGGCGCCATAGAGCTGGTCCAGGGTGGCTATTGGTCATAGGGCCCTCCCCTGTAGCCAGGCTCCTGGGTCCCAGGGTTTTTCCCTGTCCCCTCAAAGGACGCATATGCTTTCCCTGAGCCCTAGGGCTCACCCTTGGCCATTACAGGGAAACCTGCAGCTGGCTCCCAGGTCAGGGTGCAGGCTGGGCACCTTCTCCTCTGTCCCAGGGGTGCCAGAATCCCCAGGGTTGAGCCTGTCCCAGTCCCCAAGAGGGTTCCAGGGCAGTGAAGTTAGGAGAGCCGTGTCTCGCGGTGAAGGCACTGCTTCCTCCCTCTGGGAAAGGCTGTTTGGTCTCAGGTGGTCAGCGGTCATGGTCGGGGGGGCCACCTAAGAGGGCTGAGAACTGAAGCCTCAGGCCCTGGGGGGCAGGGGCAGGGGCGGGAGTCAGGAGACAGGAACATCTGAGAAGCTGTGGCCTGGGACACGGGCAGCCCAGGAGGGAGGGCAGAACTGCAGGCCCCACAGTCACCAAGTGTAGGTGGGCAGAGCAGAGGCCGGCTGCTCTCACACAGGCCTGGCAGACCGGACTGGGGCCCCTAGAAGGAAAGCGTAGGACAAGCCGGGCCTCGTTGGCAGAGACAATGAGGAAATCGGGGCCTGGGCCTCAGGGATGAGACAGAAGCCCAGCTGTGGAGCCTGAGGGACAGGGTCTGAGTGATTCCAGCACAAGGGCACGCAGGTCCTTAGCTGTGTCCTGCCCCATGGATGAAGCACTGGAGGATGCATGGGAGCAGGGAAGCCCTACTCCAGGGAGGTGGCCGTGGACCCCCGGCCCTGCGTCTGGCCTTGCCCTGCCCGCTACAGCACAGACCCTCTGCAGACTGACCGCCCTCTGGCCCTAAAAGCCCCCAAGGCGATCCAAGGCCCACCCATCCTCAGTCTTTTTCCCTTTAAGCTGGGCTCTCAGGCCTCCTGCTGCTCACCGGAGACTGTCTACACTGGGCAGGGTCTACCTGGCTGTCCCTGGTGGCATGTGTGGCCACCGGATGTCACCCTGCTCAGAAGTCTGTGGTAGGTTCCACCCTGTGAGGGTGGCATCTGGGGCTGTAAGCAGGGCTGTCCACACAGGTGGCCAGGTAGCCACCCTCAGCCGCTGCTGGCCCTGGGAGGTCATGGGAATGGTGTGGCTCCTGGGCCAACTGCTGGGGTCTCCTCTTCTGTTTTTGTTGGGACAAGGTGTCCAAAGGTGAAGGCCAGGCTCGGGGGGCTCTTATCTGAGTGGGGCCTGAGTAGGGGTGCCAGATAACAGAACACCCTGTTAATACTGAATCTCAGATAAAGAATGAGTTTTGTTTTTTTTAAATATAAGTATGTCCCAAGTAGTACATAAGATATACTAAAAGAATTATTTGTTGTTTGTCTGAAATTCAAATTTCACTGGCTGTCCTGTATCTTAATTTGCTCAATCTGGCAACCCTAGGCGAGGTCAGTGGGGCAAGAAAGATGGGTGTCTGATCAGGAGGGAATGTTGGCCCCACTGCTGAGTGGCTGCTGGGACCCAGAGGCAAGGAGCTCGCCCTCCCACCTTCCCAGGCACACGCAGGCCAGCCTCTTCCTCCTGCTCACTCTCGCCTTCTGCTGTCGCTTCTTTGTCACTTTCCTAGCCTCTCTCTGGCCCAGTGGTTCTCAACTCTGGCTGCTCATTAGAATCACCTGGGTAGTTTTAAAATGCATCCATGTAGGGGCTCTACCCCAGACCAGTGAAATCTCTGCACAGTTGGGCTAAGCAGTGGCTTTTTTTAAAATAGTGCTCCATAGAATGACCATAAAATCCAGCAATTCCACTTCTGGGTATACACCCAAAAGAGTTGAAAGCAGAGCCTTGAACTGCTATTTGTACTCCCACATTCACAGCAGCATTATTCACAAGAGCCAAAAGGTGGAAACAACCTAAGTACAATATCTATTGACGAATGGATGAATAAACAAAATGTGGTCCATCCATAAACTGGAATATTATTTAGTCTTAAAAAGGAATGAAATTCTAGTACCTGTTACAACTTGGATGAGCCTGGAAAACATTATGCTCGAAGAGGCCAGATGCAAAGGGACAAATACTGTGTGATCCCACTTACATGAGGTACCGAGAGTTGTCAGATTCATATAAACAGAAAGTGGTTACCAGGGGCTGGGGAGTCAGTGCTTAATGAGTACAGAGTTCCCATTTGGGAGGATGAATAAGTTCTAGAGGTGGATGGTGGTGATGGTTGCACAACACTATAAATGTACTTAATGTCACTGAATTGAATGCTTAAAAAATAGTTAAAATAGTAAATTTTATGTTATGTATACTTTACCACAATAAAAATTTTAAATTAAAAAAATATTTAGTGCTCCAGACAACGTCCTGCCAGAGCTGAGAGGCACTGAGCCTGGCCCTTCTTCAACATGGTCCTGCGTACTTCTGGCCACCACCCCACCCCCACCAAAGCATAGTCTGTTACCTGGTGGGTGTACCTGGACATCCAATGCAGGAGGCTGTGTCCAGCCCTGGGCCACACCCTGACATCGCCCTAAGAGCAGGACAGAGGCCTGAGTGTCCCAGCTCATGCACTAAGAGGCTGCAGTAACAGTGCTTCATTTTGGTTTACATACATTTGAACTTTTAGATAGCTGCTAGCATAACGTTCTCTAAATTGAGGTATAACTTAGTAAAGTGAGCTCAATGGATTTTTATATACGTGTACGCCTGTGTGTACACCATCCAGATTAGTAGATAGAAGTTTACAGCACCCTAGAAGGCTCCCTCATGCCCCGTCCAGTCAGAACCGCCTCCAAGTGTAACTACTGCTTTGACTTCTATCTTTTCAGATTGGTTTGGCCTGACTTTAAACTTCCTACAAATGGAATCACAAGAGTGTGCCTCTTTTGCGTCAGACTCCTTTCACTCACAATGTCTGCGAGAGTCAGCCATAGTGTTGAGGATATCAGTAGCTTATTCTGTTTCTTTATAATGTAGGATTTGATTGTATGAACATTCCAAAAAAATCTCAATCTTTTGTTGATGGACATTGGTTGTTTCCACTCTTCTGGAGTTTATGAATAAAGCTGCTATAAATATTCTGATCTGGGTTTTGGTGGACATAAACACTCGTTTCTGTTGGGTATATACCCAGGAGGGAAATTACTGGGTCACAGAAATATGCATATTTAGTCTTACCATTACCAAACATTTTTCCAGAGTGATCTTAATTTTCATTTTCTGATTACTAATGATATTCTCTGCAGTGACATTCTTTCAATTTTTGGCTCAGTTTATCATCAGGTGTCTGTTTCTTACTGATTGATTAATGTGTTGGGGATGTTGTCTCCTAGTCAATGGTTTGCTTTTTCACCTTTTAATGCTGTCTTCTAATGAACAGATATTCCTAATTTTAATGAATCTCAATACATTGTTCTTTTCTTTCATGGTTAGTGCTTTTTGTGTTCTGTTTAATCTTTATGTAGACCAAGTTCAAAAAGATATATATATATTTTTTTTGCGTATGTGGGCCTCTCACTGTTGTGGCCTCTCCCGTTGTGGAGCACAGGCTCCGGACGCATAGGCCCAGCAGCCATGGCTCACGGGCCCAGCCGCTCTGCGGCATGTGGGATCTTCCCGGACCGGGGCACGAACCCGTGTCCCCTGCATCAGCAGGCGGACTCTCAATCACTGCGCCACCAGGGAAGCCCTAAAAAGATATTTTGATCCTGTATTTTTTCTAAGGCTTGACTGTGTTAGTATTCACATTTAGATCTATGATCCAGCTTGAATTAATGTTTTGTGTACGGTGTGAGGTAGAGGTCAGGGTTCCCTTTTCCCATATGAATATCCCATTAGCCAGCACAATTTAATGCCCACTGAATTGCAGTGGAGGCCTTGTTATAAATCAGGTGCCCATATATGTGTGGGTCTGTTTCTGGACCCTCTATTCTAGTGCACTGGTCTATTTGCCTGCCCTTGTACCAATATCTATAGCTCTATACTAAGTCTTGATATTGTGTAGTGTAAGTCCTCAGGCTTTGTTCTTCTTCTTCAAGATTATTTTGTCTATTTCAGGGTCTTTTGTTTATGTTTTAGAATCAGCTTACCAATTTCCACCCTCCCCACCCCCCTCCAAAAAGCCTGCTGGGATTTTGATTGGTATGTCAATCTATAGATCATCTTAATAATACTGAGTCTTTCAATCCATGAATATGGCAAATCCCTACTTTAGGTCTTCTTTAATTTCTCTTAGTATTGTTTCATAGTTTTCAATGTGGAGGTCATGCAAATTTTCTGCTAGATTTATTCTTTTTTTAATATTTATTTATTTATTTGGCTATGCTGCGTTGTAGGTGCAGCACGCAGGATCCTTGTTGCAGCATGTGGGATCTTTATTTGCAGCATGCGAACTCTTAGTTGCAGCATGTGGGATCTAGTTCCCTGACCAGGGATCAAACCCAGGCCCCCTGCATTGGGAGCGTGGAGTCTTAGCCACTGGACCACCAGGGAAGTCCCTAGATTTATTCTTATATATTTGATTTTTTTAATAGCATTTAAAATTTTTACTTTTGACTTGAGTGTTGCTAGTAAATAGAAATATAACTGATCTTTTTGTGTATTGATCTTGTGTCCAGAAACCTTGTTAAGTTCATGTATTAGTTCTAATAGTTCTATTGTAGATTCTTTTGGATTTTAAAAGTATACAGTCATGTCAACTGTGAATAGTGACAGTTTTATTCTTTCCTTTTCCAATCTTGATGTCTTTTATTTCTTTTATTTGCCCTATTGCACTAGAACCTACTTAAAAAAAAAAAAAAACATCAACTAGAAGAGGTCACCCCTGGGGAGTGGAAGTGAGGTATATACTTTACTTACTTTTGTATTATTTAAATGATTTTAATGTTTTACTTTTATAATTCTATAAGCAATCTATTTAAATGAGGGGAAGCAATACACATTAGTTAGCAAAATCTAAGCAATCAAAATTCACAAAATAAGAAACAATTCCTTAATCCCACTGTCAAATATTTCCAGCTAATCTCTAGCCAGACAAAAACAATATCCTATTTTCTTTTTAAAACATAAAGGTATCCCATCATAATTCTGCTCTGCACACTGAGTTTTTTCCCCACATAAAAATACATTGTGGGGCTTCCCTGGTGGCACAGTGGTTAAGAATCCACCTGCCAATGTAGGGGACACGGGTTCGAGCCCTGGTCTGGGAAGATCCCACATGCTGCAGAGCAACTAAGCCCGTGCACCACAACTACTGAGCCTGCGCTCTAGAGCCCATGTGCCACAACTACTGAAGCCTGCATGCCTAGAGCCCAGGCTCGGCAACAAGAGAAGCCACCGCAATAAGAAGCCTGTGCACTGCAACGAAGAGTAGCTGCTTCTCACCGCAACTAGAGAAAGCCCACTTGCAGCAACGAAGACCCAATGCAGCCAAAAATAAATAAAATTAATTAATTTTTAAAAAAATTTTAAAAATACATTGTAAACCATACAGGAAGCTCAACAAACTCCAAGTAAGATTAGTTCAAAAAGACCCACACCAAGACACATTATAATCAAACCTTCAAAAAACAAAGACAATCTTGAAATCAGCAACAGAGAAGAAAATCATCACACACAAGGGATCCTCAATAAGATTATCAACAGATTTCTCATCAGAAACTTTGGAGGCCAGAAAAGAGTAGGCTGACATATTCAAATGCTCAAAGAAAAAAATCCTATCAACCAAGAGTCTTATATCCAGCAAAACTGCCCTTCAAAATTAAGGGAGGGGCTTCCCTGATAGCGCAGTGGTTGAGAATCCGCCTGCCAGTGCAGGGGACACGGGTTTGATCCCTGGTCCGGGAAGATCCCACATGCCGCAGAGCAGCTAGGCCCGTGAGCCACAACTACTGAGCCTGCGCTCTAGAGCCCATGAGCCACAACTACTGAGCCCACGTGCCACAACTACTGAAGCCCGTGCGCCTAGAGCTCATGCTCCTCAACAAGAGAAGCCACCACAATGAGAAGCCTGCGAACCACAAAGAAGAGTAGCCCCCACTTGCCGCAACAAGAGAAAAGCCCACGCATAGCAACGAAGACCCAATGCAGTCAGAAACAATAAATAAATAAAATAAAATAATAAAATAAATAAATTTATTTTTAAAAAATTAAGGGAGAAATTAAGACATTCCCAGATAAACAAAAGCTGAGGGAGTTCATGACCATGACCTTCCCTGCAAGAAATGCTCAGGGGAGTCCTGAGCACTAGACAGTAGTAACTCAAAGTCATATGGAGAAATAAAGATCTCAACAAAAGTCAACACATGGGCAATTATGAACGCTAGTAACAATGGTTTATAACTGCACTTTTTGTTTTCTACATGATTTAAGATACTATTATATTTAAAGAAAAAACAATTATTGGTGTACAAGCTAATATTACTATATCATTGGTTTGTAACTTCAAATTTTGTTTTCTACATAATATAAGAGACTAAAGAATTTTTTTTAATTATTAGTTTATGTTTGGGGGGCACACAATGTATAAAGGTGTAATACTGTGACATCAACAACCAAAAGGGGTGGGGACAGAGCTGTAAAGGAGCAAAGTTTTTGTTTGTTATTGAGTTAAGCTGGTATAAATTCAAATTAGAGTATTATAACTTTAGGATATTAAATGTAACCCATGGTAACCACAAAGAAAATAACTAAAATATATACACAAAAGGAAATGAAAAAGGAATTTTAACATTTCAGTACAAAAAATCAACTAAATACAAAAGAAGATGGTAATGCAAGAAATGAGGGGGGAAAGTAATAAGGCAGAATAAAAACAAATAGCACCATGACAGAAGTAAGGCCCTTCTTATCAGCAATTACTTTAAACGTAAATGGGTTAAACTCTCTAATCAAAAGACAGAGATTGGCAGAATGGAGATAACCATGTGATCCAACTACATGATGTCTATGAGAGACTAACTTTAGATCCAAAGACACAAATAGGTTGAAAATGAAAGGACAAAAAAAGATATTCCATGGGGAGTTCCCTGCTGGCTTAGTGGTTAGGATTCTGGGCTTTCACTGCTGTGGCTCGGGTTCAGTCCCTAGTTGGGGAACTGAGATCCCACAAGCCGTGCAGCATGGCCCCACCCAAAAAACCTAAAAATTACATTCCATGACAATAGTAACCAAAAGAGAGTGGGGAAGCTATACTGATATCAGACAAAAAAGGCTTTAAATCAAAAAAGGTTACAAGAGACAAAGAAGGACATTTTATATTAATAAAAGATTTGAAACAGCAAGAAGATATAACAATTATAAACATTATATACCTAATGAAAGACCATTAAAACATATGAAGCAAAAACTGACAGGACTGAAGGGAGAAATAGTTCCACAATAATAGTTGGATACTTTAATAATCCACTCACAATAATGCACAGAACAACCAGACAGAAGACAAATAACGAAATAGAAGTCTTAACACAATTAGATCTAACAGACACATACAGAATACTCTACCCAACAAGAGAATATTCTTTTCAAATGCACATGGGATTTTAACAGAACTGACCATATGTTAGGCTACAGGTTAAGTCTTTAGAGATTTTAAAAGATAGATATTATACAAAGTATCTTCTCTAACCACAGTGGGATGAAGTTAGAAATAAATAACAGAAGAAAAACTGGAAAATTCATGAAATTGCAGAAATTAAACAACACACTATTTTTTAAAAATTTATTTTATTTTTATTTATTTTTGGCTGCGTTGGGTCCTTGCTGCAGAGAGTGCAGGCTCCCTCCAGTTCCGGCAAGCAGGGGCCACTCTTCGCTGAAGTGCACAGGCCTCTCATTGTGGTGGCCTCTCCTGTCACAGAACACAGGCTCCAGGTACTCGGGCTTCAATAATTGCGACGCACAGGCTCAGCAGCCATGGCTCACAGGCCCCAGAGCACAGGCTCAGCAGCTGTGGTGCACAGGTCCAGTCGCTCCGTGGCACGTGGGATCCTCCCAGACCAGGGCCCAAACCCAGGTCCCCCGCATTGGCAGGCGGACTCCCAACCACTGTGCCACCAGGGAAGCCCAAACAACACACTTTTAAATCACTAATGTATTAAGGAAGAATTCACAAGGAAAATTTAAAAATACTCAGAGATGAATAAAAATGAAAACACAACATGCCAAACTTATGGGACACAGTGAAAGTGGTGCTAAGGGAGGAAACTGATAGCTATAAGTATTTAAATTAAAAAATGGGAAAGATCTCAAATCAACAACCTAACTTTACAACTGAAGAAACTAGAAAAAAAAGAACAAACTAAACCCAAAACTAGCATAAGGAAGGAAATAATAAAAATAAAACAGAAAATAGAAAAATGATAAGAGAAAAATCAATGACACCAAAAGTTGGTTCTTCAAAAAGATTAATAAAATTGACAAATCTTTTGCTAGATGGACTAAGGAAAAAGAGAGACGACTTAAATTACTAAAACTAGAAAAGAGGGACTTCTCTGGCAGTCCAGTGGTTAAGACTCTGTGCTTTCAATGCAGGGGGTGTGGGTTCGATCCCTGGTCAAGGACCTAAGATTCCACATGCCATGTGGTGCAGCCAAAATATATATATATATTCACTAGTGAATTCTACCAAACATTTAAAGAAGTAATACCAATCCTTCTCAAAATTTTCTGAAAAGTTGAAAAGGAGAGAACATTTCCCAACCCATTCTATGAGGCCAGCATTACCCTGATACCAGAGCCAAACAAAGACACTATAAGAAAAGAAAAATACAGATATCCCTTATGAGCACTGATGCAAAAATCTTCAACAAAAACCAAATGGAATTTATTCACGGAATACAAGGATGGTTCGACATAGGAAAATCAACCAATGTAATATGCCACATAAACAAAAGGAAGGAAAAAACCCACATGAACATCTCAACTGACACAGAAAAAGCATTTGACAAAATTGAACATCCCTTCATTATAAAAACACTCAGTGGGCTTCCCTGGTGGCACAGTGGTTGAGAGTCCGCCTGCCGATGCAGGGGACATGGGTTCGTGCCCCGGTTCAGGAAGATCCCACATGCTGTGGAGCGGCTGGGCCTGTGAGCCATGGCTGCTGAGCCTGCGCGTCCGGGGCCTGTGCTCCGCAACGGGAGGGGCCCCAACAATGAGAGGCCCGCGTACCGCAAAAAAAAAAAAAACAACAGTAAGCTAGGAATAGAAGGAATCTATCTCCACATAATAAAAACCTGCAGCAAACATCATACTCAATGATGAAAGACTGATAGTGATTCCTCTAACATTGGGAACAAGGTAAGGATGCCTGCTTTCACCACTTCTATTCAACATAGTACTGGAAGTTCTAGCCAGAGCAATTAGGTAAGAAAAAGGAACTGAAGGGGAAAAAACGAAATTTCTATCCAAAGAAGACTGGTAAAATTATTATGGCCAAGTTATACAGTGGAAAATTATGTGGCCATAAAAGGCCACACAGAAAAGTCATCCAAACTGGAAAGGAAGAAGTAAAATCATCTGTTTGCAGATATGATTTTTTATGCAGAAAATCCTAAAGATTCCACAAAACAACTGTTAGAACTAATAAGTGAATTCATCAAAGTAGCAGGATACAAAGTCAACACACAAAATTCACCTTCATTTCTATACATGAACAATGAACAACCTGAAAAGGACATCACAAAAACGATTCCATTCACAATAACAGCAAAAAGAATAAAATGCTTAGGAATTAACTTAACCAAGGAGGTAAAAGACCTGTACAATGAAAACTACAAAACACTGCTGAATTAAAGAAGACATAAATTAATGGAAACACATCCCATGTTCATGAACTTGAAGACTTAATATTGTTAAAATGTCTATACTACTGAAAGCTAGCTACAGACTCAGTGCAATCCCTATCAAAATCTCAATGACATTTTTTTTTGCAGAAATATAAAAACCCAACTTAAAATTCACATGGAATTTCAAGGCACCTCAAATAGCCAAAACAATCTTGAAAAAGAACAAAACTAAATAAGAACCTGCCATATTAAAAAAACAAACAAAAAAACCCCAAAAAACTAGAGGACCCACACTTTTGTGTGTGTGTGTGTGTGTGTGTGGTACACGGGCCTCTCACTGTTGTGGCCTCTCCCGTTGTGGAGCACAGGCTCTAGACACGCAGGCTCAGTGGCCATGGCTCACAGGCCTAGCTGCTCCATGGCATGTGGGATCTTCCTGGACTGGGGCACGAACCCGTGTCCCCTGCATCGGCAGGCGGATTCTCAACCACTGCACCACCAGGGAAGCCCCGAGGACCCACACTTCTTAATTTCAAAATTTACCACAAAGTGGCAGTAATCAAAAGAGTATGGTATTAGCATAAAGACAGACATGTAAACCAATGGAATAGAATAGAGAGCCCAGAAATAAACCCTCATGTATATGGTAAAATGATTTTTGACAAGGGTGCCATGACCATTCAATGAAAAAAGGACAGTCTTTTCAACAAATGGTGCTATAAAAACTGGATATCTACATACAAAAGAATAAAGTTGGATCCTTACCTAATACCATACACAAAAATTAACTCACAATGGATAAATGTAAGACCTAAACCAATAAAACTCTTAGAAGAAAACAGAGGACAAAGCTTCACAACATTGGATTTGTCAATTATTTCTTGGATATGACACCAAAAGCACAGGTAACAAAAGAAAAATTAGACAAAATGGACTTCATGAAAATTAAACAATTTTGTACATCAAAAGACACTATCCACAGAGTACAAAAACAAACCCACAGGATGGGAGAAAATATTTGCAAATCATATATCTGATAAGGATTTAATATCCAGAATATATAGAGAACTCCTAAAATTCAACAACAACAAAAAACCCAAACAACCTGATTGAAAAATGGGCAAAGGATTTGAATAGATATTTCTCCAAAGAAGACATATAAATGGCCGATAAGCACACGAAAAGATGCTCAACATTACTAATCATTGGGGAAACACAAATCAAGACTACAATGAAATACCACCTCACACCCATTAGGATGGCTGCTATCAAAAAACCAGAAAACAACAAGTACTTGTGAGAATGTGGAGAAATTGGAACCCTGTGCACTCACGGTTGGTGGGAAAGTAAGATGTTAAAGCTGCTTTGGAAAACAGTGTGGCAGCTCCTCAAAAAATTAAAAATAGAGTTACCATATGATCCAGCAATTCCACTTCTGGGTATAAACCCTAAAGAATTGCAAGCGGGGTCTTAAAGAGTTCATCTTTGTACACCCATGTTTGTAGCAGCATTATTTACCAAAGCTAAAACATGAAAGCAGCCCAAGTACTCACTGACAGGTGAATGGATAAGCAAAATATGGTACCTACATACAATGGAATATTATTTAACCATAAAAGGGAACAAAATTCTGATACATGTTGCAATATGGAGGAACCTGGAAAACATTATGCTCAGTGAAAGAGGCCAGATGCAAAAAGACCAATATTGTATGATTCTACTTATATGAGGTACTTAGAGTCATCAAAATCATAAAGACAGAAAGTACAGTGGTGGTTGCCCGGGGCTAGGGAGGAGGGGAGCATAGGGAGTTGTTTAATGGGTATAGAGTTTCAGTTTTAAAAGATAAAGAGAGTTAAGGGGATGATCATGGTGATGGTTGCACAACAGTGTGAATACACTTAATACCACTGACCTGTACACTTAAAAATGGTTAAGATAGTAACTATGTTATATGAATTTTACCACAATTTTTTAAAAGTGGAAAAAAAAACATTGAAATTCTAGAAAAGGTAAAACTATAGTGAAAAAAGCAGATGGATGGCTCAGGGGGAGAAAGAAATGTTCAGTGACTTGATTGTGGTAGATGTTACACAGGTGTATACATTTGTCAGAACTCATATAACTCTATTTGAAATGCGTACATTTTATTTTATATAAATTATAATTTAGGACTTCCCTGGTGGCACAGTGGTTAAGACTCCATGCTCCCAATGCAGGGAGCCCGGGTTCGATCCCTGGTCAGGGAACTAGATCTCACATGCATGCCGCAACTAAAAGTTCGCATGCCACAACTAAGGAACCTGCCGGCCACAACTAAGACCTGGTGCAACCAAATAGATGATAAAATAAATAAATAATTTAAAAAAAATATATATATATAGGATTCTCATTTAAAAAAAAATCATACCTCAGAAAAGTGATTAAAACCTTTATAACAGGGCTTCCCTGGTGGCACAGTGGTTAAGAATCCACCTGCCAGTGCAGGAGACACAGGTTCGAGCCCTGGTCCAGGAAGATCCCACACGCTGCGGAGTAACTAAGCCCGTGCGCCACAACTACTGAGCCCGTGTGCCACAACTACTGAAGCCCGCGCGCCTAGAGCCCGTGCTCCACAACAAGAGAAGCCCATGCACCACAACGAAGAGTAGCCCTCGCTCGCCACAACTAGAGAAAGCCCATGCGCAGCAACAAAGACCCAACGCAGCCAAAAATAAATAAATAATGCATAAATGAATTTAAAAAAAAAAACCTTTATAACATTAAGAGTCAAAAAAATACACTGTGGACATTTCCAGTTTGACCTTATTATTTTTTATGTCCACATAGTTTTCCACTGTTTAACTGTGCCAAAATAATTTTACCAATCCTCTTTGGACAGAAATTTAGTTCTTTTCCCCTTCAATTTCTTGTTGTTGTAAACAATGTTTCAGGATCATCCTTATAGTCACACCTCTGTGCACTTGCCCAATTATTTCTTTAGCATAAATTCCCAGAAGTGGAACTTCTGGATCAAAGATATTTAATGACAATAGATAATGATACATTATGATCCAGAATCATACTAATTTACCCTCCCACCAGCTATGCACTAAGATTCCTATTAATCCCATGTTCTCACCAATGCAGCCTGTTATGTCATTATAATAGCTCCTTGTTTTGTTTTTTCTTGATCATTAGTGGGACTGAGCATCTTTTCAATATCATGGTCACTTATACTTCTATGAATTATCTATGTGCTTTTTTCTATTTCTGTCTGGGTCCACAATTACCTGTCTGTGTCCATCATTCTATTTCTATTTCTATTCATTTCTATTTCTTTCTTATTGATTTTAAGAGTTCCTTATACACTAAAGATATTAATGCTCTTTCACATATTTGCAAATGTTGACTCTTGGCTTGAGGTTTTCCTCCAATTTTATTTGTGGCATCTATTATTATTGAGAAATATTCAATTAAGGCAAATCTGTTAGTCTTCCCCTTTATGACTCCTGGATTTTATGTCTTGCTTGAAAAAAAGCCTCCCTCACCGAAAGAATATTTTAAAATATTCTCTCATATTTTCTTATTGTGCTTTTATGGTTTTGTATTTAATCCAAACTGAAGTTAAGTTTTGCATTTAATGTGAAGTAAAGTTCAAAAAAATTTTTTTTCATAGGCTGGCCAATACCACTGACTTGAAATGTTATTTTTGTCATATTACCAAATTCCTTCATATGTAAATAATATAAATATATATTTGTTCCTGGACCCTTTATTATGTTCTATTGACTTATGTTTCTATTTTTGTGCTATCCCACCCTGTTATACATAGCTTAATACTAATGGAAGATTATATTCAAGAATGCAAGTTTGGTTTGATGTTAGAAAATCTATTAGCATAGCTCACATTTTTTGTTTTGTTTTTTTGTTTTTGGCTGTGCCACACAGCATAAAATTCCCTGACCAGGGATCAGGCCCGTGCTCCTTGCAGTGGAAGCACAGAGTCTTAACCACTGGACTGCCAGGGAAGTGCCAGTGTAGTTCACAGTTTAAAGAAGAGATCTGAGGGACTTCCCTGGTGGTCCAGTGGGTAGGACTCCATACTCCCAAAGCATGGGGCCTGGGTTCGATCTCTGGCTGGGGAACTAGATCCTGCATGCATGCCTCAACTAAGAAGCCCACATGTCGCGACTAAGACCCGGCGCAGCCAAAATAAATTAATTAATAAAAACAGAATAAAATAAAATAAAATAAAGGAGAGATCTGATATACATCAGTCCCGTTGCTGACTCCAGTGGCTTCACACCACACTCAAACGTATCCAAACTCCTTAGGGGAATGACCAGGTCTCAAGCCCCTCTGAGGTGGCCTCCCAACCCCCTTTGTGAGCCCACGTGCTCATTCACTGCATTCCAGCAACTCTGGCCTTTTCCTGCTGCTCTAACACGCAGGGTATTTACACTTGCTGTTCCCCTGGCTCTCTGCATGACTCTCTCCTTCTCACCTTTCAGATCTCTGATCATATGTAGCTTTCTCACAGAGTCCTTCCCTGGACACTGAGACTAAAGTACCCTTCCCCCTGGACCCTGACCCTCTCCATCACTCACACGGTTTATTTTATTCAGGCACTAATCACCATCAGAACTGCCTTGCTTATTCACTTGTTTTCTTCCTTACTATCATTATCCTCCACCCCCACCACACTCACAAGGTAAGGACTTTCTCTAATTGTTCACCTTTACATCACCAGTGCCTGGAACACACAGCAGCCCCCTATAAGTATCTGCTAGCTGGATGAATGATTGGAAGTAAATCATGCAATTATATCAATATTGCTAAAAAGTTATTTGCTCATTTAACAGACATGCCTAAAACTTTTATAAAATGTGTCAACATACCTTAAGAGGCAGGTAGATTATACAGCACAAGTATTGCTGTCAGCGAAGCCTTGGTTTCTATTCCAACACAACTGCTTCCCACTCGTGTATCCTTGAGAAAGTCATTTAAACTCTCTGAGCCTCAGTGTCCTCATCTATAAAATGCGAGAAGTAACGGTAATGAGAGTTGTTACAAGGCGTAAATGAAATGATGTAAGTACAGTGCTTAACAGAGTGTCTGAAACACAGTAAGCCTTCAACAAGGATTATATAATGTTACTTGAATGGCAATAAGAAAGGAGGAATTGAAGGAATCTTTTCCAAGAGGAGAAGATAACTAATTAGAAACCGGTCACAAACATCATGTCTAATGGTTTGGGCTAGAACCACTCCTGGGAGAGTCAGGAGTAAGAAAACGATGCCTGTTACAACCACTGTCCTTCAACATTGCTGGGGGCCGCAGTGGGGCTGGACCATGCAGAGAAATTGTTCAAAATAAGAGATGAAATTATTTGCATTGCAGTAATTCAAAAGCCTGAAGAGAGTTAACTGAAAAATGAGAACTACTGTGACTACTTAACATGTTGGTGGGATACAAGATAAAATACACAAAAATTGCCTTCTTTGACACCAACAAAATTCATAATAACAACAAGAACTATTTAAAAATACTTAGACACAAAGAAGAAATTGGCAAGATCTAGATAAGGAAAAATATAGTTTTAGCAAAGGATCTAAAGAAAAACCTCAATAATACCTCCATTAATCTGTGCACATTAATATGACTTAAACCAACACCGCACCCAGTTTTTTTCCCACTTGGTTTTTTTTTTTTTTTTTTTTTTTTTTTTTTTTTTTTTTTCTGTTTTGGGAAAAAAGTGAGGCACTGAGGACTCTAATCATAACAAAAAATTGTTTCTCTATAAGCAAGGGATATCTGTCCAGTACACCTCAGAAAAATCAGATATAGGAAATTATAGATGGACTCATTGCTAGGATTAGAATAAGAGGAATAGAAGATTACAGTGTTCTCTAATCCAAAATGTTTGATACTGGGTTGTTTAGAATTGTTTTGGCTGCAAGTAATACAAACCTGATATAAACTGGTTTCAGATGGCGGACTCTCAAGCACTGCGCCACCAGGGAAGCCCCTCCCACTTGGTTTTGACATTTAGAAAAATAAAATAAAACAGCCAGAAGGGTCCTGAAAAAGTGTAAGGAGCATGGCCTCACCTTGGCCTATTTCTGAAGTTCCCAGAATAGTTTAGTCAGCTCGGTTGGGCACCACCTACCTCAAATTCATTGCACTAACTCTTCAATATCACTGTGAAAATAGCATTAGAAAATGCTATTTTACTTGTTGCCAAGCTTCTTTTAGCATTTTCCACGTAGAAAGGTTCATCTCAAGTTAAAATGCCTGGGAAGCCCAATTGAAATCCAAGGTCAGCGAGTGTGTTGGATCCTGGGGGCTGTATTCAGTGGTCCCCTCGTAAATGAATCACATTGGGACCCAGAGAGCTTTAGGGCTGGAGGGTGCGGGTCGACCTGTTTCAACGAGCTGCTGCCATCTGAAGCAGCATGCATAACCTCTGCCCAGCCCCACGTCCTGTTTTCTCCTAGACCCGTGGACAAAGGATGGCCGACCCCTGCCCCCTGAGTTCCTGGGGCCCTGCTGGAGGGGCTGCCTAGGGCTGGACATCCTGCCTGCTGCAGGTGAGGAGCGGCTGGGGGCGGGCTCAGGGTCCTCAAGTGTCCACCTTAGCTGACGGAGGGACACATGGGGGCGGCCAGCCTTGGCAACAGGATCCACTCCAGTCCCCAGGGAGGGGAAGGAACGTGAGCAGGGGGGGCTCTGCCTCTCAGAGCCTCAGCATCGCTGTTCCCAGCAGAAAACAGTGCTGCCTGAGGGTCAGGAGCCTCTGTGCTTCCCAGAGTCCCCAGGAACACAAAAGAAAAGTAGCTGAGTAGCTGAACCAACTCTCCTTTTGGCTCCTCCTTTCTTTTTTTTCTTCTTAAGTTAATAGACGTTAGTTTTTAGAGCAGTTTTAGGTTCACAGAAAAATCAAGTGGGAAATATAGAGAATTCCCTCTACCCCCAGCACACCTACACGCACCCTTCCCCAACCAGAGGGGCACATTGGTTACAATCGGTTGACTTACACTGACACGTCACTATCACCCAGAGTCCAGAGCTGACATTAGTGTCACTCGTGGTGCCATACATTCTATGAGTTTGGACAAATGTACAATGACATGAACCTACCACGGCAGTATCATACAGAGTAGTTTCAGTGCCCTAAAAATCCTCTGTGCTCTGCCAATTCATCCTCCCTCCTCGCCCCAAACCCCAGCCGAACACTGATCCTTTTACTGTCTCCATAGCTTTGCCTTTTCCAGGAGGCCATAGGATTGGAATCATATCACACGCAGCTTTTCCAGATTGGTCTCTTTCATCCTTCCCCTCTCGTGAGTGGAACTGTTCACAATCTCATCCCCATTTCCAGGTTACAAATGAGGATACCATGGCACAGAGCACTCAGGTGGCCTGTCCAGTGTTGCAGAGCCAGTAAGTGACAGAGCTCAGATTCGAGCCCAGGGCCCCTGCACCTGAGCAATGCTCCTGGCAACAGGGACTACTGTCACCATCCAGGAACAAACAGCCCTTCCAACCCTGTCCCGGAGGCCAGATCAAGAGCCACCCGTAGTTCAGGGCAGGAGAAAGGGTGGGTCCCCATCCTGCCCATCCCTTGAGGCTTGCTTAACCTGTCCCCAGGCCACTGATGGGGAGACAGAAGAAAGCAGATTCAGGCCCTCTCTCCACAGCTCCTGGCAGCAATCCCAGACTCCATGAGGAAGCAGGAGGTGCACACGGGCAGGGAGGCTGGCCAGGGCCACGGTGCTGGCTCCCCAGCCGAGCAGGTGAAAGCCCTAGTGGACCTGCTGGCTGGGAAGGGCAGTCAGGGCTCCCAGACCCTGCAGCCCCCTGACAGGACGCCAGAGTCCCTGCTGAGGCCCCATGACAATGGTAAGCAGACAGACAGGGATCCCTGGGCCCTCTTCCCCTCCTCCACCCCTCCCCCACCCTCCCCCATCTCTCCCCTCTGGCTTCTGTCCAGCAGATTTGAGGATACAGAGGCACCGAGAGGCCCTTCTGAACAGGATGGGAGGCAGCCCTGAGCTGGGAAGCCCCTCCCTGAGGTTGACCAGCCTCCTGCTGGTGGAGGACCTGATGGACCTACAGCTGAGGGAACACGACTTCACGCAGGTGGAGGCCATGCGTGGGGGCTGGTGCTCCGACAGGACCATCGCCCTGGACAGGCTCTTCCTGCCTCTGTCGCGGGTGTCCATCCCGCCCCGCATCTCCATCACCATTGGGGTGGCTGGCGTGGGCAAGACCACCCTGGTGAGGAACTTTGTCCACCTCTGGGCCTGGGGGCAGATGGGCAAGGACTTCTCGCTGGTGATGCCTTTGACCTTCCGGGATCTCAACACCCATGAGAAGCTGTCTGCAGACAGACTTGTCCGCTCTATCTTCCCACACGCGGGGGAGACTGGCCTGGCGTCAGCAGCTCTAACCAAAGTCCTCCTCATCCTGGACGGCCTGGATGAGTGTAAGATGCCCCTGGACTTCTCCAACACCGTGGCCTGCAGAGACCCCAAGAAGGAGATCCAAGTGGACCATCTGATCACCAACATCATCCGGGGCAACCTCTTCCCAGGTGTTTCTGTCTGGGTCACCTCCCGCCCCAGTGCGGCTGGCCAGATCCCGGGGGTGCTGGTGGACCGGATGACCGAGATCCGGGGCTTCAACGAGGAGGAGATCAAGATGTGTCTGGGGCAGATGTTCCCTGAGGACCAGGTCCTCTCAGGTTGGGTCCTGAACCAGATGCAGGCTGACAGGCCCCTGTATCTGATGTGCGCCGTCCCAGCCTTCTGCCAGCTGGTGGGGTCGGTGCTGGGCCACCTGCACCACAACAGGCCAGGGCTCCAGGATGCAGAGCTGTGGCCTCCGAGGACCCTGTGTGAACTCTACTCATGGTACTTCAGAATGGCCCTCAGCAGGGAGGGGCAGGAGAAGGGCAAGGTGAGCCCCCGCATTGGGCAGCTGGCCCACAGCTGCCGCAAGATGGTGGGAACACTGGGCCGGCTGGCCTTCCATGGGCTGGTCAGGAAGAAGTACGTGTTCTACGAACCAGACCTCAAGGTGTTTGGCGTGGACCTTGCTCTGCTGCAGACCGCCCCGTGCAGCTGCTTCCTGCAGCGGGAGGAGACCCTGGCCTCCTCAGCAGCCTACTGCTTTGCCCACCTGTCCCTGCAGGAGTTTGTGGCAGCTGCCTACTACTACAGCGCGTCCAAGAGGGCCATCTTCGACCTCTTCACCGAGGGTGGCATGTCCTGGCCCCAGCTTGGCTTCCTCACGCACTTCAGGAGTGCGGCCCAGAGGGCCATGCAGGCCGAGGATGGGCGGCTCGACGTCTTCCTGCGCTTCCTCTCAGGCCTCTTGTCTCCGAGGGTCAACGCGCTGCTGGCCAGCTCCCTGCTGACCCAGGGTGAGCACCAGGGCTACCGGGCCCAGGTGGCCAAGCTCCTGAAGGGCTGCCTGCGCCCCAACATGGTGGTCTGCGCCCGGGCCATCAACGTCCTGCACTGCCTGCGCGAGCTGCAGCACACGGAGCTGGCCCACAGCGTGGAGGAGGCCATGGCAAGCGGGGGCCTGGCCGGGCTGACCAGCCCCCCACACCGCGCTGCCCTGGCCTACCTCCTGCAGGTGTCCGATGTCTGCACCCAGGAGGCCAATCTGCCCCTGTACCTCAGCCAGGGGGTCCTCCAGAGCCTGCTGCCCCAGCTGCTCTACTGCCGGAGTCTGAGGTGGGCGCCAGGGTGGGGCTGTGTGGGGCGTGTGGGCAGAAGAGAGAGCGGGGACCTGGAGGGCTCCTCCCCTCCACCATGCCCCTCTGTGTCCATGTCCTAGGGCTGCTGTAACAAAGGACCACAGCCTGGGTGGCTTAAAATGACATGTTATTCTCTCCCAGTTCTGGAGGCTAGAGTCTAAGATCAAGGTGTCAGCAGGGCTGTGCTCCCTCTGAAACCTGTAGGGGAGGATCCTTGGGTCATTCCTGGCCTATCCAGCCTTCAGTGTTTGCTGGCAATACTTGGCTTGTAGATGCATCACCACAGTCTCTGCCCTCCGAGGTCACACAGCCACCTTCTCCATGTCTGTCTTCATGTAGAGCTCTCCTCTCTTGTGAGGACACCAGTCACACTGGGTTACAGGGCACCCCACTCCACCTCATCTTAACTCATTACCCTGCAATGACCCTATTTCCAAATAAGGTCACATTCTTGAGGCACTGGGCGGGTTGTGACACCAACATATCTTATAGGGGTATACAATTCAACCTACAACACCCTGTAAACCATCCCAGTGCTAATAGGCCACACCCATTCACTCCACTCTCAGCCCGTCACCCTCTGTCCACTCTCTGGACCTTGGTGGGGGGAGGGGAAGGCTTAGGACAAGGGTCATTCAGGACCTCAGAGTAGCTTCTACATCCTCAGAAGGAGGAGAGCTAGCAACTGGTGTCCTGCACACGCATACAGACTGCGGGGCTGCTGGGAAGACATCCCTGTGGGTAGGAAGCCCAGGGTTTACACCACTGAGCCTCCCAAGTCACTCTTGTAGGAAAACTCTGAGCATGTGGGTGTGCTGGCATGGATCTCTGAACCTCACAGTGGGGGCTGCACTGGGATGGAGAGGAGGGGGAGGGAAAGGATCTCAGCCTTGGTGTCTGTGTAGTGCCCCCTCCACTGCCTTGATGCCAGCCCTCTGCCAGGGGCCTCATCCCACCTGCCCACGGGCGGTGGGACTGTTCATGATTGCTGTTCCTCCTGACCAGGCTGGACACCAACCAGTTCCAGGACCCCATGATGGAACTGCTGGGCAGTGTGCTGAGCGGGAAGGACTGTCGCATTCAGAGGATCAGGTAACGCCGACCCAAGAGACCCTGCCCAGGCTGCCCACCTGTCTAGGTGTCCGGGGCTCTTTTCACATCCTCCTCTCTGCTCAAATGGCCAGGGGTGCTTTCAAAGTGAAGTGTCATTGAGACGTGTGGCTCAGGATGCAGGCTGCTTGTTTCTGCTCATTCCAGAAAGTTCCAGAGGCTCAGGTACCTCATCTGTAAGAAGAGGGAAAGGTCAGATACTATCGTGGATACGGAACCATTTCTCCAGATGCTGTCTGTGCGGACATACCGCCAAGCCTGATTTATTCTAAATGCCTCACAAAGTTTGCCCTCAAATGGTATTTTGAGCACAGGATTGCATCTTTAAATAACACACAAATTTTTAAATTAAAAAAATTAATATTAATTAAAACAATTTTAAATTTAAACATTGCATCTTTAATGACATAATTAGATGAGAGTTTATATGCTGATTGCAGAACTGATCTATGTGCTAATGAAATCACTCCTACATCGGGTTGGCCAAAAAATTCGTTTGAGTTTTTCTATATCATCTTATGAGAACCCGAACAAACTTTTTGGCCAACCCAATAACATCCAACTGTGAGTTAACACCCTGATTTGTAGTTGAATCGATGTGATGACCTGAGGGTGGCTTTAGGAGAACTAGGGAGGTGAGTTTAGAGAACAGGACCCAGAGAGTAATTTTTCATCCTCACACAAGCCTCCAGCTTTTGAAATAATCTTTTTCTGAGGAGACAAGAATATAGAATGAGTCCAGAGCAAAAGTAAGTCTTTGAGGATAGTGGTTAGAGTAGTGGTGAGCTCCATGTGACCTTGAACAGACAGCTCTGTGCCTAAGAAGGGTAAACGGTATGGGTTCAGGGGTCGCCATGACCGCTCTCAGGTTCAGTGAACTCACAGAACTCAGAAAACCAACTATACCCACAATTACGCTTCATTACACTGAAAGGATACACATTAAAATCTGCAAAGGGAACAGCCCTTGGGGCAGGGTCCTAGAGACCAGGCCAAGCTTCCAGCTGCCCTCTCCCAGCGGAGCTGAACAGAGAGCGCTTCCTACTCCCAGAGACCATGTGTGACAACACACACAGAGCACTCCAACCAGGGAAGCTCACCCAAGCCTTGGTGTCCAGGGTTATTACTGGGGGTTGGTCGTGAAGACACACCTGCCCACCGCATGCTGACCTTAGTCTCCAGCCCCTCCAGAGGTCAAGCTGACACTGCATGACCATAAATCCCATTGTGAGATAGACTATCCATCAAGGCCCAAGGCCCCCAGGTAAACAAAGACATTCCTACCAGGCAGGACATTCCAAGGGCTTAGAGGTCACCTCTCAGGAGCAGGGGCCAAGGTTAATCCTTTACTGCACAATGCCTCTTAGGGTTGCCACGAGGTTACATGAGTTAATTCACGGAAAGTTCTCAGGACAGCCACAGAGGAAGCACCGTGTAAGAGCTAGCTGTTAACTAGCAGGATCCTCGTTAGCCAGAAATTTAAATGCAATCTCTTTGAAAGAAACAAAATAATGACAATTTCTCATTATGAATATAGTTTCCTTCATGAGGACCTTCAGCAAAATAGCCAACTTTCAGTGTTTTGCTTAAAGGAATCTAGATAGTACTCAGAGATTTTTCTGAACAAAGCCAAAAACTCCTTCTCTGGCCACACTCTCTCCTTCACCTCTCTATAGTTGGTCCTCAGTGCCACAACTCTGTTTGAAACATCCAAGGCATCCTTCATGAAATATTGTTTATAAAATGTTACAAAAGTCCTGGGGGTAGGGGATGGGGACAGAGGCTCTCTAGAAGCTGAGAACAGTTATATAGAAGGTCGTGGTCTGGATGAACAGTCTTCAAACTTTTTTTAAGTGATAGAATGCTTTTTAAAAGTGGCATATGAGGGACTTCCCTGGTGGCAAAGTGGTTAAGAATCCTCCTGCCAATGCAGGGGACACAGGTTCAAGTCCTGGTCTGGGAAGATCCCACATGCCGCGGAGAAGCTAAGCCCAGGCACCACAACTACTGGGCCTGTGCTCTAGAGCCCACAAGCCACAACTACTGAGCCCACGTGCCACAACTACTGAAGCCTGCGTGCCTAGAGCCTGTGCTCCACAACGAGAAGCCACTGCAATGAGAAGCCCGTGCACTGCAACGAAGAGTAGCCCCCACTCGCTTCAACTAGAGAAAGCCCACGCGCAGCAACGAAGACCCAACGCCGCCAAATATAAATAAATAAAATTTTTTTTAAAGTGTCATATGAGGCAGAATCCTAATTAGACAGGCAAACAAAAGGGGGGCTGCTGGGATTGAAAGAAGTGGGAGGCAGAGCCTAGGCACTTGGTTTCCCCTCAGCCTCCTGAAGCTTTTCTGAAGAAACTTAGGGTCCGTTGAAACATAGCTTGAAAAGCACTGGGGATTCCAATTGTATCCCATGGGGGTGTCTCACATTTTAAAATGCCTAAGAAACTGTAAAGAACCTCAACAGATATCATTTCTGAAACTGGATGTATGAAGCAACATTAAGTGGATCCCCATCGTGTTCCTGGAATGCCTTTTTTTGGCCACACCACGTGTCTTGTGGGATCTTAGTTCCTTGACCAGGGATCAAACCCATGCCCTCGTCAGTGAAAGCACAGAGTCTTAACCACTGGACCACTGGGGAATTCCCTGGAATGCCCTTTCAAGGCAGATACAGACATACACTTTGTTACTTCAAAGTTAATTTTATAATAACTCTACCATTTTCCTTTCTTGGATTAGAGAAAGGGCTGGGGTCAGGGGTGTGCTGGAACCGACTTCAGCCACCAGTTCATGAGAGCTGATTGTTACATTTTCGGAATTTTTACAAGCTGAGAGTGCTTGAAATTGGCCATGATGGGAGTATTTACACCATGTAAATTAGCCAACCCAACAAATCATGATTTTTATATTTTCCTGACAGCTGGTTTTCCAGCACACCCTTGGCTGGGAATCCCATGGTAGTCTTCAGTAATTGCCCATACCCTCTGCTGTGCTGTTGGGGTAGAAGCTGTTGTGCTGGATTCTGGTCATACTTCCCACTGGGACCCTCTGCTGGTGTGAGGGTCTGTCCGCCCACTCTGGCCCTACCTTGCCCATCTTAGAGGCTTTCCTGGGCCTGGCTTACCTGATTTCCACCTGAGTCCAGGCCCTGATGATGCTATGGTGGCTGACAGGTTTGGAACCCAGGCCTCGTGTTGCAGGATAGGTGGCAAGATTTACAGACCTTCATTAACCACTCCTCTTCCCCTCTTTGGGCAGCTTGGCTGAGAACCAGATCAGTAACAAAGGGGCGAAAGCTCTGGCCAGATCCCTCCTCGTCAACAGAAGTTTGACCACTCTGGAGTAAGTAGGACCCTTCACCCCTAGGACAGAAAGAGAGTGTGAGCCACCTTGTGAAGTCCCCTAGACCACACTCTTCCCAGGATGGGTTGGAAGGACAGCTGAGCCAGCAAAGTCTTGACTCCTGCTCAGCTGCTGGGACTCACCCAGTGAAGCACCAGAATTTTGGCCTTGAACCTGGTGTTACCTTCTCCTCTTCACACTTGGCCCAAGCCCACTAGTCCATCAGATCCTGCTTTCTTCTCCCCATCACATGGGGCCATCTTGGGGAACTCCTTCCTCGATTGCCTAAATAAGGATCTCTGCCCCAGTTCCACAGAAGGTGAAATCCTAAACCCTGATGCATTCTTTTCGAGGAGCATGGATTTAAAGGTCCATGTAACTTCTGCTCCTCCTTCCCTCCCTGGGAATTGGCTAAAAGAGAATGGCTCTTCTTCTCTCTTCCTCTGCCAGCCTCCGCAGTAACTCCATTGGACCTCAAGGGGCCAAGGCACTGGCAGATGCTCTGAAGATCAACCGCACTCTGGCCTCTCTGAGGTACGTGTCACCCGCCCCCTGTCTCTCTGCCCCCAGGAGGTGGCCCAGAGAACCCTCTCATCAGGTGCCACCCATGGAGTGGGAGGTAATTCAAAATGGCGACCATGAGATACTGGCTCCCACCCAGTGGATGCCAGGGGATCTTGTATCCTAAGCAAGTTTCTAAGTTCAGCTCTTCCCTAGTCATTATGCCTGTGTTTATGGCCTGAACAGGGTATGGAGGAGAAGAGGGGTGGAGGTATATGGAGGTTTGAAGGACAAAATAATCTCTGAGGAAAAGCTCTTGTCCTACATTGAGTAGGAAATCCCCAAGGCCATGGCATCAGAATGATCCCCTGCGGTGTTTTCCAAGACACTGAAATCCCATCTTCCAGATGGTTCCTATGGTGTGGTGTGGTTTGCTGGGCTCCTTGTAGGGGCCAGTGGTTGTATCCATCCTTAGCGGAGTGTGTCCTGTCATTTTGTTTTGTCTTGTTCACTTATATATTTATTTTTATTGACGTGAAATTCACATAAAATTCATCATTTTAAAGTGTACAATTCAATGGCACTTAGTATATTCACAGTTGTGCAACCAACACCTCTATCTAGTTCCAAAATATTTGCATCACCCTAAAGGGAAATACTGTACCCATTAGCAATCACTTCCCATTCTCCCCTCGCCTCAGCCCCTGGCAACCACCAATCTGCTTTCTGTCTGTGTGTTTACCTATTCTGGATATTTCATATAAATGGAATCAAACAATAAGACTTTATGTGTCTATCTTCTTTCACTTAGTATAATGTTTTCAAGGTTCATCCACGTTGTAGCATGCGCCAGTACTTCATTCCATTTCATGGCTGAATAATATTCCATTACATGAACAGACCACCATTTGTTTATCCATTCATCAGCTGATGGACACTTAGGTTGTTTCCACCTAGTGGCTATTGTGCTGTACACATCTCTGTACAAGTATTTGAGGACTTTTTTTCAATCCTTTTGGGTAGATATACGTAGGAGTGGAATTTGCTGGGTCACATGGTAACCCTATGTTTAACCTTTTGAGTAACTGTCAGACTGCTTCCCTCAAAGGCCATACCATTTGACATTCCCACCAGCAGCGGATGAGGGTTCCAATTTCTCCACATCCTCACCAACACCTGGGTGCTGTGGCTTTTAGCTGTAATTGGAACTATCAATGACCTTGTCATTGTGATCCAGATACCATGGGCACCTTGTCCCCAGTCAGAAGGCAAGTACTTAGGAAAACCTAAGGCCAAAGTAGCAGTAGGAACGGCCAGTTGTTTTCCCACTTCCTGGGTAGTGGGGGTGAGGGCATGCCAGGCACCCTCCTATGCTCCATCAGTGATGCACCTCTTTGCTTCCACAGCCTCCAGAGCAACAGGATCAGGGATGACGGTGCCAGGTCCATGGCTGAGGCCTTGGCTGCCAACCGGACCCTCTCCGTGCTGCAGTGAGTGGGCATGCTGGCTGGCAGAGAACGTTTTCTCTTCTCTCTTCTCCTCCAAGGGCCTGTCTGTTTTCTGCATGGAGGGATGGATGGGACAAAGCCCTGAGGCTTTCTGATCCATCTGGATGGCCCCTGGAAAACCTGATGTCCACTGCTTTTCCAGAGAACAGGTGTGGGGGAAATAATTAAAAATAAAGCCTCCTGCCAACCCAGAAAATCCTCTCCACAAATGTAGGAAAGTATGAAAAAGCTTAATTACTGGAATAAGCATTCAGCTAGCCTGCAATGAGCATCAAAGGCAATCCACCAATGGGATGGCAAAGACAGAAAAGAATCTCACCCTTTCCTACAGTCGAGCAGATACAACCCATTACATAAGTGTCTTCAAGAAAAACCACAATTTGTCCTCAAATAAGAAGACTGGACAGAACCATTTGTCACACTTACCTTATACTAAATTTGCCTGTTATTTGGGGGTAGCCATCTGTGTTTGCTAACTGCCTTTATCCCAAGGAAAATGAAAACTTCTCACATCTTTATGACCAGCAGGTACTTACAGCTTGGAGCAGGTGATCTCTTACTTGATGTGCACAGTTCAAAGAGATGGCTCCAAGGCCCTTACAAAACATATTCCTAGGCTATAAACTTGCCAAGAGGTTTACTTCTAGCTCTTAAAAAGATTTACATACTCTCAAAGGGACAGGGAAAGGATTTACAATCCCAAGTTTTCTCAAGGAAATACTCTGAGGGGAGGAGAGGGTTTTTTTCCCTTTGTAACCAGGGAAAATTCCATCTTGTTTAGAGTGTATTTAGCCTCACACAGAAGAGGTCCTGCCCTGCCTGTCCTTCTAGGATGAGCGCAGGGGTTCTCCTGTAACATCTCCCTCCTCCACATTTAGTATAAGAGGAAGAAGCTTTTGAAGATGAGGCGCCTAAGCGAGGGTCTGCCCTTGGGAGGACTGTAGGGTTGCAGGGCAGGCTGCTGGCTGGTCTGGGTGGAGGCAGACTGCTGAGTGTTGAGAAGGTTGGTCAGGTGAGGGGCCAGAGGGACTTCTACATGGAAATCTCCAGTTTGGAGGTTGCTGGATATTAAGTGTCCGCTGGTCACTGCTTTCTGGCCCCTGAAGGGAAGGCCCAATGGTTCTTGCCTCAACTCTTCACATCAGTCTATTAGCCAACACTTTGGCAACAATCCACAGACCATTCCTGGAGACCCCTCCCCCCATGCTGCGATAAACAGAGACTGCACTTGAGTAGTCTCTGACCTCTCACCTTGAACCAGACTGTCCTTAGCCTGGGAATGGCTGTGACCAGCTTTGCTGAAGGACCCCTCTCCTACAGCCTGCAGAAGAACAGCATCGGGCCAGTGGGAACCCAGCAGATGGCAGATGCCCTGAAGCAGAACAGGAGTCTGAAGGAGCTCATGTGAGAAATGCAGAAGGGCCAAACTGGTATCCTCCATGCCTGGCACAATGCCCAGCCCATCACAAATATTTGTGAACAAGGGGTTGGATGGATGGGTGGATGGATGGATGAGTGGGCAGAGTGGGTGGGTGGGTGAGTGCATGGATGGATGAATGGATGAGTGAGTGAGTGGGTGAGTGGATGGATGAATGAATGTGTGGGCATAAGATAGCTGGCTTTGGACTCCAAAGCCCTGGACCAGGAGAATGGAGATCCAGATTCCCAGGAATGAGTGAGCCCCAACTGTCTCAGACTCACATTTACTGCCTTCCCAGCTGGTAGAAGAAAACACCATCCCAGCCACCTTCACATAAAATTATCACAAATACCCCTCACTAAAGAGCTGGCCCTGCCAACCCTGTCAAGGAGTCAAGAAAGACTTTGCTACCTTGATCTCTTACAGAGGCTACCCATCACCCAGCCTTAGGCAGAAGAAACTGTGCCCTGGGCACCCTTGAGACAACAGAGACAGCCCTTCCCTGGAGGGCTTCCTGGACTCTGATCCCCCAGCTTTGCCCTACCAGGCTGCTCCACCCATGTCCCATCTCTTGCAGGTTCTCCAGTAACAGCATTGGTGATGGAGGTGCCAAGGCCCTGGCAGAGACCCTGAAGGTGAACCAGGGCCTGAAGAGCCTGGAGTGAGTCTCCAGGGGTGGCTGTGGGCAGAGGGTGACTCCCCACCCGGGTTCCCCATCCAGCAGGTGGGTGGGTCCTGGAGGAGGGCTGTCAGTCAGGACCAGTTCCCTGTCAGAAGCCAACCAACCACCGACCCTGGGCATACTATGATCTTAGTGTCTCCCTCCAGCCCACCCCAGTGGACAGTCAGGGTCGGCGCTGGTTCTGGAATTTTCAGTGACAAGCACTGAGTGTACTTTAGAAGCTGGCACAGGTGGCTGCAGAGGGGGCTGGCTCCAAGGGCTTTGGTGGGGAGTGGGGAGCTCAGTGCTATCCCCATAATGGGGACACTCAGCTGCACCACTTTCTCTGGGGGCTGCAGACACATGTCCCCCCAAGAAGCCGTGTGGAGCCACTCAAATCAAGGCAGCGTGTAAACTTCGGCACTGGTTGTGCTAGACCCACCTGCCCTGACCTAGCAGGAGCCGGAATGCGGGGAACGGGATGAGAAGGGCCGTGGGGGCAGCACAGGGTTCCCCCAACTCCCTGCTGAACTCA